>NW_016107719.1:390837-392855 GCF_001604975.1 Cebus imitator
AGCTGGGATTACAGGCACGCACCACCATGCCCAGCTAATGTTTTGTATTTTTAGTAGAGACGGGGTTTCACCATGTTGACCAGGATGGTCTCGATCTCTTGACCTTGTGATCCACCCACCTCGGCCTCCCAAAGTGCTGGGATTACAGGCTTGAGCGCCCGGCCCTATTCTGCCTTTCTTTCTTCCCTCCTCCTTTCCTTTTATATTGAGAATCTCCATCCCCCACATACACAAAAAGCTAGGAATATGAAAGTAGAAGATCAACACCAAGAAGAGCAGAGGGAAATATGCCAAATGATGGGTTGCTGCTGCTGAAATTCAGATTTGCCTGATCTTCCCAGCAGCTGGGGCAAAAAGGGAAACAGGATACATGACTCAGTTCTCCTTACTGAAAAGGAGAAGCACGTCAGTTTCTTAGCAAGGTGGGTTTTCTTAACAACATGCCAGAAGAAAGCTCTTACGTGCTCTGGTGTAAGAGGCACTGGGTGACATCACGCCTTCAATTGCAAGCAAAGAAGTGGCTTCCTTGCTACTTAAAAGAACTTCTTCACTGAAGGCCAAAGCCCAGAGCATGTCCTGACATCCTTTTTTTTTTTTTCCGAGACCGAGTCTTGCTCTGTCACCCAGGTTGGAGTGCAGTGGCACGATCTTGGCTCACTGCAACCTGCACCTCCCGGGTTCAAGCAATTCTCCCACCTCAGCTGCCAAGTAGCTAGGATTACAGGTGTGCGCCACCACACTCAGCTAATTTCTGTATTTTTAGTAGAGATGGGGTTTCACCATGTTGGCCAGGCCGGTCTTGAACTCCTGACCTCACACAATCCGCCCACCTCTGCTTCCCAAAGTGCTGGGATTACTTTGGGCATCAGCCAAAGTAATCAGCCACTGCACCCAGCCCTGAGTAGCTTTTATTTTATTTTATTTTATTTTATTTTATTTTATTTTATTTGAGACAGAGTCTCGCTCTGTCACCCAGGCTGGAGTGCAGTGGTGCAATCTTGGCTCACGGCAACCTCCACCTCCCAGATTCAAGCGATTCTCCTGCCTCAGCCTCCCAAGTAGCTGGAACTACAGGTGTGTACCCCCACACCTGGCTAATTTTGTATTTTTAGTAGAGACTGGTTTTCATCGTATTGGTCAGACTGGTCTTGAACTCCTGACCTTGTGATCCACCCACCTCAGCCTCCCAAAGTGCTGGGATTACAGGCGAGAGCCACCGCACCTGGCCCTGAGCATCTTTTAAAACACAGCCCTGGCCTGTCACAGTGGCTCACGCCTGTAATCCCAGCAACTTCAGCGACCAAAGCAGGAGCATCCCTTGAGCCCAGAGTTTAGAGACCAGCCTGGACAATATGGCAAGACCCCTGTCTCTACAAAAAAAATTAAAAATTAGTCGGGCATGCTGACATGTGACTATAGTCCCACTACTTGGGAGGCTGGGGTGGGAGGATCACTTGATTCTGGGAGGTCAAGGCTGCAGTGAGCTGTGTTAGCTCCACTGCAACTCCAGCCTGGGCAACACAGCTAGACCTTGTCTCAAAGAAACACAAAACACAAAAACACCCAGCCCTGCCCTCAGAGCCCACACAGGGAGTTTGGGCCACTCAATTTTCAAAGCAGGAGGAGTCGGGGAGCCCCAGCGCTGCCCTGGGGTGGGACTGATTCAGGAGGGTGTGTAGCAAGTACCCCTGGCATCCCCCACACCCTCAGGCCCATGAATGTGGACATAGACGCCACAGAGATGAGACCACAATGGCAGAAAAGGGGACAGAAGGACGCAGAGATCATGTGAACCGGAGATCACAGTAACCACATTTGGCTGGAGCTCTGCAATTATACTTCTGAGCAAAACATGAGACTCCGTGGTGGCCTGACGCAGACGCGGCTTTGACTACTGGTTTCAACCTTTTAGAGGAGTCCTACAAACACTGAAAGAGTGGGCTCCGGAAGAGCCGGAACTCACATCCCAGAAAGAAGACTCGGCGGCAACCGTGACCACGCCGAAGTCACAACCCCCC
>NW_016107719.1:393030-401155 GCF_001604975.1 Cebus imitator
CCAGGAGCTGTAATTCCCAGCATCCACTGCGTCTAACGTGAGCCTGGACCCGCCCGGGCCACAGGGGCCAAACACAGCCATGGGGAGCATGGTCAGGTCCGGATGCGACGCCTGAGACTGCAGCAGCCGTCTGCGACCTCAGGGAGGACTGACACGAGGGGAGGCTGGCTTTCCTGGAGCCTCCATCCATCCCACCCCATGACTAACCCTCCTGAGGCGCAGGAGACCTTCGGCCCCCCCACGCCCCTACTACAGTGGCTTCGGCTCGGGGCAGAACCCAGGGCCCCTCTTGTGCACATGATGTGCACACGGGCACTGGGCGTGTTAGTGTGTTTTCCTCGCCGCTGTAGCAGAAAAGGGCCCAGGCCCGAAACCACGGCCGCCTGGTTGGAAAGGGGAAGTGGGGGTCAGGGAGCAGCTGAGTCCAGGGTAGAGGCCCAGGGACGCGGGGGGGAGGGAGGGACCCCAAACACAACCAGACCAGACACATCCCAAGCGATTCTCCCTCCCTTCTCAAGCCGCCCAGCCCTCGCACAAGCTGTTCCTACAGCCAGGGACAGCCTCTCCCCACCTTCTCCCTCAAAAAGTCCTGTTTGACCTTCATAGACTTCTTTCCTTCCTGAGAAAAAACAGCCAAGACCCCTCATGAGCGTTCATGCTCACTGAGTGGGTTAAGAGCCCCTCTGCGCGTGCCCCGGGCTCATCGCAGAGCATGGGTGCTGGCTGTGTAGCTTTCTGCTCCAGCACCCAGCTGTCCGCCTGGCTGGGTCTGTGCTCAGAACTCATAGCCCTGCACAAGGTGTGAGATGGTGGCTTTTACCTAACATTTTCCCTCCATTTGAGGTCCCAGCCCTTGAGCGCTCAGAGATCCTGAATGCAGGCCATCTGCAGACAGCAGGACCGCTCGCTGAGACCTCCGCATGTGTGGCACACCTGTCATCCGAAGCTGGGCTCTGTCCTTCCCGTCTCGCTTTTGCAACCCCTTGGTCTACACCGGCAAGGAGGCATGACTACCTTCCTTTGCAGACAGGGAAATAGACGCAGAGGGTAAAGTCGCAAATCCCATGCTGGTAACATTGGGATTTGAACCCAAGTCCAGGGCTTCTCAGGCAAGAGGGAGGTCACCTATGTAGGACACCATTACAGAGAAACAGAGAAGGCAGCTTTGGCCCTGCCCTGCTCAGCCTCTGCTAAGCTTCAAGGCTGGTCCCAGTTAATAGGTGGAGACTGACTTTCTGAGCTCCCACAAGCACCCAGAATGTGGCCACCGCCCTCTCCACCTTCTCTCCCAAGCTCCTCCCATCCCCTTTCCCCACAGCTCCTGCCCTCTCTTTTGTTGGTGGTCGTGATGAATAAAAGGTCTAGGCCGGGCGAGGTGGCACATGCCTGTGATCCCAGCTACTCAGGAGGCTGAGGCAGGAGGACAGCTTGAACCTGGGAGGCAGAGGCTGCAGTGAGCTGAGATCGCGCCATTGCACTCCAGCTGGGGCAACAAGAGCAAAGCTCTGTCTCAAAAAAGCCTAAATACCAAGAAGATATCAATCACCTTAAATCCTACAACAGAAGAACAGTGACTATCAGCACATTGGTGACTGTTCTTTCCAGATAACATCTTTCATCACCAGCTTAGCTGGGAGGCAGTGAGTGGACGTGTCACAAACCACATCCAGCCCATGGCGTTGGCCTCCACCATGTTCTTCAGCTCAGCATTTTGCCAAACTGCTTGATGATGAATCTCACACAAAAACAGATCAATGCAGCCACCCTTGGAAAACAGAGAAACCAGCTATCCTGTATGCTTGTCCCTTCATGGTGGCAGTCAGCTAGAGCCGGGGACCAGCTGCCCATTTCATATGGGATAAGCCACTCCATTTTGCCATAGTCCCCACCGTTCCCCGCTGTGTCCCTGGGTGGGCACACTCTCCTTATTTGCTTCTTGTCTGTCCCCTGAGGGCATTCAAGCTGGCAGCCCCTGCTCTAGATCCTCCAACCGCCAACATCGATCAAAAACCGACTAAGGCCAAGCACCGCTCCAACACGCTTGACGCGGCTTGACTTAGCGAACCCGTCACCAATGATGTGAGGCAAGCACCCTTATCATGCCGCTTTCACAGATGAAGAAACTGAGGCTCAGGGATGTGAATCAATCACCTAAGACCATGGTAAGAAAGTGGCAGGGCTGGGATTTGAACCCAGAAGGTCTGGCTCCTGATTCTGGCTCCCAATCCCCATGCCACATGGAAACACACAAATTCACAGTTCTAGGTTGAGGATAACTTTCCATGTTTATCAATATGATCTAGGATCAAAAATAGCAAGAGGGGGCAGGGCGCGATGCCTCATGCCTGTAATTCTAGCACGTTTTGAGACTGAAGTGGGAGGATCACTTGAGGTCAGAGGTTTGAGACCAGCCTGGCCAACATGGTGAAACGCTGTCTATACTGAAAAAAATACAAAAATTATCCAGGTGTGGGGGCACATGCCTGTAGTCCTAGCTACTCGGGAGGCTGAGGCATGAGAATCACTTGAGCTTGGGAATCAGAGGTTGTAGTGAGCTGAGATCACACCACTGCACTCCAGCCTGGGAGACAGAGACTCTGTCTCGATAAATAAATACATAGCAAGAGTGAATGTCTGTTGTTTTTATCTGCCTAGCTTTCCTTATTTTAAGAGAAATGGCCCTCACCTTGTGGCTCTGGTGGGCCTGTCCATCCCCTCTCACCTCCCTTCTGGCCACATGGCTGGGCATATAATCCAGGCCTGACCCTTCATGCTGTTTCTCCGGGGCTGTTGCAATGATTGTTCCAGGGATCGGGCACATGACCCATGCCTAGCCAATCACAGTCTTTCCCTGGGAAATTTCTTTTTGGTGGGCTCTCTCTCTGAAATCAAGGATGATTTAATGTGAGCCTGGAACTGAGTGGCAGAGAGAGAGGGAGAGAAGGATTTCTGGTAGACCAGGCGCAGCGGCTCACTCCTGTAATCCCAGCTCTTTGGGAGACTGAGGCAGGCAGATCACGAGGTCAGGAGTTCAAGACCAGCCTGGCCATCATAATAAACCCCATCTTTACTAAACATACAAAAATAATACAAGGCGTGGTGGCGGGCACCTGTAATCCCAACTACTCGGGAGTCTGAGGAAGGAGAATCGCTTGAACCCAGGAGGCAGAGGTTGCAGTGAGCGGAGACTGCGCCATTGCACTCCAGCCTGGGCAGCAAGAGTGAAACTCTATCTCAAAAAAAAAAAAAAGAATCTCTGGTGTCTCTACCCTCAAGGCCAGGAGGTCTGGATTCTAGACTGTTCAGGACTGAGCCGCTGGATTTCCATTTATGCCCGTCTAAGTTACCGTTATGTGCAACTGGAAGTAGATGGTTGACTCCTACAGCATCATTCTTCTCTTTCATGCCTTGCACTGACCCATCATCCAGACACGGTACAATTTATGAACGATTCGCTCTCCAGTGAGCATGTGGGCTCTTCCCCGAATTCTCTGGTTATCAGTGGTGCTAGGAGGAGCCTCCGTGTCAGGGGCAAGCACTGGAACTAGAACATTGGCACGTGCCCCGCTGCCCTTGACTCCATCCCTGCCTGGCGACTTAGTGGGCCGCCAGCCCTGCCCCTGGGTCCTGCTTCCTTCTCTCCTATTGCTTGTGCTCTTGGACACTGGACAAGGAGTGATAGGTCTGGGGGAAATCAGGCACGATCTGGAGAGACCTGTGCTCCAGAAACCTTCCTCTCCGCTCAGACTCACAGGCAAACCCTCAGCAGTCTCCAGATGCCAGGATGCTCCACTCTGCCAGCCTCCAGGATGCTGTCTCCGGTTCCGAGTCCTTGAGAAAATATCAGAAATCAGAGGAAATAATGAAGGAGAAGGACCGCAGAGATGATTCATTCCCCCCACACACACCTTGCCCGCCACCTCCACCTCCCACCTGGCCTAGTGACTCAACCATATGCCCCATGAGGGCAGGATGTTTGTCTGTGCCAGTGCTAGGGACAGTGCATAGCTCATAGCAGGTGTTCAATAAATATCAAAGGAATAAATGGATGGATGGATGGATGGATGGATGGATGGATGAATGGATGGACGGATGGATGGAATAGATGGATGGATGGATGATGGATGGATGGATGGATGCATGGATGAAATGGATGGATGGATGGACAGACGGATGGTTGGAATGGATAGATGGATGGAATGGATGAATAAATGGATGGTTGGAATGGATGGATGGATGGATGGATGGATGGATGGATAGATGGAATGGATGGATGGACGGACAGATGGATGGATGGAATGGATGGATGGATGGATGGAATGGATGGATGGATGGACAGACGAATGGATGGATGGATGGATGGATGGAATGGAAGGGATGGATGGATGGATGGAGGGATGGATGAAATGGATGGATGGATGGACAGATGGATGGATGGAATGGATGGACGGATGGATAGATGGAATGGATGGATGGATGGATGGTTGGAATGGATGGATGGATGGATGGATGGAATGGAAGGAACGGATGGATGGAAGGATAGATGAATGAATGAAGAGAATGAATGAGTGAATGAATGGGCCCTCTGACTGTGCAGCTGAAATGGCCTCAAGGGCAGATTCTGCTTCTAACTCACTCTGTTAAGTCCCTTCCCTTTCCCAACCTTAGTTTCCCATCTGTAAAATGAGGCCATGGAATTAGACATCCTCTAAGCTCCTTCCAACTCTCTCGCCCTTCAGCCATTGGCACGGGGTGAGGAATTCTGAGCTTTTGGACAAACAGACAGTGTGACTTGGATGGTTTTGCTATGATTTGATTCGGGGGCTAGACCCTTCCTATCTCTCCCTCGAGTGAAGAGCAGAGAGGGAGGAGGGCAGGCTGGTGAACTTCTGAAATGTTTAAAGTGATGCTTGTAAGCTGAGTGTGGAGATCTGAAGTCAGACAGTTCAGGGTTTGAATCCGAACTTTGCCTCCTCCTGGCTGTGTGACCTTGGGCAAGTGACTTAACCTCTCTGCACTTAGTTTCCTCATCTATAAATAGGGATTGTAATCATATAACTTGTTGTATTGTGGAAAGGGTTAAATGAGATGACAAGCACTTAGCACAGTGTCTGGCGCTCCATAGCAGGTACTCCCTAAACAGCAGCGGACCCCCCGAGGCCAGCTTCCTTTTCCCCCATTGCCTGTGAGATTGGTTCCCAGGAAATCTTACAGCCAAACCTAGACGAGGAGTGACAGAGAAAATTGTGAAGTTGGTTCTGCCAGACTCTTCACTGCTCACAATGAGAGAGTCCCTCCCTCCCAGGCTATCTGTGTAGAAGCTGTTAAACATGACCAGGGTTGTGGGAGAGAGGGAGGGGAGGTGTCATCACAGCGGACTTCACAGAGGAGGTGGTATTTGAGGTATATCTCAGAGAATGAGACAGAACGATAGCTGAACCACACGACCATCCCTCAGACAAAAGGGAAGTGCCAGATGCCAAACCATGGCCCTGGGCAAGGCAGGTTTAGTGGGTCAGCCACGAGATGGGTCCACGTTCCCCAAGGCCGCCCAGGTTCAGTGGTTTACTAGGTGGCCTCACGGGACACAGCGCATGGCCAGACTTACGGCTATGATCTATGGCAGCGGAAGGACTCAAAGCAAAATCAGCAAAGGCAGCTGGGGCGAAGTCCAGAGGAAACCAGGTGCCTCTTCCCAGAGTCCTCTCCCAGCGGAGTCACGCAGGACACGCTCCCATGACTTAGGGTGGGGAGCCCGCCCCGAGGCCGAGCTCCCAGATATCAGCCAAGGATCAACTTTGCAAGCAAGACTTTTCCTTCCTTCCTTCCTTCCTTTCTTTCTCTTTCCCTTTCTCTCTTTCTTTCTCTTCCTTCCTTCCTCTCTCTCTCTCTCTCTCTCTTTTTTTCTTTCAAGAGAATCTCACTCTGTCACCAGGCTGGAGTGCAGTGGCATGATCTTGGCTCACTGCAACCTCTGCTTCCCAGGTTCAGGCAATTCTCCTGCCTCAACCTCCCAAGTAGCTGGGATTACAGGAGCCCGCCACCACGCCTGGCTAATTTTTGTATTTTCAGTAGAGACGAGGTTTCACCATGTGGGCCAGGCTGGTCTCACTTTCCTGCAAGCAGGGCTTTCTAAAGACAGCAGTCTGTGGCCTGCAGTGTGAAGCTTCTCTGCGCAGGGAATTATACCTTTCTCCACATTTCTAATTTTAAAATGACAGAGGACGTGGTTCGTTGTGCCTCAGGCCCAAAGCAGTTAAGAAAAATCTAGTTGGCCCAGAACGATGGCTCACACCTGTAATCCCAGCACTTTGGGAGGCTGAGATGGGCAGATCACGAGGCCAGGAGTTTGAGACCAGCCTGAACAACATAGTCAAACCCTGTCTCTACTAAAAAATATACAAAAAATTAGCTGGGTGTGGTGGTGGGCACCTGTAATCCCAGCTACTTGGGAGGCTGAGGCGAGAGAATGGCTTGAACCCAGGAGGCAGAGGTTGCAGTGAGCCAAGATCGCGCCACGGCACTCCAGCCCAGGTGACAGCAAGGCACAAAAAAAAAAAAAAAAAGAAAAGAAAAGAAAAATCTAGTTTTCCATGGAAATAATTGTAACAAGTTTTCCAGAAGATAACCGTGAGTTATACAAGGGTGGGGGAAGCACTGGGGAGAAGCAGTGGTGGGGTGGGGTTCAAAAGTCCTGAGCACACTAGACTGGGACTTCATAGGCCTGGCTTCTGGGCCTGAATTGGCACTCACTCAAGTTCCAACTTGGTCAAGTGTTTCCCGGAAATATGCCTCAGTTTTCCGTCCGAGGAAATGACAGCATTGGATTTCTTCTGTATCAGCAAGCTTTGGCTGCATAACGAAGCACCCCAAAAGTTGTTGACTTAAACAACAAAAATGAATTATTTCCCACAGGGCTATGGGTCAGCAGTTTGGGTGAGACTCAGCTGAATGGTTCTTCTTCTGGTGTCCTGTGGCCTCCCTGGTAAGGCAGCAACCAGGGCGCAGCCAGGACAGCCCGCCTGCTTCCCTGTGGTCCTCCCTCTTCCAACAGGCTAGCCCAGGCTTGTTCTCATGGCAGCCGGACAGGGAGCTGACAGCAAGGGCAGGAGCTGCAAGGCCTTTTAAGGCTCAGCCTCGGCCAGGTGCAGTGGCTCATGCCTGTAATCTCAGCACTTTGGGAGGCTGAGGCAGGCGGATCATGAGGTCAGGAGTTCAAGACCAGTCTGACCCACATGGTGAAACCCCATGTCTACTAAAAATACAAAAATTAGCCAGGCGTGGTGGTGGGCACCTTCAATCCCAGCTACTCGGGAGGCTGAGGCAGGAGAATTGCTTGAACCTGGGAGGCGGAGGTTGCAGTGAGCCGAGATCACGCCACTGCACTCCAGCCTGGGCGACAGAGCGAGAATCCATCTCAAAAAAAAAAAAAAAAAGCTCAGCCTTGAACATCACAGAACATCATTTCTGCCACATGCTATTGGTCAAAGAGGCGCCGAAGGCCAGCTCAGCTTCCAAGGAAGGAGAAATAGACTTCGCCCCTTGACCACAGGGGAGGCGGCATAGTGAAAGGAGATGAACTTGCAGCTAGCGTTCACATCCACCACATGATCTCCACCATGTTCCCTTCATTCATTCATTCATTTCACACTTGCACACCCTCTATGTCATCAGCATTTTACCAGATACCAGAGCACAAAAGGTAACCTTGCCCTCATGTGGCCTGCAGAGTCATGGCGAAACAGATAAATAAACCTACATGGGCCATGAAGTTACAGGGAATTCACATTTATTTCATAGCTGTTTTTTTAAAGCACAGCTTTTTCTAGAAAGGATTTGAACCAACCTGCCCGAAAAGGCACAAGCAATAAAATGATGAATTTTAACCAAAGAAGAAAATTGAAGTAAAAGGAGAAAGTGTTTATTGAGCACCTACTATGTCCCGAGCATCTCCGACACATCCTCTCACTCCATTGTTTCCAAATCCCCGAGTTAGTGTTATTCCCCTTTCATAGATAAGGAGGCAAGGGGCAGTGGCTCACGCCTGTAATCCTAGCATTTTGGGAGGCCACGGCGGGTGGATCATGAGGTCAGGAAATCGACACCATCCTGGCTAACATGTTGA
>NW_016107719.1:401315-414012 GCF_001604975.1 Cebus imitator
GTGGCATGCACGTGTAATCCCAGCTACTCAGGAGGCTGAGGCAGACGAATCGCTTGAACCTGGAAGGCGGAGGTTGCAGTGAGCCAAGATTGCACCACTGCACTCCGGCCTCGGCAACAGAGCGAGACTCCATCTCAAAAAATAGATGATCGATCAATCGATAGATAGATAGATAGACAGATAAGCAAAGCGAGGCTGACTAGCCCAAGTCCACATGAATCCTGAGGGGCGGAGCTGAGAGTCTGACAGCTGAGTCAGGCCCCAAAGATCATATGACATCACAGAATAGCTGTTGATGAGCTTTGGATTTGATGATGAGCCTCCCAGCAAACTGGGGAGAAGGAAAACAGAACATGTTACCCGATTGCTCACTAGACAAGAAAAAACCAGGTATTTCTTTGAAAGGAAGCAAAGCCCCTTCCTACCACTGAATTCATTTGTCTTTTCTTGAGTGGGAGTTGGAAGACAGCTTGTGAGGTGGAACCTACTAGGTCTGCCCAAGTTGCTTGCCCCGCTAGGTGTGCCCAAGTTGCTTGCTCCTGTGGCATCTATGTGAGGAGGCTGCCAGGTAAATGCCCCAGTCCCCTGAAGGAGGGTTCGCCCTCAGTGAACGTTGTCCGCCGTGTCTGTGTGTGCATGTGCGCGTGTGCATGTGTGGGTGTGCGCGTGTGCACGTGTGTGTGCATATGTGTCTGTGTTTTTCTCTGTCTCACTTTCTCTTTTTTATCTGACCCTCCCCTCACTGCATCTGCTTTG
The DNA here is from genome assembly GCF_001604975.1 of Cebus imitator. Taxonomy (NCBI): domain Eukaryota; kingdom Metazoa; phylum Chordata; class Mammalia; order Primates; family Cebidae; genus Cebus; species Cebus imitator. The sequence goes on from NW_016107719.1 coordinate 402,072, forward strand.
TTTGTTTTTTCCACCTCTGTTCCTCCCTGGAGGAGGTCCCTGCTGTTCGAAACTCTGCCAGTTTTTAGGAAGTGCTGCTGTGTCAGAGCCTGCACACGAGACCCCAGTGGGCCAGGACTGACTTCCTCCCCACACAGAGCTGGGCGGGGCAAGCAGGAAGGGGCCTGTTACAGTCAAGGTGACGCATCCTTGCCAGGCCAGCCCGAGCAGCAGCTGGGTCCACAAGCGACAGGAGCACGGGTCCTCTTTCCCCCAAGGGCGTCGGAATGGACCTGTGCCACCACGGTAAGCACCTGGGCTCGACCTCTCTGGGCCTCGGCGTTCTGTCTTTTGGAATGGGGGCAGCGGCCCCTGCCTCACAGGGTCCTAGATAAGGGGGTACGGCACAGGCAGAAATGCAGCTGCAAGAAGCAAACATTTGCAGGCTCGGCCGAGGTGTCCAGTTGTGTTCCAGAGGCTGGGCACACAGCAGTGAGCAAAGGGACGCTGTGCCCACCCTCACGGGCTTGTGCCCTAGAGGTCATGTCACATGTCCGTTGATGGCAGGTAGGATGAACTGTAAAGCAGGACCAGGAAGAACGGAGCACGTGGGGGAAAAGGCCCCCAAGAGGAGATGCTATCTAATGAGGGATCCCATATAATGAGGCAGATGTCAGCTAAGGAGGTTTCTAAGGAACAAACATTCCAGCCGGAAGGCACAGCAGGTGCAAAGGCTCAGAGGTGGACTGGGAAAAGCGCTCTGAGATTAAGACCATGATGTGATGTTGGTGATGGCAATGTTTGTCTGGGTGATACACGACCCCTTCTTGGCCCTCTGGGGTTGGGGTGGTCTCTGGGGAGGCTGAGGACACTGCCTAGAGCCAGGGGAGGGCCAGGAGGGAGCCACAGAGGGCCTGACTGAAATCCTCCCTGGCTGCTAGGACAATGTGTGTGGGAAGAAAGGAGGGGAAAGGAGGCTGCAACGTTGGAGGGGAAAGAACAGGCAGGGTTGTGTTTTGGGAGGCCAATGGGAGGCCCGGAAGAGGGGCCAAGTTTCTGCAGCCTGGATGGCAGCGTGCTCCAGAGCTACAACTGTTCTGCTGGAATTCCAGAACATAAGGGCCGGTGGGAGCTGCCTGCTCCCCAGGTCCAGGGGACTCCACCTCATCCAGGAGCACCCTTGCTTCAGACACACCTAACGTGGAGCATCTGGGCCCCACCCACTCCACCCCCAGATGGACGCCTTGGGCCACAGGGAACAGTTAGGGAACCATTGATCCATTTCAACAGCCCCCAGTGGCCGAAGGGAGAAAAGAGATCAAGGGAGGAAAACAGCCTCTCTAAGGCAGGGAGGGAGCCGAACTCTGTCCACTGACTCGCTCTCTGACCCCTGCCTCTCCTGTGGGCTTTGGGGGCTCCCACAATCACAACGCAGTGAGCACAGCTGGCGGGGCACCTGGCAGGCACAGGGAGACCCCGAGAGGGGCAGCTGGCTCAGGCCTCAGCAGATGTGAGGGTGGGACGAGGCAGAGAGGGTACCCACTGAGATGCAAGCCCAGCAGGGTGCTTTGTCCTTTGGGGTCCTAACATACTGAGGTTACAGGGGTGGCTCTCTCCATGGTGCAGATACAGAAACTGAGACCCCAGAGGTGAACTGGAGGCAAGGACTTACTTGCTTGACATCACACGGCCAGTCCGTGGCAGAGCAGGGATGAGAACCTGAGGGAGAAAGCCCCAGGTTGGCCGGGGCTGTGCAGAGGGCAGAGGAAGGGCCTCGGGGGCCAGAAGGGGCGTCTCTGCTTTGCTTCAGCCGGTACTAGGGAGGAAATGGATTAAATGGGGTCAGTGCAGCAAACACTGGTTCCCCACTGAGTGGTTGGTCTTTTCGTTCATTCACTCTGTAACTGATGTTCCTGTGTGCCATGCAGTGCTGGGGACAGCAGTGACCCGGCCATGGGCCTAACCCTGGGGGACAGGTGTGAGACTGAATGTTGGGGGTGGGGTGGAGAGGCAGGAGACAGATTCTGCAGGACCCTGACCCAGCTGTGCAAATGGACACAGACCTAGAGATAAGAGAAAGCACTTTTCTCACTGGGGAAGAGGAGATCTGGGAAGACCCCCTGGAGGAGTAGGCCAGGGGGAGGGAGGAAAGGTCATTTCCCTGTTGCCCAGAGTGGGTCTTAATTGAGGCTTCTCCATGGCCCGGTGACTTCCCCTCTCTGAGTTCTGATTATTCGTCATGTCAATGTGGGTCCCCTCATCCTGGCCTGCCTGGGGAAGCGGGGATCGGGAATTAGCCGGATCTCGCTGGGGTTCCAGGTCTACACCATCCTGCCAGTGGTCATGACCAATCTCTTCCTCCTGTGGAGCCTCAGTTTCCCACCAGGGCTGCCTCCCCCGCTCTCCTGCGGTGGGCCTGTGTCTGGAAGCAGGTGAGGCGTCCCCCCACCCCCCGCCAGGGCCTGCCGGGGAGGTGAGAGGGCCAGGCAGCACAGATGAGCACTGCGCTGGTGCAGAGAAGACAGGCCAGGCAGGCGCTGTGAAAACAGAGGCAGCTGGGCTGGGGGAGAGGAAGCCGCACTCCGCAGAGCCTGTGGGGCGTGTGGGGCTGGGGCGGGGAGCAGCTCCGCCCACACCCCCTCTGCCGCAGGGTCCCTCCCACTGAGACTTTAGGGCCCTGAGATGGTGTCCTCCTCCTGCCTGGAAAGGGGAAGTGAGGCCAGCTGTCCTGGAAGCAGGGCTGCAAGCTCAAAATTTCTAAAAATACGACGGGAAAGAGGAAGGGCAAAGGGGAAGTGAGGAGGAGCCGGGGAGACGGGCACCCTCGCCGGCCTGGGTGCAAGGGCAGCCCCAGCCTGGGGGCTTGGGGTGGGGGTCCGAGGGGTGCCTTGCGAGGTTGCGAGAAGCACAGAGATAAATGAGGAGGAAACGGGGTCGGCGGTGGTGGCGGCGAGAGCAATTTTATTGTTTTTGTGTGTTAGTAGTAGTTTTAAAAATACCTCTCCTAGCCAGGCGCGGTGGCTCACGCCTGTAATCCCAGCACTTTGGGAGGCTGAGGCTGGTGGATCACCTGAGGTCAGGAGTTTGAGACCAGCCTGGCCAACATGGTGAAACCCCGTCTCTACTGAAAATACAAAAAAAAATTAGCCAGGCATGGTGATGGGAGCCTGTAATCCCAGCTACTCAGGAGGCTGAGGCAGGAGAATCGCTTGAACCCGGGAGGCGGAGGTTTCAGGGAGCGGAGATTGTTACACTGCACTCCAGCCTGGGTGACAGAGCAAAACTCCGTCTCAAAAAAAGAAAGAAGAACAAAAGAAAGAAAGAGAAAGAATAATACGTCTCCCATGAGCCTATACCAGTGCCTGAAACTCCGTTCTCATCAGGCTTAGAATCAGAAGTGGCCTCTCTCAGGCTGTGTCCTAGTGGCCCTCCCTGAACCTCAATGTCCTAAACTCTGAAATGGGGAGAAATCGCCACTTTTTAACAAATAGGGGAAGGGTGAAAAGGCTCCACGTGCACCATGTCAGGATACAGCAGGCCTGGGGCCATCGGCGCTGTCATGTGGGTTCAGATGTTTGGACCGGTTGCCACCTGCTAGGGACAGGACCCCGTCAGAAGCGGACAGGGGACTGAGGATTCACAAACACACTGTCACCCACAAGGGAGTACGAAAGGAGTGGTGTGGGGTAAAGATGCAAGCAACCTGCCCACTATCCCCATGCAATCCCACTCCCCTGGGAACCGTGCCTCAGTTTCCCCAGCTCTACAATGTTTGCTTTGCAAGGGCAGGGTGGGGGCGATTGCAGGCATCATTCTGTATCTTGTCTTTATTCTCAAACATATACCCCTGTCAGAAACCCAGGTTTAGCGTCCGATAGGTGTTTGACGATTCGTATGGACTGATCAGGCTTTGGAGGCTCTACATCAGGGCTGTGGCCTCTGAGCCCCAGATGGGCCCTGATGTGAATCCCAGCCCTGCCACCCTCCAGCTGTGTCACCTTCGGCAGGATACTTTGCCTCTCTGAGTCTTAGGGGCCTCGCCTGTAGGACGAGCCTGGAAATACCTGCCTGTCGGAGTGGTCGTGGGATTCAATGGGAGAGTGGATGGGAAGAGCCGGAGTGCGCAGGGCCTGGCACACCGCAGGTGCTCGGCCGGCATGCCTTCCTTAACCAAGGGCGTGGCTTGGTTATGGAGCCATGCAGATCCCAGAAATGCTGTGGCGAATGGCAAGGGGTGGGGGTGGGGATGGCTCCTAGACAGAACCCAGGAAGACCCCTGAAAGGGGATCTGGAGTAGGAGATAAGGAGGAGCTGCTGGCAGAGGAGGAGGAAGGGCATTCTGGGCGCAAGGAACAGTGGCGCAAAGGCTTTGGGAAAGTGTTGGAAACAGATGCTGGAAATAGATGCTCGGTGCCACAAAGAAAATCAGCACGGAGGCAAAGGATCTTTCAGCAACACAATGTTTCCTTCCTGAGCTGCAGGAAGGGGACCCTCACTAGCCATCGTGCCACAAGAGTACAAAGAACAAAGGAAAACACACAAATGTATCCCTTACGCATTTGGGGTGGTCCTCACTGCTGCGTCTGATCTCCGTTGGCTGGAGCCAGACCTCGCAATCTAAACTAAAACCCGACTGGCTAGCAACTTAAAACTTTTCTAAACAGGTAAAGGCCATGGAGAGCTGGGACATGCCTGTGAGCACATCCAGCACAGATATCTTGGTTAAAGTACAAGGACATAGAATGGACTACGTGCCTGTAAGCACGGCCTGTCTAACAGCTACAGAGGATAGGGCTTCACAAAGTCATTAGCACAGGTTAAAAAGGAATTTTTCTACTTCCCCACAGAAGGCAAGAGCTCAGGAGAGTGAAGGAAGGGCAGCCAGGGACACTGAACATGGAGCTGGGGCGGGGGAGGGGCGCAGTGTGAGAGGAGCACGGAGGGGACACACCAGCGGGACTGGGGGGATTTTGGGTCTTTGTCCCCAGGACAATGGGATGGCGTGCGAAACTGGACCAGAATGGGTAGGAGAGGCAGGGAAGTATCCGAAGGCCCTGAAGTCCCCCCGAGCAAAGTGACAGTGGCCAGGACGATGGTGGGGCCACAGAAGGGGAATGAAATAGGACTTGGTGATGGAGGAGATCCAAGGGGTGAGAGCCAGGTGGGTGTCGGCTGCCTCCTGGGGAACTGTGGACCATTTCCAGGGCTCAGGAATTCAGGGAGAGGATGGGGAGGAGGGGCCATTCTAGAAGTTCAATCTGGCACAATGACAAGAGCGGTGGTGATCAGTACACAGGGGGACGGTCGGAACTGAAGCTCAGAGGAGAGGCTGGAACAGAGGACCTATGAGTGATTCCCTGGGGTCTGAGGGCAGGTGGGAGCCAGGAGCTGATGAAGTCCCATAGGGAGCATGGAGATGGGCCTAGGATGAGCCCCGGGGGCTCTGTCACTCACTCCTGGCCATTCGCACAGTGGAGCATCCGTAGGAACACCAGAACTCACCCCAGCTTCTCTCAGACAAGCAGCCAGTCTGGAATCCACTCAGCCTCCTCCAGCAGGTGCGCCCGGGGCAGAAACACAACCCCAGGCCAACAGGAAACCCGTATAAAGTCAACAAACAAAACAAAACAGAATCCAAGAGTTCACCTCTAAGGCAGCCCGAGGTGATTGGTTTTTTTCCATGGATGAGACCCGTCCGTCTCCCTCCCAGCTCCTGCCGGAGGAGTTCTGGAGCCAGCTTCCAGCACTGCCTGCCCGGCTGTCCCTGCTCTATGTCTCCACGTAGGTGGCCCTTACACCTTCCATCCCTGCATGTCCCAAACAGCTTGAGAATCCACTTCTTCTGGGGCAGAGGTGGGGGGATCAGCAAACCAGGGTGCAGATCCTAGCACTGCCACTTCCCGGGTGTGAGACCTGGGAAGAGTCACTTCACCTTCCTGAGCCTCAGTGTCTCAAACAGGAAAATACATACTTCAAAGAGGATTAAATGACAGCATTTATACAGTGACTGGCATGGAGTAAGTGCTTATGAGCTTGAAGTGTCACAAGACTCTCGCTCTGTCCCCTGGTATAAGTGTCCCCCTCAACTCCCTCCTAGAAACAGGACCTCTAGAACTTCAGAGACAGAAAGCAACTCCAGAGTGGGCTAGGCACGGTGGCTCACACCTGTAATCCCAGCACTTTGCGAAGCCAAGGTGGGTGGATCATCTGAGGTCAGGAGTTCAAGACCAGCCTGGCCAACATAGCGAAACCCCGTCTCTATTAAAAATACAAAAATTAGCTGTGTGTGGTGGTGCACGCCTGTAATCCCTGCTACTGGGGAGGCTAGGGCAGGAGAATCGCTTGAACCTGGGAGGCAAAGGTTGCGGTGAGCCAAGATCGTGACACTGCACTCCAGCCTGGGTGACAGAGCCAGGCTCCATCTCAAAAAAAAAAGAAAGAAAAGAAACACCAGAGTGGGTCACCAGGAGAATGGCAGGTGGGGCTACTCCCACTCCCACCCCTGGGTTCGTGGACCACCTTGGGGAGACAGAGCACCACACAGCGGTCTTAGATTTAGGGCGTGTGGTGCCTCCTGGAGGATGGTGCCTCATCCAAGCAGGATGTCACCTCCAGCCTGACACCTCAGCTGCTCCTTCTCAAGGCTGCCCCATTGCTTCACTCCATCAGGCCGGCACCTTCCGGTGAAATGCTAGAGAGGACTGGTCAGTCTCAGGGCCACATGCTCACTTCACACCATCTTTGCTTGGTCCACTGTGATGTCACCCAGCATGCTGTGTCGGCGGATCAAACACCCTAAGCCTCTGGATAGTTCGTGGTGCTGGCCGAGGCTCTGTGAGCAGGAAAGGCAAACACGTTTCCAACACATGTTGACTCCAGGCAAGATGGATTGCTGACTTTTGCAGAATAGAAGGGGTCTAATGGAATCCATTTGCCCCCGGTCTTCTGGAGAAGCAAGGGGCTCAGCATGCGTCCCTGTTGCTGGCAGAGTGGATGTCCCATGGTGGCACTAGTTGGGGAGGCATGGAAGCGGGGCCACGTGGCACCCTACCCAGGCAGTCCATACAGCCGCTACACTCAGGCACCCATTGTGCCCACCGTGGGGAGGCCGGCCAGAAGCTGGCTACCCACTGGCCAAGCTATTGGCGCTGCCCATGCCTCTCCTGTGGCGGGTGCTTGCTGGTGAACATAACATGATTTACAGAGCTCTCCACGATCTGTGCCCACTCCCACGGGGTCATCCACCCACCTCTTCTCCTGACTTCTGTGTTTCTGATCTTCCCATTTTCCTTCTTTCTGACCTCTGACCAGTAAGTCAAGCCAGTCACCACTGCTCATGATGCATGGATATTCTGACTTCAAGAAGCCACTTCTCTTTCCACAGGAAGTGGATGGCCAGGTGCCCTGCCCAAAGCCCTGCCCCCTGGGAGGACTTGCCCTCACCACTGTCTCTCCGGGATACCTTTGAGCAGGCTATAGTTCAGTCGCTGACCGGTTTTCACTTTCAAACTCCGAGCCAACTCATTCTGCAACCAACCTTGGGCATTTTTCTCCGTCGCCAGAAAGTTATCAGGGACCCGCCCATGTGGCCACGGTGTAAGCTGAGGGATGCGCCCTGGTGCACCAGCAGGGGATGACATGAGGGTCTGGGCCACTTATTCCTAGAGCCTACCAGAGCCCCCGGCTCTGCTCACACCTGCCCCTGTACTGAGACCAGCTCAGTCGTAGAGACCCCAATCCACGTGGTGCTGAAGGAATTAAGAAACAGACACAGCAAAGTGGAACTATCAAGAGACTAACAGCATTCCAGGCTGAGAGCCTTGAGCAGACTCTGACCCAAGTACTTATTCTCTCTGAACACGTGATTATTATTAACAAACAGGTATTCTGTGTTTTCTCATAGAACAAAAATAAACCAGGCAAACAACTGATGCCTGCCTACCACTGATCAAAGACAAACTAAAAAGTATTCTCCAGGCTGGACGCAGTGGCTCACACCTGTAATCCCAGCACTTTGGGAGGCCGAGGCGGGCAGATCGTGAGGTCAGGAGTTCAAGACCAAACTGGCCAACATGATGAAATCCCGTCTCTACTAAAAAATACAAAAATTAGCTGGGCATGGTTGCTTGTACCTGTAATCCCAGCTACTTGGGAGGTTGAGGTAGGAGAATTGCTTGAACCGGGACCCTGGAGATCAGGGTTGCGGTGAGCCGAGATCGCACCACTGCACTCCAGCCTGGGCTACAGAGTGAGACTCCATCTCAAAGAAGAAAGAAAGAAAGTATTCTCCAGGAGGGAGCCACAGGGGCAGGGTCACATATCCCCTGCTTAAAGAATTGTTTTAACTGCTGTATGATATACATATTCTGTTTGCTACTTTAGAATGCCCCAAGCAGTTTTCCACTTGTGGGGCCGGCTCGGTTTTCCTTGCCATGGTTCTCAGCAAACTATATAACTTATCATACGCATTAATTAGGACTTGTCCCACACTGCCGGATGTACCACTTTCAAAGGACTGCTGTTAGGCTTGCTTGACCTTCTGACTTAGTGGGTCAGATGGACCCATCTGGGCTGCTTAGTTACGTGATGTTCCATGGGCTGGCACTCTATCTCTGCCAGGACCCAGTGCCATTCCAGGAACTGTTTTCTGCATAATATATAATTCTCTGCTGCAGGTGGCCTGGCCTTCCTCCGGAACCCTTGGGGGTCTACACTGCTTTCTTCCATTGGGACCCACCATAAATTGCACATGGAGTCTTTCCCATCCCCGATACTGCTAATATCCCATAGGGTCCACCAGGTGGCACGGCCCACGCGGGCCCTCGTACCATGGCATACACCTGCTGCAAATCCTTTCTGGCAGTGGCTCTCACAGCTGGCAGCCCTGCATGTCAGTCAGTGGGGTGGGGGTGGGGGTACGGGTGGGAGTGGCTTTCCCAGGGCTAGAATAGGCTGCCTCAGAGCTCAAAGAGACCCACCAGGTGACTGTATTTCCTGCTAAGCGGTGGAAGACACAATAGGAACACATTTGTCCTTGACTTTGGAGGAGCTGTCCCGGAAAGGATGGCACTATCTAAAAGCTTCGCTGATGCGGCAAGTCCCCAAGTCATCGTCGGGCTCCTCTCCCACTATCTGACCCAGGCCACTTCCATCACGTCTGGTTCAGTTAACACGCTGTCACCGTATGGTGAGCCACTGTGGATCCTGAGTCAGGATCGTTGGGCTATGTTATGAGAGCAGGCTGGAGGGTTCCCGTAACCCGGGGGCCAGGCCTGTCCACCCCACGTGGATGCCGACTGTTCCTGGGCCTCCTTCCCAATGAGCACACACCCTTTGCAGGGCCCCGTTCCTCTGCTCTGGCAGACACCACATCTGGCCGGCAGCTGCAGCTGGGGCTTCCTCGGTTGGTTTGTAGTCGTCTGTGGCCATCCTCCCAACTGGAGACGTGCTTGGGGGTGGGGTGAGGGCCACGGCTCCTGCATCCTTTAGGTCCCCAGCATGGCACTCACACCTGCCTTTCCCCTCAGGGCATCGTTCCTGATTTACTCTCTTAGCTGTGGGGATGATGGGTCAGCTTCATGGATTTCCCAATAGCTATTCCCACTACAAGGATCCTGACCCCATGAGCCAAGGTACCAGTGTGGAGTCAATACCAAGGACATCCATTCCAATTCTATGTCTGTAGACCAGGAAACTGACCAGGAAACAAATCAAGCAGACCCCTGGCGAGCCGGACCTGGCCAGGGCTTCGTTCACCACCTGGTCTCTACGTGCCCCCACTCAAAGGTGGCCTGGAGAACACTTCAGTCTCAAGTGCTGCTGTCAACTTGGATCCTCTGTCCAACAAGCCTCAGAATGTTGGGATATTCCCCTTTCCCCAGTGGACAGTTACCGCAGTGAATGGCCACAGGTGTTTCTAGGGAAGAACCAGGGAGTCACTGCCATAGACACTTGCCACAGCGTTGCAGGACTCTTCCTTCGGGACCCAGCCTCTCTTTCAGTCTGGAGGTTCTGGATCTGAAAAGTGATGCAGGTCCTGAAGCCAGGCAAGGGATCTTGGCTTTTTATTGCAGTGGCTGCCCTTGGTGGGGGAACTCTCAGGTGAGGCAGCTCCCTTTGGCTGAGGCTGGTTCCTGGGGAGGGACTTGGCTGTGAGCGATCAACAGGCTCCACTCACACCAGCTGGGGGGTGATGGCACCTTGGTCCTGACGAGGACAGCCTGATGCCCACGGCACCCATTGTATGCATGTTGGACTCAGCACGTGTTGGATTCTTGCTGGGTGTTTGAGAAAGTCTAGCTCTTTTCTTCCCGACAGCTGCCCTCTGAGGTAAGGGTTATGGTCCACATTTCGCAGACAAGGATGCCGTGTTAGCTATGTCTCTGGTTTCGCTGCTTAAAGACACTCAGAGTAACAGCGACCTAAACATTCTCAAAGCTGATTTCTCCCTCACTGAGAAGTCCAAGCAGACCGGTGGTCCAGGTGAATGTGATGAGTCTCCGCACCACTGCCTGGGGACCTGGGCTCCATCCAGCCTGGTGCCCTGCCACCTCAGCACGAGCCTTCATCTCAACATCCACAACTGCTTATCACGAGAGGGAGAAGCTGGGAAAGGGAGCGCTCAACATTCCCTCTTCACTCATTTGGGGGAAATGATGTCTAACCTTGTAAAAACCTTGAAAAAATGTGGCCAGGCACTTCCTGAAGCTGGAACTTGAAGTCAGTGAGGATTTGGGCAGGCAGGCAGGAGAGGACATCCCGGAGCACAGGAGCTGCCTGGGCAAGCATGGGGAAGCGGGGCTGAGTCCTAGATGGCTCTGGGGCAGGAAGGAGCTGGCAGGCTGGACTGGCAGGCTCTCGTTGGGAATGGCAGGGAGTACGGCTGGCTGCCAGGGCTGGAGAGGTTGTGGAGGCCCCAGGCTCAGGATGAGGACACTCTCTCTCTCTCTCTGAGTAATAGGGAGGACATGTTACTCAGAGGAGAGTATTGTGAATGAAACAGAAGCCACCATGGAGATGGGATAGCAGACCCAGTTGTGGGCATCATCATAGCACCTGCAATAGAGCACCAGCACACACAAGTCTTTTTTTTTTTTTTTTTTTTTGAGTTGGAGTCTCACTCTGACACAGGCTGGAGTGCAAATGGCGCAATCTCAGCACACTGCAACCTCCACCTCCTGGGTTCAAGCAATTCTCCTGCCTCAGTCTCCTGAGTAGCTGGGACTACAGGCGTGCGCCACCACATCCGGCTAATTGTTTTTATATTTTTAGTAGAGATGGAGTTTCACCATGTTGGCCAGGATGGTCTCGATCTCTTAACCTTGTGATCCACCCACCTCCACCTCCCAAAGTGCTGGGATTACAGGCATGAGCCACCGCACCCGGCCCAAGTTTTATTTAATTTAATTCATTTCCAGATGGAGATGAAAGAACACAGGCTTTGGAGTCAGCCCAATCCAAGGTCCTGCTCTGGCTCAGTAACCTTTTCCCTGTGGGACCTTGGTTGGATTACCTCACCTCTCTGAGCCTCAGTATCTGCGGTCAGGGACTATAGAATGTCCTCCCCGGCCTCCCCATTCTACATAGTAAGGGCATCAGGACGACCCGGTTACAGGCTCATTTCCCAGCCTCCCTTGCAGCTAGACGTGGCCACGTGACTACATTCTGGCCAATGGGATGTGAGGAAAATGCTGTGCCACTTCCTGGTTGTTCAAATAAATAAGTGAATAAATAATGAGCCCGTGAGCCAGCGGAGGAGGAGATTCAAGTTCCGGGGAAGGATGCATGCGTTCAGCGAGTGTTTAACTGAGTGCTTCTGACGTGGCAGACTCTTTCTAGGTGCTGGGGACACAGCAGTGAGCAAAAGAATAGAACAGCTGAAGTCTCATGGAGCCAGAAGTCTAACGGGAGGGACAGAAGAGATACAAGGAAACAAGATGCTTTTGCGGGGTGCAGGGCCGGG
>NW_016107719.1:414061-439768 GCF_001604975.1 Cebus imitator
GGGAGGGGAGGGAGCAGGGCTGCTTTAGAAAGACATTCGGGGAGGCCTCCTGGAGGAGGCAGGCTTCAGTGAGGAGGATAAGTCCTGAGCTTCTGGAGGGAAGGGGGCCCTGAGGTAGCAAGAGCAAGGGGGCATAGCCGGAGCCGGGTGATGGGGAAGCTGCGAAGCTGCTTCTCTCTCTGCAGAGCCCACGGAGCTGAGCAGCGGGGAGGCAGAAGAGTTGCAGAGGATCAAGTGGCACCGGAAGCAGCTCCTGGAGGACATCCAGGTGAGCACACACTCGTGTCCACATGCCCACACACGCCACGTTGCACGTGCCCGCACACTCCTGCACGCTTGCACGCACCCCACCAGCTCCTGACCCAGCCTGGTCAGTGTGGCCACCTCTGGCCCATATCAGCCTTGGCCCCAGCCCCAGGAGCAGCATCTGTGGGCAGGCCATGTCGTCTCTCTGCGCCTCAGCGTCCTCTTCTCTAAAGCCCAGGGGAATTGCAAAGTCCCTGAAACGAGGGCCTCTGCTGCCTATGCGTGGTGTCCCCATGGTACCTGACACACAGCAGGCACTTAGTCCAGGGTGAGCAACAGATCAAATAAAGGGAAGCCAGAGAGAAGCTGGGGCAGAAACTGAGGAGGCAGCAGGGAGCCATGGGAGGGATTTGAGCAGGGGAAGGGCAGGCTCCATACAGTGCTCCAGAAACACACCAGCAGAGGGAGGCAGGCAGCAGGGAGGCGGGCAGGGGGGAGGCGGGCAGGGGGGAGGCAGGCAGGGGGAGGCCAGCTTTTCAGGTAGGCTCAGCTAGAGGTCAGGAGACTTCATGGCTGCTGAGCAGAGAGATGGGAAGGTTGGAAATAGGTTGGGCAAGGGATGGGGGCTTGGGGACTCCCACCCCCCCAAGACAAGCGGAGGCATGGGTGCAGACACAGGTGACAGTTTAACACAGGACTCTGAGATTATGCGACATCCACGGAGGGGACCTGTCAGTGGAGGGTCTCTCAGATTGGGGTCTCAGGGCAGAGGTCAGGGAGAGCGGCCAGGTTTGAGAGTCATGCCCACGGGTGGGAGGGGTCATTGCGGTCTTAAACCCCCAGGGTTCTGGCCTCCACCCCTGATTCTCCCTGTCCTGCCCCCTGCCACCCCACAGAAGCTAAAGGATGAGATCGCAGACGTGTTTGCCCAGATCGACTGCTTCGAGAGTGCGGAGGAGAGGTGAGGGGCCTGGGTGGGACCCCCAGAAACTGCCACGGTTGCTTCCCAGGGATGTCATACGCCTTGAATGAGCACGGGCCACCGCCGGCCCCCGGGCCTGGTGAAATCAGGGATTGGCCCTGATGAAGGAGGTAACAACAACGAGACAGGAACAGGGCGGCCCCAGCCCCAGCCCGGGTCTGGTCGAGTCCCTGCTTCCGGGCTGACCCTCTCTTGAGAGACACTGCGTTCCTCCCCTGCCCGACCCAAAGTCTCTCCTGACCCATCACTGGCCACGTCCATCCTGGGATGGGCGGGGAGGAGGGAAGTTCAGGCCCAAAGGGCAAGGACAAGGAAGCCCAGGGCCCCATCCCACCCCACTACCGCAGACCGGGGCCAGCCACCCGCACCGCCTCTATGGAAAACTCCCACTGTTTTCTGTTTTGTTTTGGTTTTGGTTTTTGGTTTTGTTTTTGTTTTGAGAAGGAGTCTTGCTCTGTCGCCCAGGCTGGAGTGCAGTGGCAGATCTCAGCTCACTGCAACCTCCACCTCCCGGGTTCAAGCGAGTCTCCTGCCTCAGCCTCCTGAATAGCTGGAATTATAGACAAACACCACCACGCCTGGCTAATTTTTGTATTTTTAGTATTTTTAGTAGAGATAGGGTTTCACCATGTTGATCAGGCTGGTCTCGAACTCCTGACCTCATGATCCACACACCTCGGCCTCCCAAAGTGCTGGGATTACAAGTGTGAGCCACCGCACCCAGCCAAAAAAACTCCTACTGTTTTGTGACCTGGAGAACATCCTGTCCCTCTCTGGGTCTCAGTTTCCTCATTTATGGAACAAGAAGGTTAGGGCTGCTACATAGTCCCCTAGGGCCCCAGGGCACTGACTCTGACGTGCGATGTCTTGGGAATTCCCCATCCTGCTCCTGCCAGCCCTTAGGTCTCCACCTGTCCACGCCTGTCCAGCCTTCTCTCCTCCCCTACACACACACGTGCACTCGCACACGTGCACACACACACACAGGTGGCCGTTTCTCCAGCTCCCCTATCCCAGCCACACCATAACAACATAACACACCTACACCTCGCCGGTTAGGTGCTTCAGCCTCTCAACAATGCTGGGAGGCAGGTGGTGGTGTCACCTCCATTTTACAAATGGGGAAACCGAGGCCCGGGGGGGTTGACTCGCCCAAAGCAGCTCAGCTCAGATTCACATCCAGGACCCTGGCTCCAGCACCTGTACACTCAGCCCTTGCTCCCTGTCCCCGTTTTCTTGCACAGGGCCCCTCCACAGGCTGCCCCACGGCAGCTCCGCGGTCCTGAGAGCTGCGGAATGCTTGTGCAGGGCCTGGGGACCCCACTGGGAGGTTCCTAGAGATACGGGCTCCCGAGGAGGCCAACGTCCTTGGGGAGTGGAGAGGGTAATTCAGGGTACTGAGGCATGGAGGCTGACGTCCTCATGTCCACAGCCGGATGGCCCAGAAGGAGAAGGAGCTGTGCATCGGGCGCAAGAAGTTCAACATGGAGCCCGCAAAGGTAGGCGGCTGTGGAGGGCCGGGGCGCAGGGTGCGGGGGCCGCGTGGGAGCACCGTTCCGGTGTCCTCTCCCTCCCTCAGCTGACACAACGACCCCTTTCCAGAGGAGGAAGCTGGGCCCACCAGCTGAGCATCTTATCCAGCACCCCATGGCCAGCTGCGGCTAGGGGCTCTGTCTACTCCGAGGCATAAGCGCCCTGGGGCAGAAGGGAGGAGCCAGGAGCCTGGAGGAGGCCATGATGTCCGCGCACTTGGCCTAGTCCCTTCCCCACTCTGGGCGTCCATTTCCTTCTCCAAGAATGTGGCTTGGGACAGTAAGGCCCTGGGATCCGGGGCTCAGGCTCCAGAAGCATCTTCCAGCCCTGGGCTGGGGGAGAGTCAGTCCTGTGGTCCTGCCACCCACCCCTCTGCTGGCAGGGTCAGCACTCAGGGCCAGGCTACCTCGCTCCCCCACAGCACTCCCAAACCCCCCGGCCTCAGAGCAACGCCAGCCCCACCCCTCACCCCACCAGGTGGCAGCTGGGCATCCTTTCCTGAAAGGATGGAGACAGAAGGAAGCCACAGGCAGACACACCGAAGGGGGGTCAGGGCAGCCAGCAGAGAGTGCCAAGCTGGGGTCCCTGGAAATTTACTGCTCTGGCTTAGGAGGCGCTTGTCCTCATCACAGGCCCGTTCACCTCTCACAGCCACGGACCCTTGGACTCCTGCTCCCATCCACAGGGACCCCCACAGGCCCACACACTCACCGAGCACCCAGGGTGTCCTCTGCACCCTCTGCCTGTCACTCGGCCCTCATGGCCTGTGCCTACCTTCCAGCAGTGGAATACAGAGGAATCTTCCAGTAGAAGCAGAGACCAACCCCTCCAACTCCTAAAACTAGGATGACAAGCCCTGAGCGCCTGGGTGGTGAGGAGAGATGTTTGTGATATTGTCAAATCCGAAAAGCAGCTTTAAACGTGACAGGTGCAGTCCTGTCACATTTTCATGCAGAAAGGGAAGGAGGGTCACCACAATGGAAGCTGTCTACCTCCCAGCGGTAGGGCCCGGGCAGTTTCCTCCCCTTTCAATTGAGCTGTTTTTTTTCTAACTTTTATACAATTGACATAGATGACTTGTGTGAAAGAATGAAACACTATTTTTAAATAATATGAGTTTTAGGGGAACAAAAGAAATGGCTGAATCATTGAATCTTAGAATTACAAATTCCTAGAATCATTGAAGCATACAATCAAAGAATGTCAGACTGGAGGGGACCCTGGGGAGTACCTAGCTTGAACCTGGTTCCCGGCAGGAAGGCTGACTTTCTTGCACGCCCCCAGTGATGGGGAACTCACCACCTCACAAAGGCAGCTCCTGTGAAGGAGGGGGAACAACTTCTAGAACAGACTGTGCCAACATCAGAAAGCCAAGCCCCAGGACTCTGGCCACAGGAGGTTGTTCCTCCCTTCCCCCTTCCAGGCCTGCTTCTGTGCAGCAGCTGCTAACGGGTTCTGCCTACCCCTCCAGGGCATCCGGTATTTCATTGAGCATAAGCTGCTGACGCCCGACATCCAGGACATCGCTCGGTTCCTGTATAAAGGCGAGGGCCTCAACAAGACCGCCATCGGGACCTACTTGGGGGAGAGGTAAGAAGGCGTGGAGCTTTAGGGAGGCAGGAAATGAAGGTGTGCAAGTGTGCACAGGTGTGTGATGTGCAGGGGAGAGAATGGGTTATGTTAGGAAAGGCATCGCCTCTAGGGCTTGAGAGGCTCACGGATCATCCCCTCCAGATTCTGAGTCAAAACCTGACTGCCTTCATTCATTTGGTCATTTATTCAACAAATAAAGGCCGCCTAGGGTCTGCTGTGTTCCAGGCACCACCCTAAGCCCTGGGCGGACACCGGTGAATAAGACAGACAAAGCTCTCGTCCTCAGGAGGTGCACACTTTTAAAAGGAGAGACAGTTCTCAGTATATGCAAAATATCTTAGAAATTAAGCTCTATGGAATACAAATCGAGCAGGGAAGGGAAGTCAGAAATGCTGGGGACCAGCCAGGCGTGGTGGCTCATGCCTGTAATCCCAGCACTTTGGGAGACCAAGGCAGGTGAATCACTTGGGGTCAGAGGTTCAAACCAGTCAGGCCAACATGATGAAACCCCGTCTCTACTAAAAATACAAAAATTAGCTAGTCTCATTACATTACAGGTGGCACGCGCCTGTAGTCCCAGCTACTCGGGAGGCTGAGGCTGGAGAATCGCTTGAACCCAGAAGGTGGAGGTTGCAATGAGGCAAGATTGCACCACTGCACTCCAGCCTGGGCGGTAGAGTGAGACTCCATTGAAAGAAAGAGAGAGAGAGCGAGAGAGAGAAAGAAAGGAAAGAGGGAGGGATGGGGAGGGAGGGAGGGAGGAGAGAAAGAGGGACAGAGGAAAGAAGGGGGGGAGGCTGGAGGCCATAGGCTGGGGGCTGTGATTTAGAGTAGTGTGGACAGAAAGGGTCTCACGGAGAAGGTGACGTTTGACCAAAACGTAAAGGAGGTAAGGGAGCGAGCAGTGCAGACATCTTGGGGAGGAGCAGGCCAGGAGGTGCAAGTGCAAAGGCCCTGGGGCAGAAACAGGCTCAAGAATCTAGACTGGATGGGAGGAGAGAGGGAGGATGTGGGGATCTGTGGGAGGGCTCTGGGCAAAGGACTGGGCTGGTCTGTGGGGTGGGCCAGGGGATAGGGGTGAAGCTGGACCAGGGAGTCAACAGCACTCTCCCCAGCTCCCGAGGACACCTCCCTCCCAGAGAGAGCAGGGATGGAGATGGCGAGAAGGTCACCCTCCTGCTCCAGGAGCTGGGGAGAGGGAGGATACAGGGGAGGCTGGCTTCTCTCCCTCCCCTGTCTCCTTAGATGAGGAAGCTGGGGCTGGGGAGGTCAAGTGGCTTCAGCAAGGTCACCAGTTGGGAAGTTACAGGAAATGAGGCGGGCCTGGACTGAGGCCGGGCCACTGCAGAGCCAGGGCTCCCCTCCCGGGCCAGCCAGCGCTGGTGAGCCGTGAAGGTGTGTGCCTTCGTGGGAGGAAGGGTGTGTCCTCCGGGTGTGATATGGGTGGGACAGGCATGAAGGCACCGGATGGCAGCTGCACCCCAGAGGGACAGATGTCTCTCTGCTCTCCCTCCCCCACCTAATCCCGTCCAGGAGGTGGGTGCCAGCAAGTACCCAAGTGTGTCACACCCTCCCTTCCGGCCCTCCCTAGGGACCCTGTCAACCTGCAGGTCCTCCAGGCCTTTGTGGACTGCCATGAGTTCGCCAACCTCAACCTCGTCCAGGCCCTCAGGTGAGTGGTCCAGGGGCGGGGTCCCGGCCCTCAAGGGTGGCACAGCCCCAGTGGCTGGGGGCGTCACAATCCACACAGCTAACAGCACAAACAAAGGGTCGGGAGCAAAGAGGAGGAGGCAAAGGACAAAAGTGAGTTCATGATGGCGCTGTGTCACAGAGCCGAGGTGGACCGCCTGTGAAAGGACCTAGTGCCCTGCAAATACTGCCTTCTTACTATGCTGGGGCCCTGTCACACCGGATCTCATTATTCTAATCCTTACTACTCTATTACTGTCATTCTACTTTTTGGATTAGTGCATGTTTTTTTGTTTTTTGTTTTTTATTTTATTTTAGTTTTTGAGACCAAGTCTCACTCTGTCACCAGGCCGGAGTGCAATGGCATGATCTCAGCTCACCGCAACTTCCGCCTCCCGGGTTCTAGCGATTCTTCTGCCTCAGCCTCCCAAGTAGCTGGATTACAGGGTTTTGCCATGTTGGCCAGGCTGGTCTTGAACTCCTGACTTTGTGATCTACCCACCTTGGCCTCCCGAAGAGCTGGGATTACAGGCGTGAGGCACTGCGCTTGGCCTAGTGCATGTTTAGTTTATTTCATAAGACTACTTAGTATGTATTCCATTTATTACTCTTATTACTTATTAGTTCCTAATTGGGGTACTGCTGCTACCCATTTTTTTTATTGTTGTTGAGACAGAGTCCCGTTCCGTCACCAGGCTAGAGTGCAGTAGTGTGATCTTGGCTCGTTGCAACCTCCGCCTTCTGGGTTCAAGCGATTCTCCTGCCTCAGTCTCCCATGTAGCTGGGACTACAGGCGCGCACCACCACGCCCAGCTAATTTTTGTATTTTTAGTAGAGATGGGGTTTCACCACATTGGCCAGGATGGTCTCGATCTCTTGACCTCCTGAACTGCCCACTTTGGCCTGGCAGAGTGCTGGGATTACAGGTGTGAGCCGCCGCGCCCGGCCGTTGCTACTCATTTTTACAGCTACAGAGGAAGTACAATCATCAGCTTGAAGCACAAACTCTGGAGTCAAACGACACAGTTCAAATCTCAGCTTTGCTACTCCCCGCCGTGTGACCTTGAGAAAGCCACACACATGCACAAAATACAAAAATCAGCCGGGGGCGGTGGCTGTAATCCCAGCTACTCTGAAGACTGAGACAGGAGAATCGTCTGAACCCAGGAGGTGGAGGTTGCAGTGAGCCAAGATCATACCACTGCACTGTAGTCTGGGCAACAGAGTAAGACTCTGTCTCACAAAAAAATAAACCTCCCTGTGCCTCAGTTTCCTCATCCATAGAATGGGGATAATAATAGTGTCAACTTCATAGGATTGTGAAGATTAAATGAGAAAGTGTTTAGAACTGGTCCACAGTAAGTGCTTAGTAAGTCTTGTTGCTGTTCAGAAACTCATATTCCAAGAAGGGTCATCTGATCTGGGCTTTGGAGGGTGAGTAGGAGTTTACAATACAGAGAAGAAAGAAGCCACTACCATCTAGTGCTCTCTGACTCCCAGCTCTTTAAGGGAGAGGGGTAGGTGACTTGGGAGTCTCCCATCTTCATTCATTCATTCATTCATTCATTCACATATTCATTCATTCATTTACATATTTACTGAGCCATTGCTAGGTGCCCAGGATTGTGTGAAGCCCAGGAGGAGAAGTGAGAGACGCAGGCACAGTTCTCACCCTCAGAAAACTGAGCTTGAAGCTGTGGAAACCGCCAACTTCCAGAGCTAGAGGGAAGTTGAGGTTCCAAGAAAGGGAGGCCTAGCAAGGGGAAACCCCCGCCCCACCCCCTCCTCGACTGGGTCCCACCGCCAGATCCCGGAGCCCAAAGGCCAGGTGCAGGGAGCCACAGAACCCGGGCAGGCAGGCCGGGCTGCAGCCAGCGCTGGGATTCCGATGTACAGAACAGGGCATATGCTCCGTTCTGTGTTCTGTAAGAAAAGGCTTTTATTGGCTACCTCCCGAGTGCTTGGGACTCCCTGGTGCCAGTCCCACTTCCCGGTGAGTCCAGGTGACAGATGCAGATCCTCCCATTTACAGGATCCAGAGAATAAGCCTGGGAGAGTCGGGGCAGCTGGCCTGGGGCCCCTGAGAGACCCGCACCCACTCGCCGCCCATGGCCCCATTTCTCCCCTAGGCAGTTTCTGTGGAGCTTCCGGCTGCCGGGCGAGGCCCAGAAGATAGACCGGATGATGGAGGCCTTTGCTACTCGATACTGCCTCTGCAACCCGGACGTCTTCCAGTCCACAGGTGCCAGGAGGGGAGTGGGACCCTGGGCTCTGGGACCCCTTCAGCACTGCCAGGCATAGATTCCACAGACCCCCTCAGGCTTCCCCTGAGCACCCAGACCCTGGAAGCCTAGACCTCTTCGGTACCCTCACTGAGCACCAACTCCATTGCTGCTGGGTGCTTGTCTGAGAGAGCTGCCTTGAGACACAGTTCTTAGGAGAGGAGGCAGGAGATGATGGCACAGGATGCTAAGGCTAAGGGAGCAGCACTCCTGTCTGAGGGCAGGCGTAGGGGAATCAGCATGTCCAAGATGGCTTTTCAGAGGCAGTGAGTCCAGAATAGGGTTTTGAAGGATGAATAGGAGTTTTCCAGGAGGTTAAGGAGAGAAAGGGCCTTTTTGGCAGGAGTTGCAGTTGGAACAAAGGCCTTGAAGCATGAAACGGCCTGGGCAGCGTGTAGGGGGCAAAAGGGGCCTAGAAGGAGATCCACAAAGGTCAGTCCTCCATACCCCTCTCTCCCAGGGCTAACACAATGCCCATGTGAAGACATCCAGAAGACAGGGTGGTGAGGAACCAGCATAGCCAACTTATCCTGGCCTCTTCTCTGGCTCTAGTTATTATATCAATAACCAACCCTGTATGCAGAGTAATCCCCATGCACTTTTTTTTTTTTTTTTTTTTTCAGACAGAGTGTCTCTCTCTTGCCCAGGCTGGAGTACAATGGCATGATCTCAGCTCACTGCAACCTCTACCTCCCGGGTTCATGCAATTCTCCTGCCTCAGCTTCCCAAGTAGCTGGGATTATAGGCGCCCGCCACCGTGCCTGGCTAAATATTTTGTATTTTTAGTAAAGGCAGGGTTTCGCCGTGTTGGTCAGGCTGGTCTTGAACTCCTGACCTCAGGTGATCCACCCGCCTCGGCCTCCCAAAGTGCTGGGATTACAGGCGTGAGCCACCATGCCCGGCCAAAGTCACTCAATCCTTACCTCAACTGTTTGAGGTCAGTAGTCTCCTCATCCCTCCCTGGTGCATGGGATATAGCTTCAGAGAGATGGAATGACTTGTCGGCCAGGCGCGGTGGCTCACGCCTGTAATCCCAACACTTTGGGAGGCCAAGGTGGGCAGATCACGAGGTCAGTAGTTCAAGACTAGCCTGACCGACATGTTGAAACCCTGTCTCTACAAAAAATACAAACATTAGCCAGGTGTGGTGGCACACACCCGTAATCCCAGTTACTCAGGAGGCTGAGACAGGAGGCTGAGGCTTGAACCCAGGAGGCAGAGGTTACAGTGAGCTGAGATCGTGCCACTGCACTCCAGCCTGGGTGACAGAGTGAGACTCCAGCTCGTAAAAATAAATAAATAAATAAATAAATGAGAAAGAAAAGAAATGACCTGTCCTGAAGCACACCGCCTCCTGGCGGTCCACGGACAAGCCCTCCAGAGCAGTGGCTCTACTCTGAAGTTAGATCTTAATTTGGTGCTTGCTTGTTTATTATCTGTCACAAGTCTAAACGTCCTGTAAGGGCAGGGACCCTATCAGACCGATCATCAATAACTCCGAGGCCCACAGCACAGCGTTTGCACTCAATACATAGTTCTGGTAGGAAAGAAGGCATCTTGAAGACCAGATTTGAATCATTGTCCAATTACTTCTTAATTTTATGATGTTGGGCATATGTAGCTTAACCTCCTGC
This sequence comes from Cebus imitator, assembly GCF_001604975.1. NCBI lineage: Eukaryota > Metazoa > Chordata > Mammalia > Primates > Cebidae > Cebus > Cebus imitator. Next base: position 424,021 of record NW_016107719.1, read on the forward strand.
GCCTCGGTTTCCTCATCTGTAGAATGGGAGTGATAACAGGACCTGCCTCAGAGGATGGGCATGGGGTGTGAGAGCTTAGCACAGGGCAGGCATCAGCCACGCTCGGTGCCACTGCTGTCAGAGGTAGAATCATCGATGTTCTCAAACAGGCAGCTACTTCCAAGATAAGTCTCCGAACGTCAAGGATGGGGAAGCTGAAGGTCAGGGAGGTCAGGTACCTCCCAAGGTCAATCAGACAGTGGGAGATGCAGCTGAAATCAGGGCCAATTACCACAAAAGACCCCACGGTGGCAACCCCCTCCCTCCCCAGCCGTCAGCCCAGCCTCCCTCCTGAGCACGTGAAAGTCTGAATAATGGGAGCAGCGCTGGGGCTCAGGAGCCCCGCAGTGCCTGCCAGATTGCAGAGCAGCACATGGCTCAGCCCTGAACAGTGCTGCCAACAAAGCATTCCCCGAGTTCTGAGAGGCAGAGAACAGAGTGGGCAGGGGGCTGGAAGGGCCCCGCGAACAGGAGGGCTGGTGCCGTGGCTGAGCGAGGAGGGTTGAAGCGGAGGGAAGGGACGGCGGGCCTGGCAGGGGGCCCAGCAGGAGCCACAGCTCCGGGTGGGAAGGGGCTCAGAAAGAGAGACTGCCGTTCCTTTAAGGGGGGTGGGGACCAGCAAGAGTGGGAGGGGTGGGGAGGCTGGGCCTCAAAGGTCAAGCCAGGAGGACAAGGTGGACCCTCAGGGCTTTGCGACAGCAGATTCTGGGCCCTAGAGGGGACCAGGGCAGAGGCAGGCAGAGTGGCCAGGGCCAGGACTGTGACCACTGTCCCCTCCGCAGACACCTGCTACGTGCTGTCCTTCTCCATCATCATGCTCAACACCAGCCTCCACAACCCCAACGTCCGGGACAAGCCGCCTTTCGAGCGCTTTGTGTCCATGAACCGTGGCATCAACAATGGCAGCGACCTGCCGGAGGACCAGCTGCGGGTGAGAGGCACTGCTCACCCAGCCCCGCCCGGGCACCCAGGAGGGCCCGTCCTTAGAGGGATGGCCGGGGAGGGGCTTCTCGGAGATAGACAGCCCCCAGTGGGGACTCGGCTGATACGGCCCACCCAGACTGTGACTGTCTTGAGAGGCACCGTCACAAAGCGGGTTGGTCCTGAAACCCGCCTGTCCAAGAGAGGCCCCATCTTGAGGAGGATGTCCGAGATGGACCACCCAGGAGGTCCACCCAGACTTAAGCCTTTGGGGGACTCTGGGCAGCCGTCATTCACATCTTCCCAAAAGCGTACCTCACACACCCAGGTCTATTTCTGAGAATGGAGATTCTTAGACTCTCAGCGTGTCAGGCCTGAAAACCCTCGGACTGCTCTAAACCCTCTATCCTTTAGAGAGGAGGAAACTGAGGTCTTCAGAGGCCTGAAACACTTGAGCTGGGGAGCCAGGCAGCAGCCAAGCCTCTGGCCTCTCCCTCAAATAGCCTGCACCCCGCCACACCACACCAGCCTCTGCACCCTGCACAGGGCCCCAGGGATGAATCAATTAACCATATATGCTGCCCTGACCAAGTTTGGGGTCTGGTGGGAGGGCCATATACATGTGAATTACAAGCCGTCCTGACTGTGGGGATGGAGCTCTGGAGACACAGATCTGCCGTCTCTGCGGCTGTCTTGCTCTGGAGGCAGGGGGAGGGTGCCATCCTGGAAGACTCCCCAGAGGAGGTGACTTCTGAACTGGGCCTTGAAGGTTACATGGGAGTGTTCCAAGAGAAGTGGGGAAAGGACATTTCATAAAGAAGAAGTGGCCATAACCGAGGTGTGTCCTGGTTGGGAAAGGAGAGGTGTCTTGTGTGGCCAAGGTGTGGCATATGTGGACAGTAGTGGGTGGCAGGGTGGGGCCAGAGGGTCCAGGGCTTCAAATGGCAGCCTCAGGAGTTTGCCTGTTTCCTATGGGCCACAGGGAGCCAGGGGGAATTCATAAGAACAGGAGGGAGAGATTGAGAGCCTGGCTTGGGAAAAATGAATGGACAAGTTCACTTCAAGAATTGGAGACGCCCCAGAGCCCCATGAGCTTCAATCCCCTCCGTGGTCAGAGCCCGGCAAGGAGGAGGGGGGTGCAAACATCACCGTCCCAGCTCAGCACCAACTATACCTCCTACCTCCAAGGTTGGGGTGGAGCCTGGATCTGCAGTGATTCTGGTGCCCCTCGGTGTTTGAGAACTGCCTCACCCTTAACCCACTCCTTGCCCGGTCCCAAGAAAAGAAAGTGCATCACAGAGGAGCCAGTATGTAGCATGAGGTTTTGAGCTAGTTAGAGCTCAGGTCTGCTTCTGTCTTCCCCGTCTGCCTGCTAGGTGACCTTGGGTAATGACTCACTGGAGTTGAAGCCACTGTCCCCTCTGCCAGGAGAGCAGGAATAATAATACCTGTGTCCCAGATCTGCCACCACGGGGAGCAACTGTTTTAAATGTTACTGGCAGAGCCCGTGCCAGGTACATAATACCTGTCTCCTGCTCGGCTCCCCAGCTAAAGTAGGGCCTTGTGGCTTACGTCACTATTAAAAATAATTAATAATGATAAAAAAACCCAGCGCCTAGTAAAATGCCTGAAACATAAAAGGCATTTGAGCATTGGTGACTCATTTCTTGTGGGGTCCTCATGGCGTAAGGCAGGCATGAGTTGTCTGGCAGGGAATGAGTTAATTACCTCCCAGCACTGGTCCTGCCGCTCCCCCAGGAGCTCCGTTATTACCTCCAGCTCCCAGTGAGCCCTCTCCTGCATCTGCCTCCTTAGCTCTTTTTCCCAATTCAAGCCTTTTGTTAATAACAATGCACCACATTTGTATGGAACTTGTAAGTTTCTTCTCACCAGGCTTTGGGGTCTATTATCTCAATTTAGCTTCAAAATCTGCCCGGGAGGTCTAGGAAGGCCTTATTATCCTCTTTGGCAGCCCAGAACAGAGCGCCAGAGTCAAACCCCATCCCTCCCAGCTACCCCACTTTCTGGTTGTGTGACCTTAGGAAAGTGGCTTGACCTCTCCGAGTTCCAGTTCATAGGATTAGTGTAGACGTGTGGCAGTCAGCCAAGTGCTGGTGTGGTTGAGGGGGCTAATCAATCCTGAAGCTTCCCATGTCAAAAAGGAACACACAGGCCGGACATAGTGGCTCATGCCTGTAATCCCAGCACTTTGGGAGGCCAAAGCGGGCAGATCACGAGGTCGGGAGTTTGAGAACATCCTGGTCAACGTGGTGAAACTCCGTCTCTACTAAAATACAAAAACTTAGCCAGGCGTGGTGATGCGCGCCTGTAGTCCCAGCTACTCGGGAGGCTGAGGCAGGGGAATCGCTTGAATCTGGTAGGCAGACCTTGCCGTGGGCTGAGATCGCGCCACTGCACTCCAGCCTGGCGATAGATCAAGACTCCATCTCAAAAAGAACAAAGAAACACACAGGCAGCGTGTGGATTTGGGGATCCTCTCGCCTCCTGCCTGGGCCTCATTTTCCTCGTATGTAAAGCAGGGATTCAGCTTTAAGCACCTTCCGATTGTCAAAGGTCACCACTTGGCAGAAAGATTCTCCAATTTGGACCTGTTAAGCGAGGAGGACATGTAATGCTTTTAAGTGGCCCAATTTTCAAAATGACATTTACAGACATATGACCCAAAGAGAGGTCACCCCAAGGGTACACAGACCTCGAAGATGCCTGGCTGGGAAAGGCTGTGGGGAGGTACACGGTGGCAGTCAGGGACAGGAGGGTTGAGCCGATCTTGCTCTAGGCGTCCAGATGGGTCAGGGGCAGAGTCCACAAGAGGCTCAGGGCGAAGGTGCAGTGTCCGACTCACAGGGATGGGAGGTCAGACCCCAGCTCTGCCCTTATATCTGTGTGACCTTGGACATGAGCCCCAGCTTCCTCCTCTGCAAAGTGGGCTGATGACGCTGGCTTTATACCTTTGCTTTTCTCTTCTCTTTTTTCCTTTTTTTGAAGCAGGGTCTTGTTCTGTTGCCCAGGCTGGAATGTGCAGCGGCACGATCTCTGCTCACTGCAACCTCTGCCTCCTGGGTTCAAGCGATTGTCCTGCCTCAGCCCCTTGTGTAGCTGAGATTACAGGCATCCACCACCACGCCCGGCTAATTTTGTGTGTGTATTTTTAGTAGACAGGGGTTTCTGCATGTTGGTCAGGCTGATCTCCAATTCCCGACCTCAGGTGATCTGCTAGCTTCAGCCTTCCAAAGTGCTGGGATTACAAGCATGAGCCACCATGCCCAGCCTGGTTTCTCTCCTAAACAAGCTCTGCCCAGGTATGGCAGAGATGCCCTGGCTTCCCGAGCTCTCACAGTGCCTCCTCAGCAGTTTCAGCTGAAGTCCCAGGATTAAGGCTTATTGGCTGACTTGGGCCTCCTGGCCCTCCCTGCACTGCGGTTAGCAAGATGAAATGCGCTGATCAGCCAGATGTGAGTCATTCACCCCTTCCTGGAGCCTGGGGCTGGGGACCTGTGGGTGCCAACCCTGCTGAGTGATCTGGACAGAACACAGAGGAGCAGACTCCCCAGAGAAAAACTGAGGGTGTGGGGACGGAGGGACACAGAGCCAGCGGGGCCACTGGAAGGAGGAGGCCCTTGCATTTCTGCCCGTCCACCCCACCAGGAGAAGACAGCTGGGTCCCGGGGTTTGGTGGCAGTGGTGCAGGGCGTTTTCTTGCAGGGGAGGCTGGTGTTTACAGGGGACAGGAAATGTGGGTGAACTCAGCCGTTTTCTTTGCGGGGGCAGAAGGTACAGGCTGATACAGTGACCGCAGAAGCTGCTGGGTCCTCCCCCCACCACTCCTCCGTGGGTTTTGTGGCAGTTGAGACCCCCTGTCCACTCCCCCTGCACAGCTCCTGGGGCCTTCCAAATATTTGTCTGTGCTGACAGCTTTGTTGATGGGGCCTTCCTGCTCCAGGCCCTTGTTCAGCCAGCCAGTGCCAACTGGGAATTCCCAGGGATGCGTGTAGGGGCTCCCCAGAGAGAAACTGGGGCCTGCTCTTCCTCACCCCCACAGCCCCACAGCCAGACTGAGACCAGGGAAGCCACCCACCCCTGACTCTGGGCCCCTGAGTTCTTGAGGTCAGAAAGGATCTTAAAGAACCAGACAGCCCCATTTCTAAAACTTTGAGAGAATCAAACTCATGAGAATTTTCATTTAAAATCTCGAAGAAAGCATCTGAGCAGAAACACATCTGAGCAGCAAGCAGCACACACATACACAGCGAAAGGAAATGATTTCGTCCGCGGAGACAGCACTGCGTTTGCCTTTAGTAAGCAGAAATATACACAGTTTAGAATGGTTCTCCAAACACTTGGAAATCTTGGCAGGTTGCTCACAGAACACAATGTCTCATGGCAGGAGATTCAAAGCACACAGGGGTGATCTGGCGCCAGTGGCCACACCTTGCCCACAGGGAACTTCCAGACCTGGCTTACTTACCTCCAGGGACAAAGAGCTCATCACCCTACAAAGCTGCTCTCCCACATTTCACCAGCTCTTACTGCCAGAAAGGCTTCCGTGGAGAACTGCAGTCTGCTTTTTGGGAGCTCCCCAGGCCCCACCCCGACCCATCCAGAACAGGCCTGTTTAGGAGAGGGGCTTTTGAGAGTCGCAGCCAGTGTCCCACCCTGGGCTCTCCCTCAGCTGGGCCCCTCAACACAAAGTGGCCAGTCCTCCTCCCTGGGGCCCCTCAATCCAAGGTGTACCTTGTAGTCTCTGCTGCTGCACCTAAGCAGGAGAGGACCCTCCTCCCATAACCTTTGCCAAGGGTGCTATGTCCCAGAGACAGAGAATATGTGTGTATTTGTGTGTCTGTGTCTGTAAGCATGCATGTGTGTGTGAGCATGCATATAAACATATGCATGTATATTGTATTTGCATTACGTATGAGTGCATGTATGTGTGTAAGCATGCATGTGTGAGGGTGCATGTATAAGTGCATGTATTTGTGTGAGCATGAAGGCATGTGTGTACATGTATATGTGATCCCGCATGTATATAAGTGTGCATGTGTGTGAGTGTGCATGTGTGTGCACAAGCATGTGTGTGACCATGTGTGCATATATGTGAGTGTGTGTGCATGTGTAAGTAATATGTGTGAGCATGCATGTGTGTGACTATAGGTGTGAGCATGCATGTGTGCATGTATGTGTTAGTGCATGTATATGTGTGCCTGTGTTCATGTATGTGTGTGAACATGTATGTGCATATATGCGTGAGTGCATGCATGTGTACATGTTTGCGCATGCATGTGTGTAGGTGTGAGCATGCATGCATGTGCATGTATGAGTGCATGTATATGTGTGCATGTGTATGAGTGTGCATGCATGTGTGAGTATGTGTGTAAGTATGTACACATGTGAGTGCATGCATGTGTGTTAGTGTGCAGGTATATAAGTGTGCATGTATGTGTGAATGTGTGCATGTGTGTGTGTGAGCATGCATGTTGGTATATGTGTGTGTTTGAGGGGCTGACCCCTGCTCCCTCTGCCCTACAGTAGCACAGAGGGAAGCAGGACGGGGGTGGCGGGTGGCAGAGCCAGGCCCAGGCTCAAGGGAGGGAACCAGGGACCATGAGAAGCTAACAGGTGAGGAAAGAGTGCGCCTGCCAGTGAGCGACCTGCTCAAGGCCACACAGGCCAGGCCAGGCCAGGCCCAGGCCTTGGACGCGGGTGGACTCACAACCAGGTCTTTCCCTCCCTTCTCTTGGGGCAGAACCTCTTCGACAGCATCAAGAGCGAGCCCTTCTCCATTCCCGAGGACGACGGCAATGACCTCACTCACACCTTCTTCAACCCAGACCGGGAGGGCTGGCTGCTCAAGCTGGGTAAGAGGCCGACAGACGCACGTCGTCACATGTACACTCACGCATGCGCGGGCACACGTCATATGTACACTCACACACATGCGGGCACATGTCATTGCAGGCACTCATGCACGCGCGGGCACACGTCATATGCACACTCATGCACACGCGGGCACACATCATATGCACACTCATGCACACGCGGGCACACGTCATATGCACACTCATGCACACACAGGCATACGTCGCCTCATGCGCACACAGGCACAGGGCTGACACGAGGCTTGCATGCAGCCTGGGAGAGGGAGTTGGACAGCCCCAGGTCTCCTGCCCCCGGGGCAGTTGTCTACCTCCCCCATCCATCCGTGTGTCCTGAGAATGAAGGGGCCAGAGGAGGGGGGCTGAGCTGTAAGCGGGGCGGGAGGCAGACAGATTCATTGACAAACGCTTCAGCGGTGGTTCTGTTTCTCTCTCCTCGGAGGAATGGGGTTCACAGTGGCCCCTCTTCATATGTGGTTATGAGGATTACCATTGGTTCCGAGCCCACTGAGCTCAGGCAAGGTGCTGTCCTGCCCACAGCCCAACAGTGAAGTCAGGGATCTGCCTGAGGCCACACAGCCAGCCAGGGGCAGATTTGACGGAGCAGAGGGTTAGGTGTCCCTAAAGGAGGGGAGGAAGGGTGACAGGAAGTGGTTTAGGGGAAGCTGCCTTCAAGCTGACTGGAGGCAGGGAGGGCCTGCACCCTGCAGGGAGCAGCTGGGGTGGGTGGCTGCAGTCCAGCCGGGGAACCCCAGTGCCCAGCCATCTGCCCCTGCCTCCCACACACACTCCCGGAAGCCTCTCCAGCAGGGACAGCCCAGGCGGGGCCAGCGGGGACAGATGCCTCATCTTGAAGCAGGGGTCTCAGCCTGGCTCGCCTCCAGCAACACTGAGCTCCAGCACCTCCTGTCCACCCAGCCCGTGCCAGTCCTGCCCAATGCCCCTGGAGCCCCCAAGCCCTCCGACTCTCCACACCACACCCCAGTCCATCCTCCTCCAGAGGCTCAGCCTCCTGTCCTGCCCCAGCCACGTACCGTTGTCCACCCCTGAGAAGCTCTAAGTCACAAATCCCAACTTGGATGGGAGAGGGGGCCTCAGAGTCACACAGCCCTTAAACCCCAGCTCCTCCACCCAAGTGCTGATGGTCAGGGTTTCAGCCTCTGTAGCGTAAGATGGGGATAATGATCCCTGGGAGGGTTAAATGTGCAGCAAAATGGCCAAGAGTTGGGCTCCAGAACTAGGACACCGGGGTTCGAATCCCAGCTCTGCTGCTGGACCACGGGCAGAGGATTTTAACCTCTCCATGACTCAGTTTCCCCATCTGTAAAATGGGGTTCACGATGGTCCCCTCCTCATATGTGGTTATGAAGATGAATAATATTTTTGAAAACCTCTAGCACAGTGTCTGGCAAGTGAAGGATGAATTGCTCAGCACAGTGCCAGGCAGGGAGCAGGCTAAGGAATGAAGCAATCGGTGATGATAACCAGAGAGAGCAGGGGGTGGCCATTCCTAGGACCATACCTAGGACCTGATCGCAGAGGTGACCTGAGCACCAGCTCAAGCAGCTCCAGGGAAGCCCCGGGGGTGACGGGAGCCACTACGGTTCTTGTTTGAGAAACGGATAGATGTGGGGGGAGGGGTGGTGGGGGAGGGGTGGCGGATGAGGGTCAGGGCACTCAGCTGGGGGTCCAGGGGAGAGCCTCTGTGTCCCTGGCCCAGGAGGACTGATCTGCTTGCTGCACTGGCCTCCCACAGGGGGCCGCGTGAAGACGTGGAAACGGCGCTGGTTCATCCTGACCGACAACTGCCTCTACTACTTCGAGTTCACCACGGTGAGCAGGGTCCCCTGGGCCTTCCCCGCCCCCGCCTCTCCCCGCACAACCCCCTTCCCAACTCCCACTGAGCAGACGAATAACACAGCTTTGGATCGTTTGAGATCATTCGGTTCCCATCCATGCCCATTTTACAGATGGGAAAAACTGAGGTACAAAGGGGAGAGGCCGGGCCAAGGTTGTAGGCAGAGCCCAGGCTCAAAGCTGAGCCTCCTAACTTCTGGCCAGAGTTCTTCACATGCCGCTCCTACCTTCCACCCCCCTGGCTGGACAGTCTTGGAAGATGAGCATGCTCTTCTTTGGGTTTGGGGAACCCCACACGTTTACGCCCAGACTTGGGCCTCAAGGTCTGCTTCCTGACCCTGACTCTGACTTTCCTTCCCCTCTCCCTGTAGGACAAGGAGCCACGGGGAATCATACCCCTTGAGAACCTCTCCGTGCAGAAGGTGGACGACCCCAAGAAGCCAGTAGGTGTCCAGGTGGGGGGTCCCCAAGGCTGAAGCCACTGGAGAATCTCCTAAACTGGGTGTGGGGAGAGGGCCTGAGGTTGTGCCCCTTCCACCTTCCATGGAGCTCAGGGCTGCCCTTCTCTGCCTCCTGGAGCCATGGACAGTGGGAAAAGGTCAATGTCGGTCCAAGGGCGTGGTTGTCCTCAGTTGTCCCATAGACCCCGACTGGCTGGATGACCCTGAGGAAGCCCTGCTCTGCTCAGAACCTCAGCTAGCCCATGTGTCACATGGGGACTTCAGGGAGGATGGTGGATTAAGGAGCCTGGCACAGAGAGCGTGCACAGTGTGGGGGGAGCAGTTCCTGCCCCTTCGCCTGTCATGGGGTGGGGCTGCCGCGTGGGGCAGGGACACCAGCGTCTGGGCGTCTCTGAGCCTCCTGGAGAGCCCCCCCAGCCTCCCTCTCACCCCACCCCGCCTGGCCACCTCCCCAGTTCTGCCTTGAGCTCTACAACCCCAGCTGCCGAGGCCAGAAAATCAAGGCCTGCAAGACTGACGGCGACGGCAGGGTGGTGGAAGGCAAACACGAGTCCTACCGCATCTCAGCCGCCAGTGCCGAGGAGCGCGACCAGTGGATTGAGGCCATCCGGTAAGGGGTGTCCACCTCCGGGGACGGCTGCCCGTCGCCTTCCAGAAGGCCCTGCTGCTTTGAGGTCTTGCTTCCTTGTGTGTAAAGGGGGCTAACTCCAGCCTCTCCCTCCTGTCTCCGGCCTGCTAATCCCTTCCACCTGTATTCCATAGGCACCTCCTGTGTGCGCGCCAGGCCAGGCCCCAGGACACAGGGAAGGGAGAGGCCCAGTGGCGGGGGTTGGTGGGAGAATAGAGCACAGAGTTGCGCATAAAGCTCTTGCCCCGCCCTTGCCTGGGAACTGCTCTTGTTGGCATCAGGGTCCGAAGTAGCCTGGGAAGGACCTGGTAGGGGTGGAGGAAAGGGCTTTCAAGCTAAACTTCCAGGTAAAAGTACCGGTGTGGGCAATCAGCAGACGCCCACCTGCACCGCATCCCAGAGTCCAGGTGAGGCTGGGCAGTGCGGGAGCCGGAACTGCTGAGCATGGCAAGGCCACAGCCACTGTGGTAAAGAGCTTCCGTTTCTCCTGGGGCACTGGGGAGCCACAGACTGATAAATAGCGAGGGTGGCTAGGTGAGGAAGGCCAAAGTGTAGGGTCTGGTTCTGTGGTGCCACTGACAGGAGAGACACAAGGAAGACGCACCTGGTAAAGGGCGAGATGGCGAACCTGCTCAGGGCTTGACTCTGAGCCAGCCCAAGACATTGGCGAGGAGAGGTCTGGTGGCAGAGGAAGGCAGGGCGGGTTGCTGGGCAGAGACTTGCAAGGTCTTTTCACCGGGGCCTTGCAGCGGAGCAGCCTGTGAGGCTGCCAGGCAGCACTGTTCTCACCTCCGTCTTACAGATGAGGAAACGGAGGCCCAGAGAGGGGAGGGACCTGCCCAGGGCCACAGAGCAAGGGACAGAGCAGAGTCCAACAGGCAGGTCTGCTGGCTTCTCCGCAAGCTCTTCCCATCACCTTCCGAAGGTCTCCAGCAGGAGCCTGGAGAGGGGTCCAGAGACATTTGGGCGCAGAATTCCCAGGGCTCTCAGCTCCTGACCGGAGCCCTCACCCTCTCTGGCCCTGCCCATGGGACACTGGGCTAAGCTAGCAAGGCTGGACTGACCCTGGCACAGCCCTGGCTGGGGCCATCTGTTTTTTTTGTTTTTGAGTTGCAGTCTCACTGTGTCACCAGGCTGGAGTGAGTGGCTCGGTCTCAGCTCACTGCAGCCTCCGCCTCCCAGGTTGAAGTGATTCTCCTGCCTCAGCCTCCCGAGTTGCTGGGAGTACAGGTACCCGCCACCACACCAGGCTAATTTTTTGGATTTTTAATAGAGGCAGGGTTTCACCACATTGGCCAGGCTGGTCTTGAACTCCTAACCTTGTGATTTGCCCGCATGGGTGCAGTGACTCACGCCTGTAATCCCAAAATGCTGGGATTACAGACGTGAGCCACCGCACCTGGCCTGTTGGGGCCATCTGGCCTTTCCGCTGCTGCAGAGCAGGCTGACACAGCCCTGGGAGTCTCCTGCCTCTCATAGGAGCCCTGGAAGACCAGACTCCCTTGATGGCCAGTCCAGCCCTGAAATCTCTCCTCTCACTCTCCCTCCAGAGCCAGCATCACCCGCGTCCCCTTCTATGACCTGGTCTCCACTCGGAAGAAGAAGATCGCCAGCCAGCAGTGAGATTCCTGGAGGCAGCCCTGGGGCGGTCATCCCGGGAGCCCCACCCCCCACCCCATGCACCCTTTTGGGCCGCAGACATCACTGCGCCCCCCCGCCCCCCATTACCTCGAGCTGACTCTTGATGGGAAAGCAGAGGTCAGGAGGGTGGGTGGTGGGTACAGTGGGCTCAGAGTCCAGCAATGAGGTCCCCTGGCCTGGGCACCCAGCTGCAGGCCCCTGCCCTATGTGCACTACAGGAAGGGGTGAGGAGGGCAGCCAGAGGAAACCGGCCCAGAGCGCAGCATCCCTTCTTCTCTCTGGGCCCCAGTGCCCTCAGCTCTGAAGGAGCGCTTTGCGCTTTGAGATGCTGTCAGCCCTCAAAGCAGGAGGGGCTGTGGGGTCCCTGCGTGCTGCTTCTCCTTGGCAAGGCTCTTCCTTCGGCTCAAGTTCTCTCTGCCAGCCCCTCCTCTGTCCTCAGGTTGGGCTTGACCCTCCCTGCCTGAGCAGAGCTCAGCGCACACGGCTCAGACCCACAGATAGGACCGGGGACAGAACCCCAGGACCTGCCCTAGGAGCCCAGACTCCGCGGGCTCAGTCCCAGCTCCGTCTCTGACTCGCTGTGTGCCCTCTGCCAAGTCATGCCCACTCTCTAGTTCTTGCAAAACTGCAGTGTTGGGACTGGAAACGTCTCGGGCCCTGCCAGCCCTGTGCCCAGCTTCCGGCTGGAGATGGCAGCGCTTGTTTACAGAGCCAGGCAGACTCTGGATTCAAGGTTGAGGGCGATAGAAGAGCACTGTGGACTCCACCTTCCAGGATGCCCATTTTGGGGAGAGGAGCAGGAGGGACCCTCAAGAAAATGATGGAGAGCATCCCGGACAGATGGGATTCAAGCAAGATGGGTGCTCCATCCAAGAAGCCAAGAAGAGAGAGTCTTGCACACTGTGGTTACCAGGAGGGCTGCCTGGAGGCAGTGGCTGAGCCAGCAAGTAACACAGAGCCCATGCTTGGAGAGGCAGAGTCTTGGCCAGGGCTTCCCTGCGAGACAGCTGACCAACAGCCCCATGGTGATGAGGGGCAGCCTGCAGGTCCCAGCATCTCGGGACCCTCTGCAGCAGTATCATCAGAGTAGAGCCGACTCCCAGTACCCAGGCAGCCAGCTGTGTCTCCAGGGAGCCCTGGCCCAGAGGAGGAGTCCTCTAACAGGAAGCACTTCTCGCCCCTTCACACAGGCCTGGGGGAGCCCCTGGAGGGAAATTCCTTGGCAGGGGAGCAGGAAATGTGGCTGCCCCACTGCCAGCCTGAGTCAGCGAGGAAGCAGGTGGATTCCCCGGAGGAACCGAAGCTCACCAGGCACCCCGCCCCATCCCCACCCACCCCCAAATGTGCACACCTTCCTCAGGCTCAGGATGGAGTAGCAGCCTCATGAGGTGGTGAGACTCCTGTCTCCGGAGGTGTGCAAGCACCCGGTAGTGACATTGTACCAGACAAGGTCTGGGTTGGGCATCTACAGGACGAGACTTTGCAGGACAGTTGAGGACATCCACAGATCCTTGTCAGCCTATGAACTAAGCCCCGCCTCTGTCACCTCATTGGCTCATGAAAGAGCAGCTGGGCTGGTGGAAGGAGCACTGGGCTGGGGTCAGGGGTCAGAGACTCTGTCCTGCCCCTGTACACACCAGCTACTCCCTTAGTCTGCTCCAGTCTCCTTGCTGGTCCTCAGCTTCCTCCAGCATGGAGGGGATGGATTTTCTGGGCATAAGTGGTGGTTCTAGGAGTCACTCCGAAAAGAGAATAAAACTCATGATCCAACTCATGAGTGGGCTCTGTCCTCTCTGTGACTGCGGCTGCCACCTTGACCCCGCCTGGGCCTTCCACCTCTGTCCCTGTCCCCTCGGAGGGCAGGAGGGCCAGGCAGGGAAGCTGGTCACTCAGAAGGCCCCGGTACCCCATCCCTGGGATGCTGGCTGCCACGTTGCACAAGAGCCATCCCCAGAGGCTAGACAGCCAGTGGGGCTTCTGCAGAGCTGAGGCAGGCGAGTTGGCTCTGGCAAACCCAGGGAAAGGAAAAGAACTTTCCAGCAGGCAGTGCTGCCTAAAGATAGGAAGAGCCGCTGCCGGCCAGGCACAGTGGCTCACACCTGTGATCCCAGCACTTTGAGAGGCTGAGGCAGGTGGATCAGTTGAGGTCAGGAGGTCAAGACAAGCCTGGCCAACATGGTGAAACCGTCTTTACTAAAAATACAAAAATTAGCTGGTGTGGTATTGGGCACCTGTAATCCCCACTACTCTGGAGGCTGAGGCAGGAGAATTGCTTGAACCTGGGAGGCGGAGGTTACAGTGAGCCGAGATGGCGCCACTGCACTCCAGCCTGGGTGACAGAGCGAGACTCCGTCTCCAAAGATAAAAAAGAGCCAGGCACAATGGCCCCCGCCTATAATCCCGCACTTTGGGAGGCTAAGGTGGGCTGACTCCGGAGTCAGGAGTTTGATATCAGGCTGGCCGACCTGGGGAGATCCGTCTCTACTAAAAACACCAAAACTTAGGCATGGCGGCGCATGCCTGTAATCCCAGCTACTGGCTGGGCAGGAGGCAGAGACTGCAGTGAGCCGAGATCCTGCACTCCAGCCTGGGCAACAGAGTGAGACGAAAGAGAGAGAGAGAAAGAGAGAAAGAGAAAGAAAAAAAAAGAAAGGAGGGAGAGAGGAAGGGAAGGGGGAAAGGGCAGAAAAAAGCCGCCGTGGGAGGTGAGGAGGAAGTCCCTTGTTGCTGGAGTGCAGGCACTGCTGCTCCAAGGAGCATGTGGCGGGTAATGGAGGAGCTTGAATCTGATAACCCACAAACATTTATTGAGCACCAGCGATGTTCCAGGCACTGCCCCAGGCACTCGTACAACAAGGCAGTCCCTGCCTGCACGGGGCCCACATTCCTGCAGTCCTGAACACATGCTGTTCCAGAGGTGGCAGAGCAGGCAGTGGAGGGCTGGGCTGGGCAGAGGGGAGGCTTCCGTGAGGAGGGTGCTTGCGCGTTGGCGGCCAGGCCAGACACAGGACACACACCTGCTGATGCAGTGAGCTCACGTCATGTCTGCCCCGCACCAGACCGTGAGCTCCTTGTGGGCCAGACTGTACACCTGCTCAGTGCCCGGCACACAGTAGGTGCATAATAACTGCTGGTTCACCTGAAGTTAACTGATAAAGGGCCCTCAGCATCCGCAGGTGCAAATGTCCGGAGGCCTCAAGAACTATGAGAATGTTGATGCCTCCAGAGGAGGCAGGATACCTGGAGCGGCCATGTCACAAGCCAGGAGCTTGGGGCTTTGGGCTCTGACTCACTGACCCCCCTCAGCCTTCCCAGGGCATCTCTGCTCGCCTTCCTGCCATTCTGCAGCTCCTCGCTCTGGACAGCAGGGGGCTCCCATCACACGTGGATAAGAGGTTTCAACGCTGCAGCCAGCCGGGGCCCAGGGCTGACCGGCTCTCCCTTGCAGGGACAGGCTCTCTGTCCAGAGTAGAGTCCTGGCTTGGACCTCCTAAAGGGAGAGGCACCTGGTCGACCACGGCCCGAGGGCTGGAGCAGCCCAGGGGACACCCATAGACACAAACAAGCATGGGCCTTCCCGCCACGGGTGCTGGGCACAGTCACCCCTGCTGAGGCTGGCATCGGGCCCGGCGCTGGGAGACTCGCACACTCTTGCTTTCTGGCTGTAGGGCCCAAACGAGTTGCTTACCCTCTCTGGATGGGACTTTCCTCCCTGAGGGGTTGGGCCAGGTGAGTTCCATGATGCAAACCTTAAGGGGACTTCCGGAGCAAGGGGGGTCTCAAGGGTCTCAGGCACACGGACAGCACAGCTCCTGCCCCAGGAGGGAGGCAGGGGAGGAAGATGAGCAGGTGCCACAAACGCCATTACTGTGAGAGGGCATGGGGTGGGGGAGGGACAGCGGCAAGGGCCACCCAGACGGCTGCAGTGAAGCTCACCTCTCCCCTGTGGCTTATGCAGCTTTCCTAAGCTCTCTGGGCCTCATGTTTCTAATCTATAAAATGGAAATAATTAAATATATGTAAAATGCGCCGGGCGCAGTGGCTCACGCCTGTAATCCCAGCACCCGGGGAAATCAAGGCGGGTGGATCACAAGGTCAGGAGTTCGAGACCAGCCTGGCCAAAATGGTGAAACCCCGTCTCTACTAAAAATACAAAAAGAATTAGCCGGACACAGTAGCATATGCCTGTAGTCCCAGCTACTCAGGAGGCTGAGGCAGGAGGATCACTTGAATCCGGGAGGCAGAGGTTGCAGTGAGCCGAGATCGTGCCACTGCACTCCAGCCTGGGTGACAGAGCCAGACTGGCTCAA
>NW_016107719.1:441156-447798 GCF_001604975.1 Cebus imitator
CTCCCTCTCCTCCTCCCTCCCCCTCCTTCCCTCTTCTTCCCTGCAATGGGAGGACCACCCTTACCTGGAGTGTCCTAAGAGCCTGGCCTCTCAGGGGCACCAGAGACCCAGCCACTCACACCTGCCCACCCCCTAACTCTCTAAACTGCCCCCAGAATGGCTGAAGAATGAAGCCGGAGAGTGAGACACATCTGGGTCAAAGTCCTGGCCTTGCCCCAAACTGCCCTGTGACCCTGGCCCAGTGGCTGACCCTCTCTGGACCGTCCCCACCGCCCAGCCCCCCTCCCTCCCTGTCTGGCGATGCTGTCTCCTCCCTTTCAGCTTCCTCCCGACAGCACAGCCTCCTCTGCCCAAGATCCAGCAGCCGCCCTCCAGGAGAAAAGCCAGACTCCACAGGGCATCGTTGGGGAGAACACGCTCTTCCTGTGCTGCTTCTAGGCTGGGCACTGGGCTCCAGAGAAACGTGGGCGAATCTGAGTCTGCAGGCGTGGCCCACGGAGGAGGGAGAAACGACCTCGTGGGGAAGGCGAGGGAAGTGGGGGCTGTGGGGCCTGGGGAGACCGGAGCTGGGGTCCCCACACAGCAGTTTGCACATTGGAGGAGCGGGGAATTCTTTGGTGAGCCTGGAGGAGGCCTGCTGGGAAGCAGGACTCGGAACGGAACAGAAGCAGAACCGCACTGCCCAGCCTATGTGGGTGACTTTACCAGGATGGTGATGGGGAGCCGGGGAAGGGTTCAAAGCAGGAGAGACTCCACTGGGGGCCATGTGGGGATGGCCAGACCACTTGAGGGCTGGATTAAGGAGGCAGGTGGTTCACAGCGGACTGGAGGAGGTGGGGGAGGAATGCGGCAGCCGCTGGACAGGAGCAAAGAGGCCTGATGGCCTCCGGGACTAAGGCTTGTGGGAGGTGACAGCTTTCCCTCCAACAGCCCAGCGAAAGGCAGGTGAGAAGAAGAAGGGAGGAGAGGGTTGGTGAACAGGTCACACTGAGTCCGAGAGTTGGCAGGACCTCCCCATGGACGCCTTCCGCTGCACGTTAGACAAGGGCGCTGGGCTCAGGAGAAACCCTCGCCCCCCTCTTCTGCACCCTCTTATTCCCTCCTTCCCCTTCCACCTCTCTCAATTGCCCCTACCTCCCGTCTGCCCAATTCTGCCCCCTCCCGCTTCTTGGCCACTTAGTCTTGGCCAGCGGTGCGTACTGGCAGGCACTTGGGCCCTGGGGTCCGCCTGCAGGCCTGCATTCCAATCCCAGTGTGTGAGTTCTTAACAGCAGGTGACCCTCCAAAGTAGTCCACAAACGCTGGGTGCAGTGGCTCACGCCTATAATCCCAGCACTTCGGGAGGCCAAGGCAGGAGGATCACCTGAGGTCAGGAGATCAAGACCATCCTGGCTAACACAGCGAAACCCTGTCTCTACTAAAAATACAAAAGATTAGCCAGGGTGGTGTCGGGTGGCCGTCGTCCCAGCTACTCGGGAGGCTGAGGCAGGAGAATCGCTTGAACCCAGGAGGTGGAGGTTGCAGTGAGCTGAGATTGTGCCACTGCCATTCCAGCCTGGATGACAGAGCAAGACTCTATCTCAAAAAAAAAAAAAAAAAAAAATGGTAGCCCACAAAGACCCAGGATTGCCCCAGACAGCCCTGCCCACACCCAGCATGCCCAGCATCAATACATCACGACCAGAGCTGCCCACCATGGAGCCCTCACTAAAGCCAGCACCTCCACCTGCATGCTGCCTTCCAGCCTCCCAGCACTCCCTAAGCAGGCACAGCTATTCCCACTTGACAGAGGAGGGTCCTGAGGCTCGCTCTGACCCAGCCAAGAAGGACCTGAGCCAGCATTTGACCAGCGCCATCTGATTTGAAACCTGTGTCAATTTAGGGCCGCCACAAACTCATCATCCATCATCGGCCCTTTCCATGAGTGCTGGAATCTGGATTCCAGGAGCTGTCAGGACAACAGCGGTAAACCAGGACTGCTGCAGGCACCCCAAGACGTAGGGTCACCCTAGAGATCAGACATAGCCACCAGAGCCCAGCAGGGAATGGGGGTCACTCTGGGCGGCCCTATGGACTGGAAGGGCTGGGCCCCATGGCTGCTTTATGCCGGAGGAGGAAAGAACAGCTGTTTTCTCTGGAGCAGGTCGGGGTCAGCCTCTACTGCCACCCAATTCACCCAGCGAACTCTTCTCCACGATGAATCTCCCCGAGTCCTGCCCCGAAGTGGCACCGTGTGGACTGATACTGAATTGGGTGAGCCTGGTCTCTGCTGCACACCCTCAGCAGATATTAGCTGTCACTGTTATGTTTTTGATGGAGTCTCCCTCTAGAGGGCTGAGATGGAGGACTCTGGACAGGACAGAACCATGGAAGGTAAAGGGGGCTGTTTGTGCCATCCTGCCAGCTCTCCTCCTACAGGAAGCCCTCCCTGACCACCCCTGTCCCCAGGGCCCCTTTAAGACTCCAGATGCTTCACGGTTTGGCTTTTGGCGGCCTCACTTCCTAGTCTGGGGTTGCCAGGCTGAAAGTTTTCGTTCCACTGCCAAACTCCAAGGCCTAGGAGCCCCCTCCTTTTCCACCCTTCTCTGCTTTTGTACAGGGCCCTCCAGCCCCATCCAGAAATGCTCTAGAAAAGCATCCTTCCCATTCTTTCATGAGGAAACCAAAGCTCACAGACATTCAGGGACATGCCCTAAGTCACCCAGCACAGAGCATCCATGAGGAAGACCGAGGCAGAAGGCGCGGACATCTGCCGAACACACTTCATCTCATCTGATCCTCCCAGTAGCCCACGGGACAAACAGGATTATTCCCATTTAACAGATGAGGATGTGGAGGCTCAGAGAGCTTGTGACTTGCCCAGAGTCACACAGCCAGGAAGAGGCATCCGATCCAATTGTCAAGGCCAGGAGCACCCACCGGCTGGGGGGCTCCTGCAGAAGGGGAGGATTAATTCTGTGACCTTTCCAGTCCCTTCGATCCTTTGAGGCTAAAGCTTAACTATTCTCTTTCTCCCTCCCCCAAGGGATTTTCAGTTCAGAAATAAGAGCCCAGAGAGGACCAAGCTTTGATCCAAAGAAATTATTTTTTAAGAAAAATAATTAGTTTTTAAACCTGGAGCGCTCCTTAAAACAGATTGCTGGACCCCAGCCCTAGAGTTTCTGACCCCTTAGGGCTGGGGTGAGGCCCAACCTTCGCGTTTTCAAAATGCTCCCAAGCAATGCTGGGGCTGTTTTCCGAATCACACTTGAGAACTACTGATACCACCGCTTTGTGCCCAGACAGGCCGCTCAGGTACTCACCAGAGGTCTATCCCGGAGCAAACGATGCAATTAGCCTCTCTTAGCCTAGGTTCCTATCTGTGAGCTGGAGCTGCTGGGAGGCTGGACTGCCAGGGTAGCCAAGAGTTCAGTTAAAGATAGTGACGGCTGGCTGGGCACTCTAATCCCAGTACTTTGGGAGGCCGAGGCGGGCGGACCACGTGGTCAGGAGTTCGAAACCAGCCTAGTCATCATGGTGAAACCCAGTCTCTACTAAAGATACAAAAAATTAGCCGGGAGTGGTAGCAGGTACCTGAAATCCCAGCTACATGGGAGGCTGAGGCAGGCGAATACCTTGAACCCGGGAGGCGGAGGTTGCAGTGAGCCGAGATGGCACCACTGCCCTCCAGCCGGGGCGACAGAGCAAGACTCCATCTCAACAGCAACAGCAACAAGAAGATAGTGACAGTTACTCAGCAGTAGATTAAATAACTTCATGTTTTAAAATATTTGTGAATTTGAATGGAACTGCATTGATTAACATTTGCATTCCTTTCAGATCTGAGTGGGAATGGACCTTTTCCCTGTGAGGGTTACAAGCATTTGTGTCTTTTCTAGTGTGACTCATCTGCTCCTGCCCTTTGCCCATTCACCCGCGGGTTTCTCTGCCTTTCCTCTCGGTCTGCCTGAGCTCATTACGGAGCAAAGATAACAAACCCCTATGGCCGTTCTTGATTGCTGGAGATTTTTCCGAAGCTGTTGCTCGCCTGTCTGTTGGGGCCATTTTTCTGGCTTAGAGAGTGGCCGAGTCCGCCTGGCTTTCCCATTTTTATTTTCTGTCACTTTTAAGCTGAGGTTGGAGGCCTTCCCCAGAATGTGACAATATAAAGGAAATGGATTTTGAATGATGGAATTTCCTGCACTTTGAGGGGTTTGGGGGTGGGGGAATCCTGGCTCACCTCAACCCTATGGTGCTGATAGAAGGAATAGCGGGAAACTGAGGGCCCCTCAGCACCAGAAAAACCTACCATCCTCAGTTGTCCCCGGTATTAGCCATGCCATCTCTCTCCCCATCTGCAGAGTGCCCCTGCAGAGGCATAGGGCAGGCCAGAGCTGGAGGTGCAGCTGGAAGGTCAAAAGTGTCATCCTTGAGTTGGAGACAGGGTGACTGCAGGTGTAAGAACTGGCCAGAGGGCCAGGCACGGTGGCTCACACCTGTAATACCAGCACTTTGGGAGGCCAGGGTGGGCAGATCACGAGGTCAGGAGTTCGAGTTTGAGACCAGCCTGGACAAGATGGTGAAACCCTGTCTCTACTAAAAACCCAAAAAAATTTAGCCTGGCGTGGTGGTACGCACCTGGAGTCCCAGCCACTCGGGAGGCTGAGGCAGAAGAATCGCCTGAACCCATGAGGCAGAGGAGGCAGTGAGCCGAGATGGCGCCCCTGCACTCCAGCCTGGGCGACAGAGTGAGACTCCGTCTCAAAAAAAAAAAAAAAAGAACTGGCCAGAGGAGTTGGCCAACTCCCGGCTCGGGTCTCTCCTCGACTGCGTGGGCCGTGTGAGCTTCGCCTCTCTGGGTCTCTGTTGTCTCATCTATAAAATGGGCCTGATCATGTCCAAGTCAAGGGAAGGATTTAAATAGATCAGCAGCCGTCAGCGCCCTGAGCGCGGTGCTGGGCGTCAAATACACGCGCCTAGTACACAGGGCTTGAGCTTATTACACGCCCCACTTCTGTTCCTGGGGTGGTGGCATGAACCCCACTGCCTTTGCCTTGGATTGCACTGAAAATATCCAGCACCGCTGATATCAAGGGCCCAGGGCCCAGAGGAAACGCACTCCGTGCGCGCCCCCAGCCCCTCCGGCTCGGCTCAGCCCATCCAGCCCTGCAAGGGAACAGGGTCACCCAGGCACCAAGGCCAGAACAGGACACGCGTGTCCCAGGAGCGCGGGAGACCCCCACGTCCCCTCCCCTCCGCACCGCCCCCTTGGCTGGCACAGCGGTCCGAAGCCGCGTCTCAGCCGCACCGAGTGCCTCCCGCTCCAGCGCCAGCCGGGCGCGCTGCCGGGGCCTGATTTCCATGATAATCAGCCATAGATCTCCCGAAACGGCTGGGAGCGGCCGCCGCCCACCGGGGAAGCTCCCGAGGGTGGGCGCCCCCCTCCCCACCATCCCCGCCGCCGCCCCGGAGAAGGGAACCTCGTTTTTCAACGCTTTCGAGAAACCGTCCCCGCGCGCGGGAGGCAGCTGGGAGACACCCAGGACGTTGTTCTCCGCATTAAGGAGGCGGACGGCGGTAGGGGGAGGCGGGAGACGCCGCGGCGCAGGTGTAGACCAGGCTCAGAGGCAAGGAGGGGAGGAGGGAAACTGAGGCAGCTGCGGGGTGGGGGTACCTTTCAAGGCACATTCTCACTGCAGCCTCACAGCTCCCCTACGGATGAGTTATCGGCTATGTCCCCCCATTATAGATGGGGAAACTGAGGCCCGGAGAGGTGTTTTTGTTTGTTTCCAGTCTTCCCAGCTGGCAAGTGGCTGGGCAACGACCCTTTTCGGGGTTGGGGGATTCAGGGCTAGTGACCTGCCCGGCACACTATCTCCTCCCCAAGATGGGCAGCTGAGGAGTGGGGTGCTCTGTCCATCCCAAGATGAGAGAACCAGGGGGCTGAGGTTGGGCACATACTTGCAGCTGATCTGGTCCAGAAGCCCATGGGACGTAAGAACGGAGTTTGAACCTCAGCTCTGCCACCTCCCAACCATCCCCCCAAGGGTGGGCAAACTATAGCCCCCAGGCCAAGTCCACCAACTGTTTTGGTACAACCAGAAACCACGTATGGCTTTTAAAACCTTTTCTTTTCTTTTTTTCTATGCCCAGTCTGCAGTGCAATGATGCATTCTCTGCTCACCACAACTTCCACCTCCCGGGTTCAAGCGATTCTCCTGCCTCAGCCTCCCGAGTAGTGGGATTACAGGCATGCGCCATCACGCCTGGCTAAGGAATTTCTCCATGTTGGTCAGGCTGGTCTCGAACTCCCAACCTCAGGTGATCCGCCTGCCTCGGCCTCCCAAAGTGCTGGAATTACAGGCATGAGCCACGGCACCCAGCAACTTTGCGGTCTTTCTCCGTTCCCTCAACTCTGACTTCCATCATCTCCTTCCATGTCTCCCTGCTCCCCCTCTTCATTTCATACCCGACTCTGTACCGGGGGCCACCTGCCTCCTCCCTGGCCCCCCAGTACAGCACAGGTGCTGAGCCGCCACCCTCCACCAAACCCCCAAACGGCTAGCCCTTCCCTAAGCCCGGCAGGTCGGTCAGGCATCCAGGAATTTGCCCATGCAGTTTCCTCTGCCTGGAATCTCCTTTTTTTTTTTTTTTTTTTTTTTC
>NW_016107719.1:448422-472270 GCF_001604975.1 Cebus imitator
CTGTTGCCGAGGCTGGAGTGCAGTGGCACCATCACGACTCACTGCAACCTCCGTCTCCTGGGTTCAAGCGATTCTTCTGCCTCAGCCTCCCAAGTAGCTGGGATTACAGGCACCCGCCACCACACCTGGCTAATTTTTATATTTTTAGTAGAGACGGGGTTTCACCATATTGGCCAGGCTGGTCTCGAACTCCTGGCCTCAAGTGATCCACCCGCCTCGGCCTCCCAGAGTGCTAGGATTACAAGCATGAGCCACCTCACCGGGCCTGTGACTAGTATTTCTGAATCACCAGTCCCAGCAAAGGCATGACCCAGAGAAGTCAATCAATTTTTAATAAATGAGTCAAAGAAGGAAGGAAGGAATTAATGCAGCTGGGATCTTCTCCCTCCCTGGCTCAACAACGTTCAGAGGCTTCCCAGGTCCCCTCTGTCAAGACCCAGCCTGTCCTTCAAGTCTTCAAGCCCTGGATGAGTGGCTCTGGTTCACCTCCCAGCCCTGTCTCCTGCTGCGTCTCCCACCCTGTCTTCCGACGCAGTCCTGACCTCCAAGCTTTCATTCATGCTGTTCCCCCTCCCTGCTTATCCTCCTCAGCCCACCCCATTTGTGCCTCTGGGGGCCCTGACCATCCTTGGAGATCTTACAGGGTTTCAGCCATCCAGGGTCACCTGCAGTAGGGATCAGCTACTCCCACATTTCCCAAATCCCACAGCAGGAGGCAGTGAGCAGGGGCTTTGACCAGGAGGACCTGGGTCGGGAATGAATCCTGCCCGTGTTTACTTTGGAGATGTCATTTTGGCTCTCAGAGTAAAGCGGAAGAGTAACGCTTGTCTCCCGGGGATGCTGGGGGTTAGAGATGCTGTTATCGCTCGAGCACATGGTAGGTACTCAATAATGGACAGCTATTTCCAGCCTGGACACAGCCCTTCTGCCCAGAGAGGAGGCTGAGAGCACCCCTAGAGCTCCTGCAACCTGCAGCCCCAACCTCTCTCTCCCGCCCCGCTTCTCTCCCCCGCACCCTCGACAGTGCCTGCAGCTAGCGACTGATGCTGGCGTGGACAGAATGACAATGAGGCCAGGACCTCAGTGAGTCCATCTGGGAACCTAAGACTGTGGCAGAGGCTCCGATGAAGCCAGGGCTGGGGAGGGGCTGGACAGGGATGGGGCAGGCAGGGCACAGCAGGGGTAGGAGCAGGGCAATGCTGGGGTGAGAGTTTGGGATGAAGAGGGGCAGAGCCAGGCAAGGCAGCAGCCAGAGAGCAGGGCAGGGGCAGGGTAGGACCAGGGCATGGGGTTCACGATGGAGACCGGGCTGGGCAGGGATCAGCCAGATTTCCGATTCAGAGCAATCCAGATTGCTTGGGCAATCAATCAGACAAAATCACCCCCGGGCAGGAAAAGAGACAGCGAGAGTATTGATGGGGGGAAGGGGGGTGCAGGGAAGAAGGAAGAAGGAGAGAAAGAAGAAAGAAGGAATCTGAGGCCGGGCGCGGTGGCTCTCTCCTGTAATCCAGCACTTTGGGAGGCCGAGGCTGGTGGATCACCTGAGGTCAGGAGTTCAAGACCAGCCTGGTCAACATGGTGAAACCCCATCTCTACTAAAATACAAAAATTAGCTGGATGTGGTGGCATAAGCCTGTAATCCCTGCTACTTGGGAAACTGAGGCGGGAGAATTGCTTGAACCCAGGAGGCGGAGGCTGCAGTGAACCAAGACGGTGCCACTGCACTCCAGCCTGAGAGAGAGAGCGAGACTCCATCTAGAAAGAAAGAAAGAGAGAGAGACAGAGAGAGAGAGAGAGAGAGAAAGAAGAAAGAGAAAGAAAGAAAGAGAAAGAAAGAAAGAGAGAGAGAGAGAGAGAGAGAGAGAGAGAGGGGGGAGGGGGAGGGGGAGGGGGAGGGGAGGGGGAATCTGAGAAGGGACCCTCCCCTGCGGAAGTCCTGGAGGCAGCTGCACTGATGCCAGCCTTCTCCTTTGGCAGGTGGGACCCCTGTGGCCAGAGAGCCAGAAGCTCACCCAAGCCCCAGTGAGGGGGAGGCAGAATAGACAGAATAGGTGGGAAGGCGGGCGTGGGAAAGGGGTGCGACGGGAGGGAGGGTGTGGCTGGCACAGACCCGTGTAGCTAACAGTCCGAGACGACCGCCCCTCCTTTTCAAGCCCACATCACACGACCTGCTCAGCCCACCTCCCTGCCTTTGCCCAAGCCAGTGCCCCACTGCCATGCATTTATTTCCTACCCTCCTCCTCAACGCCAGCCCTGATCTCCCTCAGCAATGACTGTCTCTCCCTCACCCTCAGAGCTTGGTGTCAGCAGGGTGACAGTCTGGGTGGTCCCAAGGTGCTTGCTGGAATCCCATAAATGTGCGTAGTCTTCACAAGCAGCATGGACGAGTATCACAGCCTGGTGGCTGAGCTCACAGGCTGAGGACTCCGCTGGGCCAGGTTCCAGTCCCAGTGGCTTCATTTTCACATAGTAGTTGCTTCATAAATGCTAAGCCCCCTCCTCCTGTTCCATTGCTAGCTCAGAATGTGCACACAGCAGGTGCTCAATGGTGGCTTCTGGGCTGAGGTGCCTTTACTGTTCCCTAGCGGACCCCTTGTCCCTGAAAGGACACATAGGTGTCACCCCCGCCTTGGCCTCCAGGCCCAAGCCTGAGCAGCAAACCTTGGGAGAAAGGCCCCATTGCTCATTCCCCTTGAGTCGGCAGCTCAGGCAATCAATCGGTCGCCATGGAAACCAGCCTTCCAATCAGAAGCAGGCACTTCTTGGCTGCGCCAGCGCCACCTACCCACCCACTCAGGCCTGGCTGTGCCGTCCCTCACCTAGGACTGCCAGGGGTTGGGGGCGGGGAGAAGAAAAGGGAGTCTCTGGCATAATCTGGGCACACCTGCTTGTGTCCCTGAAACCCCGAGATTCTCCAGAGAGAGAGCATTTTCTTGGGGTGGGGGTCACTACGCCAGGGGTCCCCCTGATTTTTGCAGGGCTCATTCCCATAGAGTGTGGCCCTTAGTACTCAGAACGAGACCTGAGAAGAGGGAGTGATTAACCCACTGGGCAGAAGGGAAAGCTGAGACCCAACCGTAGGGTCAGCGGCAAAGCTAGGCGCATACCCCTCCCTGAGCCCCCATCTCAGGAATGGGGCAGGGAAAGGAGGGGCAGAAGAGCTCCTGGCCCGCTGCAGCCAGCACCTGCCTTTCCACTAAATCTACGCCTGGCACTCCCAAGGCCCATTAGCGCCAGGCCCACCGGGGCCCATTAGCCAGCATCTATGGGCCTGTGCACCCACCTGCCCACCCGTGCCCAGCTGCAGCCTCCCGCCCAGGCCCCTCCCCCCCACTGCCAGCTGGGATTGGACAGAGCCCGGGCTCTGAGTCACACAGCCCTGAGCTCAACAATTGGCTCCTGGCTGCTGAGCGTGAGCAAGCCAGAAAACCTCTCTGAGCCTCAGTTTCTCTGTTTGGAAAGTGGAATAATGACTCCGGCCTTACAAAGGAGTGATGAGGGGTCAAAGTGCATAGAGAGCTTAACACAGGGCCTGGTCTGTGCTCAGTAAAAGGGAGGCCACCTTCTCTATTCCTGTTCCTTCGCAGTACCCAAAACTGTCCCCTGGAGCTGAGCTACGGCATCCACCTGCCAGGAGAAGGCAGAAGACAAATGCTGCTATTCTTAGTAACCAGCCCAGGAAAACAAATTACAAACGAGATTTAGAGAGGGGCACCAACTCGCCCCTCCCCGACACTCGGAGGAATGGGTAGGATTTGAACACAGGTCTGTCTGACTCAGACCTGAGCTGTCTCTGCTGCAGCCCAGCCTCTCCTGAAGCGACTCAGCCCTGCTCCAGCCAAGCCAGAGCGTGTCACCCTGGGCCGCTGGTGCCCAGCTCTGCTCTGATTGCGCGCCTGCTATGAACTTGGCATGTCAGGGACCCACCACCACAGACAGCAACCCCAGCACTCACAGGGCTGCAGCAGGGAGGCTGAACGGATGGCGAGTTGTGCTGGAGGACCTGACCTGGTTGAGGATGCTGGGGAGACTTTGGAAGGAAGGAGGAGGCTAGAGAGCTCCCTGCCACCACACAGGGCTGCTGCTGCCGCTGCTTGGAGCTTTTGCCCTCTGCCGAGAATCTCCCATCACGGTGCCCTGTCTGCTGGACCCACGGGGAACCAGCTAACAATGTACCTCAAGCCCAGCCCAGCGGGGCTCAACTGTCTCAGTGCCATCCCTCCCTGCCCCCAGCATCCCCCTCCCCTTTACTGATCACCCACTAAGTGCCAGAAGGCATACTGACCAATGTTAGCCCAGCTACCCCGCCGGGCTGTCCCCCTTAGAGAGGAGGAAATGGAGGGTGAAGTGGATTTCTCAAGGTCATGCAGCCGGTAGATGGCAGAACCAGGATTTGAACTCAGGTGTGCGTGATGTCAAAGGCAGACACTGAGGCCCCCTCGACTGGGTCTGCCTCCCCCGCCTCCCGATCCTCAGGGGTAACTCCTGTAGAACCGGATGGAGCAACTTGCTTCCAGCTATGATCTGATTTCTGCTTCCCCCTTCTTTCCGCCAGAAAACAAATTGTTTCATCAAATCACACCTTTAATCTGTCCTGGGGAAGGGGAGGGATGAGACCCAGCCCCCCAGCAGGAAGCAGAATGGGTAATCAGCCCACCCATCCTCCCCAGCCCAGGCACGCCACCCAGGCTGTATCCTCCCATGATTAAACACTAATTGCCGCCATGCTCTGAAATTGAGTACTTTAATTTCCAGAAACGCAAAGTACATTTCAATCAGTTCTTCTCCCAAACCATTCCTTCTCAGGAGCCAGGACAAGAACATCAGTCCCTCAAGGCGGTAGAAAACCGAGTCCCGCTCCGGCACACCTGCCGTCCCTCTCCCCAGAAACCACCGCTTCTCGCCTTCCCAGGCACCCCGTGGGGGGACTGTGAGCATTCAAAGTGTGGGGGAGCATCCAAGAGACCCTACAATTGTCGGCTCAGAAAAGTGAGGCAGGCCCTCCAACCCCAGGGTCAGACAAGGGGACGGGGACTCTGCTACAGGCAGGGTCTGGGCTGCCTGCTCGTCACATGCCCCCCCACCCCCTCCCTGCACATGGTCATTCGATGCTTCATACCGGCCTTCGGAGTAGACAGAGGCTGGGCAGGAAGCGCCGTGGAAGTGGAGGCTGGAGGGCTGACACCTGGCCCTCAGTTCCAACTCTGCTGCACGTCCCTCTCTGGCTCTCAGGATTTTCATCTGTCCCAGGAAGGGGCTGGGGTGGAGCTTACTGTCCTAACTGGAAGGTGTGCGCTTCCCAGGCATGGGCCTGGGGCCAGGACCCAGCTGGCCACAGATTCCCCTGGGGGTTCTGGGTCACCACGTCTGAGGAGGGGCCAGAAACTAACTTTTTTTTTGAGATGGAGTCTTGCTTTGTGACCCAGGCTGGAGTGCAGTGGTGCAACCTTGGCTCAATGTAACCTCCACGTCCCAGGTTCAAGCAATTCTCCTGCCTCAGCCTCCCAAGTAGCTGGGATTACATGCACCTGCCACCACACCCGGCTCATTTTTGTATTTTTAGTAGAGACGGGCTTTCCATGTTGGCCAGGCTGGTCTCCAACTCCTGACCTCAAGTGATCATCCCACCTCAGTCTCCCAAAGTGCTGGGATTACAGGCATGAGCCACCTTGCCTGGCCAAACTGGAATTTTTGAAAGGCTGTCCAAGCTGGGCATAGTGGCTCATGCCTGTAATCCCAGCTACTCAGGAGGCTAAGAGGGGAGGATCACTTGAGGCCAGGAGTTTAAGACCAGCCTAAGCAACATAGTGAGATTCTCTTAAAAAAAAATCAATAAATAAAAATAAAAATGATTAAAAATCCTCTCCAAATGATTCCAGTGTGTAACTGGGGTTTGAGAGTATGCCTCAATCTTTCCAGTATGTAGCCAGGCTAGTGCAGCCCCCTCTGTTGACAGGATTGAATATGGGCCCAGAGAGGGTGAGCATCTAGCCCAGAGTCACACAGCAAGTAAGAGATGTTAGCCAGAAGACAGCTAACAAACCTTCCAGTTTGAACATTTTAGAAAAGCAGGTGAACGAACACAGAGCGAAGGGGAACCAGGGTGTGGCACCCACTGTCACAGAGAGGAAGGGTTGCTGAGAGATCTAGTCAAGAATTTCCATTTAAGGCCAGGCACGGTGGCTCTCACTGTAAACCCAGCATTTTGGGAGGCCAAGGGGCGTGGATCATGATGAGGTCAGAAGACTGAGACCATCCTGGCCAACATGGTGAAACCCCACCTCTACTAAAAATAAAAAATTAGCCGGGTGTGGTGGCACACGCCTGTAATCCCAACTACTCAGGAGGCTGAGGCAGGAGAATCTTTTGAACCCGGGAAGCAGAGGTTGCAGTGAGCCGAGATGGCGCCACTGCACTCCAGCCTGGGCTATAGAGGGAGACCCTGTTCCCCGACCCAAAAAAAAATAATTTCCATTTGAGCACTGCATACTCTCCACAATGTTAGACGGAGGTCTTGAATGAGTTACTCCATCCCTAAAAATAAAGATGGGGCTGGGGATTTAACCGAGGTCTCTCCAAGGTCCATTCTGACTCCAGAACTTTCCTGCCAGGCCGGCTGGAAGCATCATACATAATAAAATGGCAGACATTTATTGAGCAATGCTTCTCTCGCCACTCCACCATCCTCAGAGTGGCTGTCTTCTTAGTCCCCTCCACCTCTCCTACAGGTGAGCAAAGCGCTGCTCGGGGAGGTAGCTCCCGCCGGAATCGAGCAGCGAGAAACAGCTCCGCTGGGAATCGAACCCAGGGTGAGTCAGTGGCAGCCGCGCTTTAGGACCCGGCGGTGCACGGAAGACCCGGTGGAGCGGCGCGCACCCCGAGCCCAGAGCTCATTAGCCCGGCGCCGCGGGGGCCTTCATCAAAGCTCAGCGACTCGGAGGCTGCCCGCGGCGGCCCCGCCTGGGCGCTCCGGGCCGGCCAGCACCTGCGGAGTCGGCCCAGGAGCAGCTGGAAAGGGGGCGCGGGCTGGGGGGCCGTAGGGCCGCCTATGCTCAGGCACTGTCACCCACCCCTCCCCCAAGCCAGGGGAGTATGGGGGAGGGGGCGAGTGCACTCGGGTAAGAGGGAGCATCAGATAGGGGCTGGGGGGCCGGTGTCTCCAAGCTGTCCCAAAACCCCGGACAGCGAAGGCCGATCACCCCGCCCCACCCCCACACACTGTGCACCCATTTCACAGATGCCATGTCCTAGCTCAGAGAGTTAGCGCAGGCCCAGAACGCATCGCCACCGCCCGTTCGCAGGCCTGATTGAGAGGCTGGAAACGGGGGTGGGGAGGCCCCGATGGAATACTTGGGCGGGTGCGGAGCGGGCCAACCAGGAAGAAGCCCCCACCCCAGCCTTGCATAGGCCAGTGTAAGATAGGGGCGTAGACGAGGGCCGTGGGCTCCGGTGGCCGACGGTCCCTCCGGCATCCGCCGAGGCAGGGGCAGCAGGAGCAGGAGCCCGCCCGCCTCCGCACCTCCTCGGCTCTGGTCTCCGCGCCCAGCTGGCCACCCATCCCTCACGGCCCGCCCGCGCCTCCGTCCGTCTCCCCGCTTCCCGCGCTTTCCCCGCCTCCTCCCGCGTCTCTTGCGGGAAACTGATCCTGTCCCCTCCATCCCACCCCACCGGTTGGCTGCGGTCGCTGCCCATCTCTCCACCCCCGCTGTGTGACTCTAGACCAGTGTGTTAACCTCTCTGAGCCTTAGTAAGTAGGCAAGTGGAAAAAGAAAAGTCAGAAGACTCAGGTGACTGAACGCCAGCCTTTAATGGTTTAAAAAGGGCGGGGAGGGATGTATGTGTATATATTTGCTTTTCTATGCATATGTTTGCTTGTCTGTGCAGACAGCCTGGAAGAGGAGCGAAGTCGCTGGCAAAGCTGGCTGCCTCCGGGGAGGGAGCCTCATCCCTGGGGGAAGGGGGGGGCGGGGGGAGGAGACGGAGACCCAGAATTGCACACACCTCTTAAATATGTTAATGCAGTAGCAATTCCGGCTAATAAACAAAATAAAATACAAACATTTACAAAACTAAAATTTAAGAATAATGCTGGTGAAGATTAAGCCAGATAAAGGGTGTGAAGCCAGCAGACGCGCAGAAGTTTCCGGGAACCGCCCCTGTTTTGATGGTCACTGCTCGCTAGGTTTGCGGTCTGCGGCTCTGGGTCTGGGTCCCCCTCTTCTTCCCCATCTCCCTCCGCCTTCCTGCCTCGCACCCACCTCGCCTCCCCCTCCCTGCACCCCGCCCCCATCTCCTCGGAGGGTGCCAGGACCCTGGATGGAGGAGCAGGGCTGCCGTGGAGTCAGGGGGATGCTGGGGAGTGGGGGCAGCTGAGCCATCTGCCAGTCCCCAGGATCCCGCTTGGGAGGGGATTCCCAGTCCAGCTTCAGATATCCCCCACTTCACAGACTCAGCGTCCCAGTGTAACCTCTGCTGGGTGAAAGGGGTGGGGTGAGAACTAAAAGCAGGCGGCGTGGTCGGGCGCACTTTGGGAGGCCGAGGCCGGCGGATTGCCTGAGCTGAGGAGTTCAGTTGACCAGCCTGGGCAACATGGCGGAACCCCATCTCTACTAAAAATTTAAAAATTAGCCGGGTGTGGCGGTGGGCTCCTGTAATCCCAGCTATTTGGGAGGCTGAGGCAGACAATTGCTTGCACCTGGGAGGCGGAGGTTGCAGGGCACCGAGATCGCGCCACTGCACTCCAGACTGGGAGAAAGAGCAAGATTCAGTCTCAAAAAATGTAAATAAAAAATAAAAGTAAAAATAAAAAAAGTGGTAGGTGAAGCCCCCAGTGGACCCCTGGAATCCCTTCTACATGCCCCTCCAGGACAGACATCCCCAGTGTACACACACCGCTATCTCACACAGGCCATCCCAGGCACAGCCCCCGCCTGCCCAGCCCCCTCTTCTCAGCTCCCCCCTCCCTGCGCCCTCCAGTCACAGTCCTGGCAAGAAGGATCCTGGAGATAGCAACTAGTAACTAGCCCAGCAGGCCAGGCTGAGGGCGTGGCAGATGTGGCCTCAAGGCAGGGGCAGAGTAGGACTGGCCCAGGAACCAGGGACGCCTTCTAAATCGGGGCTCAAGGGCAGGGAGAATCAGTGACAGGACAGGGGGAATCACCCTAGCAGCCCCAGAAAGCCTGTCCAATGGGAGTCTTGGAACTTCCCTAGAAAGACCCTCCTCTTTCCACAGTGGCTCATGCCTGTAATCCCAGCACTTTGGGAGGCCGAGGCGAGCGGATCACCTGAAGTCAGGAGTTCAAGACCAGCCTGACCAACGATGAAACCCCGCCTCTACTAAAAATACAAAAATTAGCCGGGCATGGTGGCACATCCCTGTAGTCCCAGCTACTTAGGAGGCTGAGGCAGGAGAATCACTTGAACCTGGGAGGCGGAAGTTGCAGGGAGCCAAGATCTCACCATTGCACTCCAGCCTGGGCAACAAAGTGAGACTCCATCTCAAAAAAAAAAAGACCCTCCTCTCTAGTCTTCCTGCCTCCAGCTCGTCCCCTCCCGGTCGGCATCCCCGAAGCACAGTTCAAGGCGCTTGACATGTGCTGTCTCTTAACAGGGCTTTCCCAGTGCACACCTGCCAGCCTGTTCCCCAGCTCCCGTTGAGGATCAAGTTCAAGCAGAGCAGGCTGGCATTCAGAGCCTCCAGGAGGTCCTTCCTGCCATCCAGGTGCACCCTCGTTTCTGAAAATCCAGCCTCCACCTCACCCTGTGCTCTCCGCTCCACCTGCCTGCTTTCCGTGCGTGCACTGTGAAGTCTGAAACCACAGCCTGGCCCCCAAGCAAGCAAAGCACTTAGAGGCCCGGACCTGACTCATTTCTGAGTCCTCAGGGGCCCTTGGACACAGGGAGCCTAGAAGGGCAGGGTAGTGGTGGCAAGTTCTGCAGATCAAGAGGGCTGAGCCAGGGCCCAGTGCGGGGCAGAGAAACAGCCCGGCCTTAACCACAGACGCAAGGCCAGCCTGATGGGTCCCTTTAACAGGAGAGGAAACAGAGGCTCAAAGCGAGTGTCTTCTCCAAGCCACACAGGCCTTGTTGTGGTTCCCGCATCAGCTGGCTTCCAGCTGGGAAGAGCCTGGAGGGCAGGAGGACAGGCAGGCACGGTCACTGTCACCGTCACCGGGGGATTCTCCCCGCCTCTATCTGCCTTGGGCTGGCTCTGGCCAAGCACCCTCCAGGCCTCCAGCTGCTGCCAGAATTTCTCCTCCTGGTTCCATGGTTCTGAAATTCCAGCAGAGCCGCCTCCTCCCTCTGTCACCCCAGCCTTGGGAAGTAGCAACTCCCTACTATGCTGCCATCTCATTTTTCCTTTTCTTTTTATTTATTTATATTATTATTATTATTTGAGACTGAGTCTCGCTCTGTTGCCCAGGCTGGAGTCCAATGGTGCAATCTTGCCTCACTGCAACTTCCGCCTCCCAGGTTCTAGCAATTTTCCTGCCTCATCCTCCCGAGTAGCTGGGATTACAGGCGTGCCCCACCACACCCGGCTAATTTTTGTATTTTGTAGAGATGGGGTTTTACCATTTGGCCAGGCTGGTCTCGAACTCCTGACCTCAGGTGATCCACCCACCTCAGCCTCCCAAAGTGCTGGAATTACAGGCATGAGCCACCACGCCTGGCCTTCATTGTCCCCTTCCACCTCTTCCAATCCCTTATGCTAAGTTCCTGAGTTCCACGCTGGCGATTTTCAATTCCTGGTTTGGCTCTGAGTCCTGAGTGGGTGGCCCTGTGCAGGCCCCGCCCCACTGCCCAGCTGTTCTTCACTCGCAGTGGCTGAAGCTGCCTGACCTGTAGGTTCCTTGGCCTGAGTTCTTTGGTGCCTCGGGGTCATAATGCGTGTTGTCCCCATGCCTGGCTGATCTTCTGAAGCCCTTTGCCTGGGTGGCTCCATCTATCCCTCCGCTCAGCAGCCTCTTAGTGGTGCCCTCTGTGACTCCAGTCTTAATCCAGCTTGCTTCACAAGGTCCTGCCTGGCTTCCCCTGGGCACTCACCGCCTGGGCACTCACCGCCTGGGCACTCACCGCCTGTGTTTAGGCATCATCTGATTATTTGCTTCATGCTGGGTTTTGCCACCGGACCCCAGCTCAAGAACCCCAGGAGGGCAAGGCACAGGCTCCAGAAGCTGACGCTGTGCCTGGGTGGGGGCGTCCTCAGTCAATGCTTTCTGAATGCATGACTCCATGGAAGGATCAAGGAGTGGACAACAAGATGTGCCGATGGACGCATGGACTGGGCCAGATCACAAAAGGCCTTAAGTGTTGGAGTAAGAGGTGAGTGGGGCCCAGGGAAGATCTTTCATTTTCCCTTTCCTTACCAGATCCAGGCTTATGTTGAAAGCACAATAAATGTGTTTCCCACATCCTAAAAGTCTTCCCAGCCACCCTGGCCCTCCCCAAGCACACACACACAAATTGAGCCTGGGAGGCCCAGCAGGGCCGGGGGGTGGTGGCTGTGTCAGGTATTGTGGGTCACCTGGAGGCCAGGGTCCCTTATCAGGCTCTTCTTTGCCCAGGGCAGCCTCTTGGGCCATGTTGCCGGCTTCACTCCTGTCTCCTCCCTTACCCAGAGAATCCAGAGGAGGGGTGATGTCAGCATAGCCTAAGGCAGCCCTCAGGGCCTAGCCACAGTGTCACTCTCAGAAAGGAGACACCAGGATTGAAGAGAGGTGTGGTGGTCCCTGGTGTGCTCCCCACGAAACCCCGGCCCTGGCTCAGGCTCTGGGCCCTCCTGGGCACAGCTGTGTGGCTCTCCTGAATATATTTTATGATTCCACTGATGGGAGGTACCTGGAATAGTTTAATTTGCAGAGACGCAGACCAGCGGTTCTGGGGGCTGAGGAGGGAGGGGCACGGCACAGGGCGTACAAGTTTCTGTTCAGGATCCTGCAGAAGCCCGGAAACGGACGGGGGTCATGGCTGCACAGGATTGTGAATGTACCGAATGCCACAGACCTGCATACTTAACAAAGCTAAAATCAATTTCATGTTACGTACATTTTACCACAATTTAAAACACACACGTGAGAAATGGACCTCCTCTACTGTGTGCAGCTGGTTGTTGGGGGGGTCACACCAGGGAAGGGCCTGGGTCTAGCATGAACCCGGAGGAGCTGTGCTGAGCCCCCTGAAGTAACGGAAAGGCTGCAGAGTTTTGACCTCCTTCTCAGGCCTGGGACCTTTCCTGAGCTCGGGGATGCGGCTGAGCGCAGGCGGAGCCCAAGGACCTGCGGTGGAGCCAGAGGGGTCCTGGGTGCTCACTCGGCTGGGCTCCCCCAATACCCGGCCCCTCGCCTAGTCTACACCTCCATCTGCAGCTCAGCAACGCTCTTTCCCTTCCTTTAGAGGCTGGCATGGGTCATCAGGCCCACCTTCCAAGAGGGGAGACTGAGGCCCCACCAGGCTCAGAGATGCCCCCATAGTCAAATGACCTGGCCCATTCCAAGTGGAGCCTGTGACCCCACCCCACTCCCAAGCTTTTCAGCCCAGCCCAGCCCAGCACTGGGAGCTCTTCTGGAAATAGGGCACTGCCTGCCCCATGTCCTGCCCGGAACTGGCCCCCCACCGACCCCTAAGCGTCCCCCCTTAGTTGGCAACTGCCTCGAGAGTCTCCTTCCTTCCCTTCTCTGCTGCAGCCACTGAGAATATCCTCACAGAGAAGAAGGAGGCAAGGAGATTCCTAAAAAAGCCAAATATCCTGGTGAGAAGCTGCTGTTAACCTCCTGGGAAGCTCTAGAGAAGAAATAGCAGGGAGCGGGGAGGCTGCCCGGCTCCTGGGCAGTGATGGAGAGCCAGGAGGCAGACTCGGGAGGGGCGTCAGGTGGTGGGTGGGTGGAGAGGCGGCGGCCAGTGATTCCCATCACACATTCAACGTCTGGCGGCTCCGGCTGAATGAGCACCTGCTGAAAGCTCGCAGGCGCCGCAAACCTGAAGGCCAGAGCCGCGCGTGCCAACCCCGTGGCACAGATGAGAAAAGTGAGGGCCAGGCGAGGCAATGGGCACATGGAGGTGGCCAAGGTCACGCATCAGAGGAAGGCCGAGGCTGCAGCTCTGAAACCACATCTGTCTGAAGCTGAAGTCTAGGAGAGAAGGAGACAGATGGAGGGAGGGCAGCAGGGCAGAGGCTGGACGGAGATAAGGGGGGGGGGGAAACGGGAGGGATAAAGAGGATGGAGAGAAAGAGGGAGAGAGAGTAAGTGAGCAGGACCCTCAGAGGCGCCCACCGACCTCACCAGCAGCCAGGGGGCAGCGGTCACCATGGAAACTGGGTGCTTAGTGGCGACATGGCAGCAAGGGAGGGGAGGAGCAGACTTGAGTGTGCCGAGCGGGTGGACCTCTGAGGCTCTCACGGCAGGGGTGCAGGGCAGGAGCTGGAGGGGTTCAGTCCCTCCCTAATCCTGCCACCCCAGCCCCACCGCTGTGGCTAGCTGTCCCCTCCCCTTGCCCATCTCAGGACCTCCTGTGCAGCTGTGGAGGACGGAGCCAGGGGGGCAGTGCCCGCCTTTCCTCCCCAGCTCTGGGCCGAGCCCACTGTGCCCACCAGCCTGGGTAGGAGGGAAGGTCTAAAGCCCTGGGTCTTGGTCCCTGCTCTGCCACTGCTGTGCTGTGTGGCCCTGGGCAAACCACTTTCCCCCACTGGGCCATACTTCCAAGATGGTTGGAGGTTTCCCGGATGGTTCTATTTCTGGGATTTTCACACTGTCTGAGAACAGCCCAGCTCAGAGAAATCTCTTGGGTGCTATTTGGAGAGATCTGATTCTGGAGTCCAAAGCCTCACAGCCTGACTCGCGTCCCTTCGTTAAGCACCTGCCATGTGCCAATCACGGATTCAGAAGCCAGAAATACTGGTGTCGCTGGTGAACGCCAACCCTTGACAATTCTGAACCTTGGTTTCTGTAAGGTCTGACCGCACCGCGGACGGCATGGCGACCCCCGTAACCTGCACGAACACCTCTGGAGGGCCTTCCGGAACTGGCAAACCTGAAGTAGCTGGAAGGAAGGACGATCAACCCCTGCGGCGCCTAAGTAACCTGAGACCTCCTTCTATTGTTTCCTATTCTGGCCTCAATTGACAAGGCCACTGGACTTTGTAAATGACTTTGGCCAACCTCGTGACTCCACCCCCTATAACCCCCTCCCAGTTTGCAAAAAACCTCCCTAAACCATAACTTTTGTAACTTTCCACTGCCTTCCCCACAATCTGTGAAACCAACTCCGATCCCACCGCCCTTTGCTGACTCCCTTTCGGCCTCAGCACGCCCACACCCGGATGAATAAACAGCCACGAAGCTCACACAAAGCCTGCTTGGGGGTCTCTTCACTCACCGTGCACATTTTAACAGTTTCCTCATCTGCAAAATGGGTCAGCGAGGACAGAGCCCCGCCTCAGAATGAGGAAAAGGCACGGATGAGACCATTTAAGGGAATTCTCCCCACGGGCCGGTGGCTACCAGGACCCTCCTCTGACTCCTTGGGCCCTGGGGTCAGACAGACCTGGGCACCAAGCCCAGCTTACCCACTCGCCACTTGCACTGCCCTGAAGGAGCCCTGACCCTCACATTAGACAAGCACAGGGGTGGCCAGCCATCTGCATTAGTCACCCCAACCTGTCCCCTCGACCCCCCTCCGCTGCACCTCCCTGCATTCTTTACACCCCTTCCCCAAGACAGGACGAGGGCTTGGGTCCCTGGAGACCCAGCAAGCCTTCCCCTGAAAGCGCCCATCCTGAAGAGGCGCGGAGAAGAGGAGTGACGCGAGCTTTCTAGGTACCCATGCCCTGCTCAAAAAGCTTCCCTGGCTCCCTGCTGTCCTGCAAATGATCCAGCTCCTCCCCAGCATTTCAGCCCTTCAGAACCGGCCCATCTGCCCCTTTCTCCCAGCACTGCCCTTTCTCCAGTCTCCCTTTAGCAGCGCCTGTTCCCCAGCATCTCCTGCCCACCCCTGTCCTCCTGTGGAGAAGCGGGAGAGAAGGGCCCTTCCAGGCAGAGGGACCGTCCTGTGCAAAGGCTCCGTGATGCGCTGGGAGGAGGGCGGCGCAGTGGGCCCCTCCCCCAGGTGCAGCCAGGCCTCCCTGCCATCAGTCCCCTACCCACTCCTGGGCTCCACTGCTGCCCCTGGGTTTTTTCCACTCTGCTCTTCCGGAAATCCACTCAAATTTCTCTGGGGGCCTGGGAGCCGCTGGGCTTCACTGTTGATTTTTCACAAGTGATTATTGGTGGCAGAATTTGTCACCTGCACAAGGAAGGGAAAATGAATCTTTCATCAGAACCAGTCTGTGGGCCCCTGAGGAGGCTCAGCTTCAAGAGTTGAGGAGCGAGGTATGTGGAGGGTGGGGGGGCACAGGAAAGGGAAGAGGGGAAGGGAGGGGAAGGGAGGGGAAGGGAGGGGGTGCAGGGTTACCCAGGGCCAGGCCCAGACAGGCAGGTCTGTTTCAAGCCCCCATTCACTGGAAGATGGGGAAACTGAAGCCCAGAGAGCCTGAGAGCATTGCCCGAGGTCACAGAGCAGCTAAGGGACAGCTTAGCTAGGCCCACTCGGCACCCCATTAATGCTGGCAGGGTGGGTCCCCTTGGGCTCAAGTCACAAAAACAGAAAGGAATAGGGCAGACGCTCTGGTCCCAGCCCTCTTCAATTTCATAGAGAGACTGAGGCCCCCAGAGGGACTGGGACTTACCAAGGACACATAGTGAGGCCACAGCAGGGCGGAGACTGGAAGGCACAGACTCCTGAATCTCAGCCCAGCTCCTTCCTCTGTCCAAGGAGTCCCATGATGGGGAGGGCCCTGCTGCAAAGGTCTGCATCCCAGGTCCTCTACTCCCCACTCCCCAGTCCCTACGCCCCTGGGCTCTGAATGGGTGGCTTTGGGACAACCTGCCCTCCCGAGCCTCAGTTTCCCCACCTGGAGATGGGCACCTCGCCCACCTATTTCGTGGTCTGCTGTGAGGGTTCCCATCTGCTGGCCGATGCCCGCCTCTCCCGCTCCAGGCCGCCCCCAGTCTGAGGTTTCTGTCTCTCTCAACCCCCGCCCTGGGCTCACTGTCTGTTTCACGCCTCCTCCGCCTCCGCCTTGG
Source organism: Cebus imitator (assembly GCF_001604975.1). Lineage (NCBI taxonomy): Eukaryota > Metazoa > Chordata > Mammalia > Primates > Cebidae > Cebus > Cebus imitator. The sequence continues at coordinate 464,544 of NW_016107719.1, forward strand.
CCAGCTTCCCTCATTGCTGGGAGCCCAGCCGTCTTGCTGCCTCCCCAGTGCTCCCGCTGCTCCTGCTCAGCAGTGAGGATGATCAACACCCACCAGACTGCCAGCCACCAGCAGGAGGGAGTGCAGAGAGTGGGCCTGGCTGGCACCCGCCCCTCGACTCCCAGACCCACCCCCACCCCAGCCTCCCCACTCACCCCCAGTTTGCACCCCCTTCAGTCCCCCCAACCCTATCCAGCCCCTCCAGCTCCCAAACCCTTTCTAATCGTCCCCCGACCCCCTCCAGCTGTCTGACCCTCATCCTCCCCAGTTTCCTCCCGCGCTTTTCCTCCTGACGTCCCCACACCCCACCTGGATCCCTCAGGCCAGGCTGCTGTCAAAGAGGGAGTGGGACAGGGCACTGAGTGGAGGGGCCCGAGGGCTTGGAGCACTGCTCACCCACCTGCCCATGCCCCCCTGCCCACGCCCACCTGCCCACACCCACCCCCTGCCCGTGCCCCTTCACTTGCCCACCTGCCCACACCCCCCCCCTGCCCACGCCCACCTGCCCACACCCACCCCCTGCCCGTGCCCCTTCACTTGCCCACCTGCCCACACCCCCTGCCCACACCCATCTTCCCACACCCCACTGCTCATGCCCCCTGCCCATGCCCACCTGCCCACACCCATCTACCCACGCCCCTCCAGCCCATACCCATCTGCTCACACCCCCTACCCATGCCCATCTGCCCATGACCCCTTTCCCATGACCCCTGCCCACACCTGCCCACGCCTGCCTGCCCACGCCCCCCTGCCCACACCTACCTGCCCACACCACCCTGCCCACACCCACCTGCCCATACCCCCTCTGCTCATGCCCGCCTGCCCACACCCACCTGGCCAGCAGGACCAGGAACTCTGAGAGTCATACTCAGCACTACCACACAGTGGTGGCAGCCACCACCCCTGCTACAGCCCAGTCACCACACTCACACATCCCTCCCACAGACACCTACACTCCACACACACACACACACACACCCCTTACCCAGGAGCCCTGACCCCATCCCAAACCCCGACCATTGTCGGCTCTCAGCGCCAGGTGGACAGGGCAGTGGGAGTGGACAGGAGGGGCAGCGAGACCTGTGCTCACGGTGCCCAGAGCACCTCCTGCTGCCCCCACGCAGGTGGCCTTCCTGATCCTGGTCCCCACCCTCATCCTGGTACCTCTGATGTGGCAGGAGGAGGGGGATGCTGTGACCCATGGTGGCCACACTGTCACTACCCCCCTTCCACAGGACACTCCAAGCACGTGGCCCTCAGGGGAAGCCCGATCCCCAGCATGGCTGCAAGCGTCCTCGAAGGCTGACCTCTGCAGACCCCTTCTCCTGCCCTGGCACCACCACGCACGTCCCCTCTGCCACAGGTGCCCATCCCTCTCCACGCCTGCCCTCACCCTGCTCCTCAGGTGCAAAGGAGGCACTGAGGGGCAACTTCCCTTAATGAGTATCACCATCCAGTGCCACCTCCATGCCCAGAGCACCCATCCCCTCTGCTCTGCCAGGGGGCCCTCCCTGTTCCCTTCCCTGCTATCAGCACTGCTCTCCCACCAGGGGCCAGCCCAGGCCCCTGTCCCTGTGGGGCCACACTCCCGACAGTCCCTACAGAGCAGGCCTCTCTGCTCTGAGCCCCCTCCACCTGGCGCTGGCCCCATCACAGAGGCCCACATGGCCCACCACCTACCAACGCCCCTTCCGGCCTCGCCCACCTGTGAACACATTGGGTCCTGCCACACTGGCCTCCTCCTTGCCATCCCGTCTTTTCTCTTCTTCCTCTGTCATTGTGCCACTTCCTCTCTGCCGCTCCATCCCCATGATCTTCAAAAACCACCTCCTCCAAGAAGCCTTCCCAGATGCTCTGCAGGGTGATGCTGGGAAGTGGTGTACAGGCTTTGGATCCAGGATGCCCTGGGTTCTCTCCCTGTCTGTGTGACCTCAGCAAGTCGCTCCACTTCTCTGAGCCTTAGTTCCTTACACATAACACACATGAGTGACATCCCCTGCCAGGGAGTCAAACACCCTTGCACACAGTAGGTGCTCCACAGCCCTGAGGCTTATCCCCTCCCCGATCTCGGCTCACCGTAACCTCCACCTCCTGGGTTCAAGTGATTCTTCTGCCTCAGCCTTCTGAGTAGCTGGGACTACCGGCATGCACCACCAAGCCCGGCTAATTTTCATATATCTAATAGAGACGGGGTTTCACCATATTGGCCAGGCTGGTCTCAAACTCCTGACCTCGTGATCCACCCACCTCCGCCTCCCAAAGTGCTGAGATTATAGGTGAGAGCCACCATGCCCCGCCCGGCAGGGGGCATTTTTTTGTGCCATTGTTTATGTCTGCTGTCACCCTCTTTTTCCCATTGGCCCTGACATCTGCTGACCCCACATCGCCCCCAGACACGGTACTGAGCACTTCCCATCCATTCCCGCCTGGAATCCTCTCCACCATCCTCTCAAAAACACTCACTCACCTCTCTGGGCCACAGATTCTTGGTTTCTTTGTCATTAGGGCAGAGATGATAACACCGGCCTGGGGTTGATGCGAGAATTAAGCGAGATAATTCGGGAAAAGCACTTGGCCCCATGCCTGGCTCACAACTTGGCGGCCACATCACTCCTGGGTTTATAGTTGAGACTGTTATTCTGCCGTGGAGGAGATCTGGCCTGTGCACAAGCTGGGCACTTCCCCACGCCTCGCGGACCAGGCCCCAGGAAGGGCTGGCCTCGGGGGCCCTGGCCGAGGAGGGGGATGGGGTGAGGCTGAAGCAGGTGCTCCCTACGGAGGCTGGAGATGGGCAAGCAGATCAGCAGCTGTCCAGAGTGCCCACCTGCCTCTGGCACCCCCTGCCCCACCTCTCCTTCCCTCGCACCCCCGGCCATGGTGGCCCTGGCAGCTGCTCTGTCCCCTCGACACACGCTCCTCCCGCCACCCCTCCCACCTTCCTCTTCTTATTTTTCTCTAAAACTGCTTCTCCAAAAGTTCATTTGGAAAGAAATCGATTTCCAAGCTGTTTGGAGATACAATTTGGTTTTTCATTTTGAAGAAATGTTGGTGAAGGAAGTTTGGAGACTTAATCACCATGGAAGGCCATGGAAATAAAGAATTCCTCTGCCCTTGGCTGGAAGCGAGGGGGTCGTGTTCATTCTCCTGCTGTGACAGCAGGAAACAGGTGCACATGGGGAGGGACAGCCCCCTGTGTGACACACGCGTACACAGCACATGCAGCACACAACCACGCACACACACGTTGCGAAACACACGCATGCACAGGGACTACACACACCAAGGCATGCACACACACGTCCTTCAGGGCCACGCCTCTGGCCTCCAGCCCCCTCTGATATCTGAACCCCTTTACAGTATCCTTGCCTACAGGTACTCAGCCTGTACTTGCACACCTCCAGGGCTGGGGAGCTCACTCCCACCTGTCCATCTCTGATCGCTTATGAAGGATGGAGTTCCTCATTATGCTGAGCTGAACTCTAGCCCTGGGGATTCTCCCCTCTTAGGTCTTGGGTCTCTGCCCTGGGGCTCCAAGCCTCCTCCTCTTCCGGCCATCCTCAGCCTCAGAGGCCCAGCTGGGATGCCCTCATTCCAAGTCTGTTGGCAGAGGACGGTGTGGGCCATATTACGGCTGGAAGTTCACAGACGTGTGTGCGCATATATGAGGCATTTGGCCTTCATGCTGGGGAAGAAGGAGAGCAGAGGCATCTTCCTGGGGTAGGACCGCTCTCCAGGGCTGGGAATGCCAGTGAGGGGCACTGCGCAGAGAGCAAGAACACGGCTTCCTTCTCACAGACGTCCTAGCAAGGGGGTTCCAGGCTCTGCGGAGACAGTACAGGCCCGCGTGGCTGTGGGTTGATGAACAAGGAGCCCTGTGTTGGGGGCAGGGAAGGGATGAGGGTTTCCTGAGATGTGAAAGGAGAAACGAGGCTAAGGGGGCCACAGGGCCCCAGATCAGGGAGGGGCAGCCTTCCTGAGTGTCTCTGAGCTGGTCACAGAAATCTACACACACACACACACACACACACACACACAACTCACCCCAGAGCCCTGACCCCATCCCAAACCCCCAGCATGACCGGTTCTTAGCACCAGGTAGACAGGGCAGTGGGAGTGGACAGGAGGGGCAGCGAGGCCTAGGCTCACGGTGCCCAGAATCCCCCCTGCTGCCCCCACACAGGCGACCTTCCTGGTCTTGGCCCTGTGCCAGCCTCAATTTTGGGAGCATATTCCTCCTGGCCCTCATCCTGGTGCCTCTGATGTGGCAGGAGGAGGGGGACACTGTGACCCATGGTGGCCACACTGTCACTACCCCCCTTCCACAGGAGACTCCATGCGCATGGCCCTCAGGGGAAGCCCAATCCCCAGCGTGGCTGCAAGGGTCCTCGAAGGCTGACCTCTGCAGACCCCTTCTCCTGCCCTGGCACCACCACGAGCGTCCCCTCTGCCACAGGCGCCTGTCCCCGTCCACGCCTGCCCTCACCCTGCTCCTCTGGTGCACAGGGGGCAGTGAGGGGCACGTTCCCCCAATGAGCATCGCCATCCCATGCCAGCACGCCAGGGAGAACACATCCCCTCGGCTCTGCCAGGGGGCCCTCCCTGTGCCCTTCCCTACCATCAGCACCACTCTCCCACCAGGGCCCAGCCCTGGCTCCTGTCCCTGTGGGCCTACACTCCCAACAGTCCCTGCAGAGCAGGCCTCTCTCCTCTGGCCTCCCTCCACCTGGCACTGCCCCCATCACAGAGGTCCAGGGGAAAGCAAGGTCCAGAAGGTGAGGCCCAGCCCCAGGACAGACTAGACTTCCAGGCAGGGCTCCCGTTCCCACAACCCTTCCCCGTGGTCTGGGTCTCTCTCTCCTCAAGGCTGGGCTGTCCCAGGGAGGATACTCAGGGGCTTCCCTTCCCTCCCCTCTGTCCTCAGCTCCCAGAACCCACCAATCTGTGTCCCATCTGAGGAATGCGCCACCCAAGGGGCACCTGGGGAGGGTAAGAATCGGGGAGGATGTGGAAGTCCATCAGACCCTGCCGGGAGGGCAGCAGAGCATGAGGGGTCAGGAGATCATAGTTGCTTGGTGGAGGTGGTATCATGGAAGGCTTCCTGGAGGAGATGAGGTAAGGAGTGAGCCGTGGGGGCTGGGCAGGTCTGTGTCTACCAGTCTTACACACTTACCCACCGGCTGGTTTCCCATCTGCGGAGCGTTTACTGCATGCTGGGTACTTTACAAGTCAGCAGCTCGGTCCACAGATGTCCGCAGGGCATCTCTCCTGCATGCCAGGCACTAGCCTGGGCTGGGCTGATGACTCTGATGGGCAGCTCTGGGTCCCTGCTCCCCACAGCAATGCGATACACCCAGAAACAGGCCAAGGAGGCCTGGGTGCAGATCCCAACCTCGTCACTTAGCTGTCGTGCAGTCTGAGACGGAGCCAGGAGGTGGCACAGGGCTGTGAACTTGGGAGAGACACAGGCTGATGGGATGGGGTGGCCCCGTGGCTCTGCCCTGGCCTCCTCCCGCAGGGACAGGTGGCAGAGAGGCACCAGTGCACATGGCACAGCCCTAGGGACCCACGGTGCCCCCGGCCCAGATTCCCTGCACCTGCCCCAGTTTGGGGCAGCCCGGCCTACTTCTCAAAGATGTTTGCAGGTTCCTGAGGGGCCCCCCGGAGGTGCTGCCCACACCCCTGCCAGTGACTGCTCCCTCCCACAGTCACACACGCCGACCCCCAGCCTGGCACAGGGTAAGCCCCAGCATGGGGACCCCTCTCCCAGAGACATCAGATCTGCCAGCCCCTTCCTCCTCTTGCCCTGTCTTCCAGAGAAGGCACTGGTGGGGGCAGGTGGGGCCTGCAGGACACATCTGTCAGCCCGAGGTGTGGTTACACCCCTCCACCACCCCCATTGTCTTACACCCCAGCCCAGGACATTACAGCTTCTGCTTTCTTTTATTTTTTTCTTTCTGTTTTTCTTTTTCTTTTTTTTTTTTGAGATGCAGTCTCACTCTCACTCTGTCAGGCTGGAGAGCAGTGGCACGATCTCGGCTCACCACAACCTCTGCCTCCAGGTTCAAGCAATTCCCCAGCCTCAGCCTCAGCTGGGACTACAGGTGCGCGCCACCACGCCTGGCTGATTTTTGTATTTTTAGTAGAGATGAAGTTTCACTATGTTGGCCAGGCTGGTCTCGAACTCCTGACCTCGTGATCCACCCGCCTCAGCCTCCCAAAGTGCTGGGATTACAGGCGTGAGCCACCGCGCCTAGCCCCATCTTCTGCTTCCAAGGTGGGATTGTGCCTATGGAAGTTAGGGCTCAGCTTTTACATTTTAAAATAACAATTTGAAACTTGGTCAGAGAGAGCAACACAGAGATTCCAGCCAACCCCTGGGCACAGAAGACCCTCCCAAGACCGGGAAGCCGAGGCCGTGAGGAGCGCTCAGTGCCCATAGCAGCACCTGGTCTCGGCGGGCAGTGGGAACAGGGTGTGAGGCTGCCTGGGCTGTGGGACCGAGAGGGCTGCTGGCTCTAAGGACACAGCACCCAGGGGCGCCATTGTCGGAGAAGGGAGCCCCACAACTGGCCTGCCAGACGCCCAGGAGACAGTGGGTCCAAGGAGAACCCGACGTGACCTCGAAACCCCCACGTGGGCCGAATTTGCCTAGAGTTTGTCTAGAAGGGGCATAAAAGGCAGGAACAGGGTGGGAGCCAAAAAAAAAGGATTCAGGTTTGCTCCTGGAGGCAAAAGAAGTTTCATTTCTGCTCTTTGAGTTTGCAGCCTAAGAAGGTCCCTCTGGCACGAAGTGTGTAGCTGGGTGAGGGGACACTGCCAGGGACTCGGTGGCCTCAGTGAGCACCGGCCACCCAGGGGCTGTAGGGAGGGACCCACTCACTCAGGCCCACTACTGACCACGTGTTGCTGAGGAGGCTTTAGAGGCAGTCTCAGGCCCTGCCCCCCCCCAGGCCTCTAGGCCCACCTGCCAGCCCCTTCCCCCTCCCAGGGCTCTCGCCCGCCCCCCCGGGGGCTGAGAGTGAGTGTGTGACCTCAGAGCCCCCAGTCCTGTCATTAGCCCTGATTACTCCCATTGGCACCCCGGAGCAGGGGCGGCAGCTCTGGCAGAACTGTGTCGGGAGTGCCAGGCATCCCTGCTCCACACTCGCTGGCTGTGGGTAAGCCCAAGTGGGGGCTCGGGGAGGTGGGACAGACAGGGTGGTGCTCCCCACAACCTGCGGGGAAGACTCCAGGCAGTCTCCTTTCACCCTGCCTGGAGCAGCCTCAGAGGTGCCCTCCCCTCTCAGGGCTCCCCCACCCTTACCCACTGCCCCATTTCATCTCCCTCCCCTGCCTGTAAGTCAGGAAACCAGGCTCTGCCCTCTAATTCTGCCCCTGCCTCAGTGGGCCGTGGGACCCCGAGCACATGGCTGCTCCTCTATGGGACTGGTTCCTCCTCTTTTAAATGAGGGGTGCCATTTCTTTATTCCCTTCCAGCTGCATCAGCCAGCCAGCCCTCTTCCTTTGCAGTCCCGGGCCGAATGCCCACCTGCCTTCCTCCTCCTCCTCCCCTCCCTCCTCCTTCCTCTCCTCCTCCTCCCCTCCCTCCTCCTTCCTCTTCTCCTCCTCCTCCCCTCCTCCTTCCTCTTCTCCTCCTCCTCCCCTCCCTCCTCCTTCCTCTTCTCCTCCTCCTCCCCTCCCTCCTCCTT
>NW_016107719.1:472585-473597 GCF_001604975.1 Cebus imitator
CCCTCCCTCCTCCTTCCTCTTCTCCTCCTCCTCCCCTCCCTCCTCCTGGTCCTTCTCCCCTCTCTTCCTCTCCCCCTGCTCTCTTCTCTCACTCCTCCTGTCTTCTTCCTGTTCTCTAGTCCCCGGCTCCTCTCATCTCCTGCCCCCACCCCCAGCAGCCTCCTCTCTCCCCGTCAATTAGACTGGCTCTGGCAGGAGGCTCAGAGAGCAGGCTGGGGCACCCAGCTGGAAAATTGGGTGTTGAGGGCTGCCTGGAATCCTAATGATGCCCTGGCCCTGCCCTCCTCCTGCTCCCTCACCTCACCTTGAATGACAGGTGCCTCGTACTAGCATCAACTCTGACAGTGGGGGCACCCTCCCGCTGCTGCTCTGGTCCTGCTGGGCCTGCAGGCTCCTCTCTGCCTCTTCCCCATGCTCCAGCATCCCCCCACCCCCTCGACCTCTGACTATCCCCAAGTTCAAGGCTTGGAGGAAAGAGCACCGGGCTGGGACTCGAGACCTGAGTGCTGGCCAGGCCCCCTCTCAAGGCCTCAGTTTACCTACCAGTGAAGTGAGGCTCCACCTCGGAGCCCTTCCTGCTCAGGCTGGGTGGCCCCCAGGACTTTCAGCTTTCCAGGCCATGTGTCAGGCTACCTCAGGGTCCCTCTCGACCGGCTCTGGTGGCTGGCCCATTTCAAATCTTGTTTTGTTTTTATTTTCACTGGGAATGGCTCTGGGCCAGGGCACTAGGATTTCAGTTTCTTGCAGATTCTCTCTTCCCGTTCTGTTGCGGGAGTTGCCTCACTCTTCTTTTCGCCCGCCTGGCCCCTGAGTAGACTGGGCTGCCCCACCCGGGGCTGGCAGCCACCCAGGGCCAGTGGGCACTCAGATAACCTACGTCCTGGCCGCCAGCGCCACCTGGCCCCATCCCAGGCAGCCCAAGAGGGTGGCCCCCCCGAAATGAAATGTACACACTCTTCACTCCTGGACCCCATGCCCTACCTCCTCCTTTCTTTTTTTTTTTTTTTTTTTT
>NW_016107719.1:474494-505302 GCF_001604975.1 Cebus imitator
GAGACGGGGTTTCACCATGTTGACCAGGATGGTCTCGATCTCTTGACCTCGTGATCCACCCGCCTCGGCCTCCCAAAGTGCTGGGATTACAGGCGTGAGCCACCGCGCCCGGCCAAACCTCCTCCTTTCTAAATCTGAGCCCCAGAGCCTGGTCATTCCAGCTATGCCAACCCTGTGGGTGGCATAAGTCCGCAAGGGTCAAGGATGCTGATGGTTCACCCAACTCAATCATTTTCTCTGGAAATCATTATTACTTTTTACTGTTCACCCCGGTACTAAGGTGACCCCAGCAAGTAGCCGTCATGTCCTCTACCAAGCAAGCTCGCCGCCCTAGCAGGTGGGGCCTGCTCGGGATCTGAGAGGTAACTCCCGCAGCCTCTGGGGAACCGTCACTGTCAATCAGGCACCTGCTGTGTGTCAGGCACATGCTGGGATTCTGGGGACACAGCAGAGGACTCCACCAGCAAGTCCTCTTGTCTCCTATTCGGCAAACAAAATAGAAAAATAGCTCATTTCAGAGTAACCCGTGTTAGGCAGGAAAGAACACAGAACGAGGGGATGGAGACTCAGGGTAGGGCCGGCTAGGAGGGCTCAGGGAAGACGCCGCGTGGGAGGGGACACTGAGATGGGCTCGAAATGGTAAGAAGCCAGCGTGGAAAAGTTGGGGTATATAAACCATTCTAGACGGAGGTGGCCCCGAGGCTGGAACACGTGTGGCTGTCTGAGTGACAGGTGGCCAGCGTGGCTGGGGAGGGGAAGTGGTGGGGGATGTGGTCCCACCCAGATCACATTCTGCCTGGATGGGCATTCCTGGAAGGAGTCTGTGCTGCATTCTGAGTACAAGAAACAGCTGCTGGGGGCTTTGTGGGAGGAATGCACTCTACTGCTCTTTTTTTTTCTTTAAAGGTGGAGTCTTGCCCTGTAGCCCAGGCTGGAGTGCAGTGGCGCAATCTCGGCTCACTGCAACCTCTGCCTCCTCGGTTCAAGCGCTTCTCCTGCTTCAGCCTCCTGAGTAGCTGGAACTACATGTGCGCGCCACCACACCCGGCTAATTTTTGTATTTTTAGTAGAGACAGGGTTTCACCGTGTTAACCAGGATGGTCTCTATCTCCTGACCTTGTGATCTACCGCCTTGGCCTCCCAAAGTGCTGGGACTACAGGCGTGAGCCACCGCACCCGGCTCCAATGTTTATTTTTAATGCTCTTGCTTCTTCTGGCTGCTGGGCACAGATGGGGGTGGAGGTTGGCAAGGGCTGAAGCGGGGAGGCCAGTTAAGATATGGGATTCAGGCAAGAGGCAAAGTGGCTGCATAGAAGGGCAGAGAAGTGGCTCTGGCTACACAGAGACCACAGGGTGGGGTCTCTTCAATGTGCTCTGCCCATGAGAGCGGGAAGCCCCTTCCCGGGACCCTCTCCCATGTCCCACCCACTCCACCCCCTGCCACCGCTCCATACCTTGGTTCCCGTTGATTCCTTCTCTCCACCAAAGTCCTTCCTCTTCTTGCATTCAGCATGGGTCATCAGTCCCCAGCTCCATCTGGTTCTGCGGCTGACCCAGTGGGGGCTTAGGTCCTCAGGGAACCGGAGGGAGGAGCAGAAGCCCTCGTGGGGTCTAGTCCAGTCGAGTTACTTTTATAAAAGGCAGCCAGACCATTCACGCTGCAAAGATTCACCTCCGGCTGTTTTCAGCCCGTAGCTTATTATGCTAAGAGCGCCTGCTCCCTCCTCAGCCCTGAGTCCCTTTACAAAAGCCACCCTTCTATCACCTAAGCTTGGGTGGTGCTAGGGTCCAGGACAGCCCGGGGCATTGTAAGCGAAGGAAAAGGCAACATAGTCTCACAGAGGGAAAAGATATGTGCAGTAGGACCCTTAATTGCAAATCAGTCAGAGAAACGGAGACAACCCTATAGAAAAATGGACCAAGGGCCGGAATAAGCATTTCGCAAAAGAGGACGATCAAATGGCCCATAAAGATATGAAAAAGTGCTCAGCTTCATCATCAGGGAAATGCAAATTAAAATCACAGTGATTAGCAATTCACACACCCACCAGAGGGACTAAAACACAAAAGCTACGATGTAGCAAGACTTGGCCAGGAGGCAGCAATCCAAGGAGAGTTTTCATCTCCGGTGGATGGATGGGAGCGGACTTTGGAAACTCAGATGGCATCTAGGAAAGTGGAACACACATTTGCCCTGTGACTGAGCGATTCCTTCCTAGGTTTACACTCAGCAGGAGCGAGTACATATGCCCAACAAAAGACGTGCGAAAGAATGCTCATACTAGCTTTCTTCATCATCTTGCCAAACGGGAAACAACCCAAATGTCCATCAACGGTTGAATGCATAAATCCATTGCGGTGTATTTCACAGCAATGAAAGTGATCCAACCACTGCTCCGCGCAGCATGAATGAATCATGACACATCGCTGAGGGAAAGACGCCAGTCTCAAACGAGCACATCCGGCGGGATTCGGTCAGCGTGGAGCTCCAAGCAGCTGGGAAGTCAGGACGGAGGTGTCTCTCAAAGCCCTCAAAGGAGGGGCTGGCCGGGCTGCGAGGGGCCTGATGGAGCGCTGGCCATGTTCTTCATCTTCATCAGGGGGCCATGCCGTGGGTGCGTTCACTTTGTGAAATGTCTGTTGTTTTGATTGGCCTGCTTTCTGCGTGTGTGCATACACGTACATATTCACTTCAGTTATGATTAACTTCACAAATAATAAAACCCTGCCGAAATATTTCGAGTGAAAGGAACGACCACTCCCTACCCCACATGACTTAGGTATGTGGCTTTCCGTACCTTCTTCTCTGCAATTATATGGCTTAGTTGGATTTGTAAAAAGAGAAAAGAAACACACACATCTCCATCCCCAGTGACAACCCCAGACGTTGCCAAATGTGCCCTGGGGGTAAGGCTGCCAGAGTGAATACAGACGTACAGATGGGATCCTACCATGTCTTGCGGGGCTGTTCCTTTCATTTAATACAGGGGTTCTCGCCCTGGCTCTACTTCCGTTTTAGGCTGGGTCACTCTGTTTCGGGTGAGCGGTCCTGTGCATTGCACACTGTTTAGCAGCACCCCTGGTCTCTTCTCACCAGATGCTCTTCCCACCTGAGGTTGTCCTAGGTCCTCCAGGAAAGGGAGGGAGGCGCAAAGAGGCCCTCATGGAGTCTAGTCCAATCAAGTTACTTTTATAAAAGGCAGCCAGACCACTCACGCTGCAAAGATTCACCTCCGGCTGTTTTTCAGCCCGTAGCTTATTATGCTAAGAGCGCCTGCTCCCTCCTCAGCCCTGAGTCCCTTTACAAACGCCACCCTTCTATCACCTGGGTGGTGCTAGGGTCCAGGACAGCCCGGAGCATTGTAAGCGAAGGAAAAGGCAAGACCTCCCAGAGAGGGAAAAGAAATTTGCCACAGGACTCTCAATTGCAAATCAGTGAGAGAAACGGAGATGACCCCGTAGAAAAATGAACCAATGGCCCAAATAGGCATTTCACAAAATAATTACGCTGCTTGGCGGCCTTGGCACCTGCTCTTCTCTTTGCCTAGAATCATGCGTCCTAGGCTTCCACTCACTGTCATATGCTGGTAGCACCTAGCCATCCCCAGGGACAACCAAAAATGCCTCCAGACATTGCCAAAAGTCCCCTGGGGGTAAGGTTGCCAGAGGAAACCCAGGACCCCTGGCTAGTACACACTAGCTGGAATTCAGCTTCAACCGGCTGCCCTGAGTTTTTATTTCCTTAACCAGGCAAACTACCTCGGGGGCAAAATCACCCCTGGCTAAGAGCAGGCCACATCTCTTGTCACCGGTTCCTTTTCGGGGCAGGAAGGAGGCTACCCCTCATTCTTTTCAGCGCTCTGCCGTGCTCCATGATGGAGGCAAGCCGTGACCTGCCCGCCTGTCCCTTAGGATGGACATGGCACGCTCTAGCCAGTGGGAGGTTTTCTGCAGCAAAAGACAGAAATCTCTGCTCAGTCTCACCCCGCCACAAGCCCATCCACAGCGCCGCCTGGCAGGGAGCGCAGGGTGAGCATTGGCTTCCATGCGGGCTCTACTCTTCCCCACCTAGAGTCAGCCTTGTAGGCCAGCCTCGCATCCAGGCTGGCCAGATCCGAGGCCACCTGCGGGCCCTCCCTGATGTCTCATTGGCTGAGACTGGCCACGGCCCACCCCTGACCTGTCCCTGGCAGAGAGACTGGTCACCCTGAGACCCATCGGGAACAACTGTCGAGGTGGCAAGGTGGAGGTGGAGGTGGCGTTAGCTCTCCTTCCCAGGCCCCTACTGTAGGGCGTGGTGGGCCGTGGGTATCATTAGGACAGACGCAGCCTGGGAGCCAGGCAGGCAGCAAACGCCACGCGGCAGCTCTGCATTTGCCCTGTTGCGACAATGCACCACCTATGCCCACAACAACCACCAGAGGCTCAAATCAGATGGCAGTGCCTGCGGGCTGGAAGTCCCTCTGTATTCCAGCTGTTCTAAGCTAGAAACCCAGCCCTTCAGGCCCTGTGTGGCCCGTGCCCATCCTTCCACCAGCTGGCCCTTCCGCCTTCCTCTCTGGCTTCCTTGCTCCTCCTCTTCAAAGCCCTGCCCTGCCTGGTGGCCTCTGCCTCTACTGCCCTCTTTGCCTCGGATTGTGGGTCCTCGGCTTCCTTTCATTGTCAAGTCTCTTCTCAGACCTCACCTCTGCAGCGGGGCACCCATCAGTTGCGGACTTGTCTCCCCACCCGAGGGCTCTCCTTCGCAAGTATCACCACAAGCACCACCAAACACCTTCTGTGCTTCCATTTCAGCTCCTGGATGGCCCAGCTCCTGGTCACTGCTGTGGCCTTGCACCTTCCGAGTGCAGTCCATGGTGCGGGGAGGCTCTCCGCTCACACAGAGTGAACTCAGCAAGAGAGGGTGCCTTTGCACTCTGCAGGGTGCACTTCGGTCCCAGAGCCACAGCCATGAAACCCAAATGCTTCGAAAACCATACTCTTCTTTTACCTATTGGCCAGCAAACCTGACCCAAATTGATGTGCGACTATTTAGCGTCTCTGTTTATCCCACTTACTGTGATATGTGTGCAGCTTGCTGAAGAAATAATGTGTTCATCAGGGGGTTGTCATGGGCTGGGTTCCCCCAGAAGCAGAGCCTGAGGCAGGACTTGAGTGCAGGTGGGTTTTTGGAAGAACGTGGGAGGGAGTGACCGGGGCGAGTGGGACAGGGGTCAGGAGAAGATAATACAAGGGTCATGAGGGAGGTCATCGCAGAGAGCACTGGGGGAGGGGGTGGTTCACTTCTGTAGGACCTCCTGAGAAACATGGGGTGCTTCTCAGAAAGACTAGAGGTTGCTGGATACTTACTCACCTGCCCCTGGGCTCTACCAGCTGAGGGTTACCCCAAAGGCATTCACTCCCCAGAATTCCCCAGTTGCACTTGAGTTGGGCTGAACACCCCCAGAGGGTCTACAGCATGGGGCACCCCCAGACCCCATGGAAGAATAACACACGATGGGGCATATATGCACCAAGTCACCTTCCTAAGATATCAAGCACACTTGGCCCCCAGGGGTTCAGCGTCCTAGAGGTGGAATTTCTGGGTTAGAGCGGGCACCTTGGGGGCAGTCTTACATGTAGTTTGAAAGCTTTGAAACAGCAAGAGCCCTATGAAATGGCATGTGCGTTTCACACTCTCTAGCCACACGTGAAAGTCTTCCATCTACATACACCTGCACACCAGCATCAGGTATGCCAGCCAAATAGTAATCGTCAGGCAGACACTTACACGTGCTCCACACGGGTCACTGTTCTAAACACTGATGCCTCACAATGGCTCTGTGGGGTGGTACGGGGTTTGACACTCATTTTTTAGGTAAGGAAACTGAGGCGCAGAGGGTTGAATAATTTGTCCCAGTTTCCACAGCTGGTAAGTCCGGGGCAGGAGTCCAGGGCAAGAGGGATATTAACCACAGCCCTACACTGTCTCTAAGTGTGTAATCGTCTTTTTAGGTTTCTGCCAATTTCATGAGTGAAACGTGATCACGAGTTTGGCAAGTCCATCATCTTGTTTTGTATTTCTCCATTGTTATGTTGGCCAGGAATAGGCGTGGGAACAAATAACAGAGAGCTCAAGCCAGACATTCACTGCTTAAGTGAAATGAGGAGGACGGCAGGCTACAGCTGGCATGTCAGCTCTACTCCACGGCGTTAGACACCCAGACTCCTGCTCTTGTTACCTTGCTGTGTGCGCTCTCTGTCCCCAAGGCCTCCTCATTGTCCTAGAAAGCTGCTAGAGCCCCAAGCAACTTTACATTATGTCTCGTATTCCAGCCACAAGAAGAAAGGATAAAGAACATCAAGAGCACCTATCCGCTGTCTTTTCAGGGTGGTGCGCGGAATCTGCTGCTTCTCGTCGGCCAGAACTTGAGCACAGGGCCTCACCTAGATGGGAGGCTGGGGAATGTCTTTACACTGGACCACATGGCTAGCCGAAAATCAAGGGGTTTGCGCCTATGGAAAAAGGGAAGGCGGACACTGGACGACAGCTTGTGATCTCTGCCACAGCAGAGGCGGATCTCTGCATAGGTCTCTTGGCCATTTTTATTTCCTCATCTAAGAATTCTCTTCTCCTCCTCTCCTTTTCCTCTCACACTGATCACCCTTTTCTCACCGACTTTTAGCCACACTTCTTAAAGGGGAACTCACTACACCCTAAAACCATCAGTAACAGTGCCTGGCTCTAAGCATGTGTGTCCAAATCAAATGGGAGCCACTGTGATGAGCCCAGCTCAGCACCCGGCTCATGTTAAATGCCTCCCAAAGATTGGCTTCCTTCCCTTGAGTCAGGGGTTGCAAAAATGCTGGCGTGTCCCAGAACCCCCTAGAACCCTTCAACAATTTGGAGCCCAGGCTCATTGAAAGACAAGGCCTGGGCCTTTGTGTTTTTACCAACTTCCCTGGGTGAGAATGATACCCACTGAAGTTTGAATTTGCCCCTAATTGTTAGCCAACTCCATACTGTCACTGGCTTCCTCTGGGTCAGCAGCATGAGGGCGGCCACCCCCTCCACGTAACACCCTGCACTCATCTGAAGCCAAGGTGGAGTCCCACCGCCAGCCTTCTCTTTGCCAGGCAAAGAAGCCCCACTCTCACCCATCCCTCATGTGGCAGGGTCTCCCAGCCCTTCTGAATGGTGTCATTCTCAGCAGAGGGGCCGGGCAGGTCCGCCTCCCTCCCGGCACAGTCATCCTGGACTGACCGTGGCCTCTCCAGGCAGAGTCTGGCCGGTATGGGAGCGTGCAGAACCCTCGCCTCCCCCAGCCCAGACCCCATGATTCTATTCACGTGGCCCATGGCTGCATCAGCCCTAGAAACAGCTTTGTCATTCCGTGAGCGTCCTACGGCGAGTTCAAATCTCCCATTGTCTCCTGGAGTAGCAGTTCCGTGTCAATGGTTACATCCACACATGCTGCAAGCCGCACAAAACGCCCCCAATCAAGTGAGTTCAAGCAAGAGTCATCAGTTCACACGAGAGGGCGGAGGCACGCAGGTTCAGGCCCCCCCGGGGGGAGCCTCGCTCCACCGGTTCTTTGAATACAGGCTTTGCTCTCTTTCTACTTGGCCATCTCAGTGTGTCACAGAGAGGGCCCTAGTGTTTCCTAAACTGCAGAGATTCAGGCGATTAGACGCAAGAGTATCCAGAGGAATACGGTGAGATCCCTTCCTTCCACTCTCCCACAGGCTTCCTCCTCCTGGTTAGAACTGGGTCGCATGGCCATTCCTAAGCCAATCACTGGCAAAGGGAGGGACCACCATTTCTGGCAGGTGCCAAGGTCCAGAGGTGTGCGTGGGTATAATGGGCCTCCTCGGCATGGCTGGAAGAGCCTGTGAGGTTATTTAACAGATGAGGAGCACAGCTAGACGTGTGCCCACCACAGGCCCACTGGCTGCTGCCATCCCCCAAGTGAAGGGTGATGTGGCTCGGACCCCAGGGGGAATGGATACATGGAGAGGAGCAGCCAGATTCAGATGAGTTTTCAAGGTCAAGTCAACATGCGACGTGGGGAAAGGGGAGACTGGCTCCAGAAAAAATGACCCGTCGCGTTGGCCTGAGTGGTAGGGGCTGCCACTTACGTAGGAAGGAGGAGGACGGGGGCTGCTGGGCTCTCTGAGATGGACGTGGAGCTGGAAGTCAGCAACATCTCTCCATATGTTGGTATTGGAAGCCCTGGGGCTTGGGGGAGTGCGCTAAGCCAGGCATCAAGGAGTAGACACGTTTGCACCCCCTGTGCCTTTCGCCAGCTGTGCCAGGAATCCAATTGAGAGTTGGAGACCTGGATTCAGGCCACCCTGCAGAGAACTGAAAATATAATTTGCAAGACTCCACGATCTAATCCAATGCGGGCAGGGAAGGAGAGGAGGGAGTTGAGGTAATTCCCACGTCTGGGTCTCAGAAAGGCTCAGACAGTACGAGGTCCCTGCCACTGACCCTCAGCACACGGTGGCTCGGCTCTGTCCTGACTGGCCTGGTCCTTCTTGAGAGCCTTCCCCTGGCCTCCCTGGCCAGGCCCCTCTCACTCCCCCTCTTCCTTCACCCCACTCGGAATCTCACCCGGCTCTCTCCCTCCTGGTGGCTCTCGGCCCTCTCCTCTGGGGTCTGTTTCTTTTGAACAAAGCATCCGCTTCTGTTGCTGTGTCTGCAACTCTGTCACGGCCTCCGTCACTCCGCCAACGTTCTTGAGCAGCCCCTACCCCGGGCCGGGCCCTGGTGTGATCACTCCTCAGTTTTCAAGGCTCACAAAGCTGCAGTGAGGCAGATGTAGCTCACTCCATTTCACAGTAGGGGAATCTGAGGCTCTCAAGCTTGGAAGAGCCCGGTGATATAGGACAGATGAGTCCCAAACTTGGGGCCTACCCTAGGAAGCTTCCTGGCTTTACTCAGGAAAGAATTCACGTGTGAGCTGGCAGAGGAAGAAAACAGCTTTGTGTTGGGAGCAGTGTGACAGCTCTGAGACTGCCCCTGCAGAGCAGGGCTACCCCACGGGCCGTGTGCTGAGAGCAGCCGCTCAGGGGCAGCTCCACGGCCGTGTTTATACCCACTTATAATCACTTGCAAAGTAAGGGGCAGTTCGTTTAGAAATTTCTAGAAAAGGAGCTGTAACTTCTGGGTTGCTGCCATGGAAAGGGGTGGTAACTTCCGGGTGTTGCTATGGACAAGGGTAAAACTCATGGTTCTTGCTGGTGGTGGGTGTGACTCCTGGAGAGATGCTTTCCCAGCCTCCTCCTGTTTCAGCCAGTCTTCAGTCGGGTCCAGAATTGACTCCCCATCTCCTATCTCAACCACACTCCGTCCCTTGGCCCTGGTGGTCCATCCAGCCCTATGTTCACAGCCTGGCTTGGGGTGCCTCATAATGGGTCTATGGATGTAGAGGCGGCCAGACCTGGATGGGCACATGAGCTCCGGGAGCCAGGGAGAGTGGCGGGCAGCCTGGCCTCGCCTGTGCTCAGCAGCACTCGCTGGGCCTCAGTTCCCGGGTCCACACACAGAGGGTAGAATTAAATACATTTTCCTCACTGGAGTAGAGCAGATACCAAACGGCCTCATGCCTACCCTCACGGTGAGGTGTCGCTGGAAGCTCTCCGGGCCAGTGAGCACAGTGCAGACGCACAGTAGGTGACGTGTCCCTCAGTGAAGTCCTCCAGGAAAGAGCCGTGGACCACGCGCCTCTGTGCACCCTCCCCCATCCCCGCCCTTGTTAGCCTCCGTCCTGCTGGCCCAGGGACAACTCAGGGACTCGCTGAGCCGCTGTCAACGGGGACTCCGCGGAGGGACTTCCACTCTCAGGTCCTAGAGTCAGAAAGTTCGGCCAGGAAAGCAGGGTCCACGGACGGGAAATGGAGCGGAGCTGCAGGCATTGAAGCTGACAGTAGCAAACCCAGAGGTAGAGCAGCTTCTGGGCCTGAGGTAGCAAAGCAGAGCCAAGAAGGGGCTGGGGCAAGAGCAGAACAAAGGCAGTGAAGCAGAACCAAGATGGCCCAGGAGCCCGGCTGCCGTGGGCAGCATGAAGCGCAGCGCTCCTCTCCAGTGCTCTGTGATGGCCGGACTGCGCCCCTCAGAACGGGGTTTATCGCAGAGGCTAAACTGTCTCTTAGGGTTCCTTCCCACATTTAACCCTCACCTGAAGCTGGTCAAAGGGCCTTTATACACAGCTAAGGGATGTCTGCACCCCGCAGCTCCCCAGAGTCAGAGGCACTGTCTCCTTTAGGCTTCTCCTCTGCAGGTGCCAGCCAGGGCTGATGCCCCACATGGTACCCGGAGGAAGACTCATGCGTGGACCCTCAGAGTAAGAAATAGGAAAAGCAATGGGGCCATGGGGTGCTGCTGAGCAGCAGAAGAGAAGAAAATACATGCTTTTTACTTAGCAGGAAAGGGCAAAGGGAAGACACCCCAAATGTAAAGTGACTTTCTGAGCGCCCCCCCTCCCTAGACCCTCTCCCACCTCCCAGGAGTGGCCAGCTCCATCCCGCCTTCCTCCCACCCCCAGGAGAAGGTCCTGCCAGCCCCACACAATACCAGCCCCACCCAATTCCCAAGTGACGCCATCTGCCCTTCCACCTTCCCTCTCCCCACAGGGTCACTCCCTCCTCCTCTGTGACCAGCCCTCCAAGCCCAGCCTGCTCCTGCCCAGACACAAAACAGCAAAACCACTTCCTCCTCCTTTCCCTGCAGGCCTAGGCTTTTCCTCCGAATGGTGGGTCCATCCCACACATCTGACTTCTGCCCCAGCCCCCATTCACCCGGAGCCCAGGCCTACCTGCCTAGCATTTGCTAGGCCTGGGCACAAGTACCAAGGGAAGCTCAGATCCTGCACGTCTAAACAGAGACAAGTTCTCCATTCAGCTAATACACTGCTATGATAACCCCCTGCCTTGACAAATGTACCTTCATCATGACCTCTAACACGCTCGAGTTTCTTTTTTTTTTTTTGAGACGGAGTTTCACTCTTGTTACCCAGGCTGAAATGCAATGGCACGATCTCGGCTCACCGCAACCTCCGCCCCTCTCAGGTTCAGGCAATTCTCCTGCCTCAGCCTCCTGAGTAGCTGGGATTACAGGCACACACCACCATGCCCAGCTAATTTTTTGTAGTTTTAGTAGACAAAAACTACATGTTGACCAGGATGGTCTCGATCTCTTGACCTCGTGATCCACCCGCCTCGGCCTCCCAAAGTGCTGGGATTACAGGCGTGAGCCACCGCACCCTGCCCTAGGCTCGAGTTTCAAAATCCTGGCCTCCCTGAACATGGTGGCCGAAGGAAGGCAAAGCCGCATTCCCCGGCCCAGAGAACACCCTCTCCTCGCCCACAGCACTATCCCATGACTCAGAGTCTCACGGGCATGCATCAAGACCGCCGCCCCACGTGTTCAAGCTCTGTCTACGCCTCCCACACGCAGCGACGCCTTGGTCATCTCTCATGCCTAGGAGTGCCCACATGGGTGGCACGGTCCACCCTGGGAAGGACAGGCCTTGGAAACAGGCCCAGGGCCAACGGGACGGACAATCCTGGCATCCCAGGTGCTCGGAACACAGTCAAGTGGAAAGTGTCTGGGAGTGTCCGTGCGCCCTGCAGACTCATCAGCCCGTGGGGAAGAGCAGGGGACTTCCCGGGGAAGGCTCAGAGCAGACCCTTCTCACATACATGCCCTGTGGCAGGGGCCTCCCCTTGACCCTGTCCCACCTGCCTCCTCCTCCTCCTCTCATCTCTGAGGCGTAATCAAAATGACTGCCAGACCTGACCTCCTTCCCCGGGTCCTGTTTCCTATGACGAGGAAGGCTCTCCCTTGTTTTCTGGGCTCATTCTTCTCATCTCTAAAGGAAGGATTTGGAGCAGATCTCTCAGCAGAAACAAAAATTTCAGCAGCAAGGCTCAGGGTGCAGGGTCTGACAGGGTCGGCACAGACCCCAGGACTATTGTAGGGCGGGTGTCCCTCAACGCTCCACTGGCTGAAGGTTGGGACACTCTGCCATCGCCAACCTGAGACTCAGGTCTTTGGGCCCTGACCTCTCAGGGAATAGGCAAAGTCTGGGAGAAGAGTGGGTTAGAGCTTCTTCCAGCCCTCTTCTGGGTATGCTGTGCTTGCTTGGGGAAAGTACTGTCTCTGAGTCTTTCCCACAAAGCGTAGAGCAGGGGTAAAGCCCCTCCTTCATGGAGCTGCTGAGGAAATCAACACACCCTGGTCCACGCCCCGGATATGAGGCATTGGCCCAACCCTGCCAGACCCTCTTAAAGCTGCAGGCCAGATGTTTGGGTGCCACAGATCAGATGCACTTCTGAGAGCCTTGGAAGGAGGGAGTGAGGCAGAGAGATGCTTCGACCACCATCTTCCCTGCCCTAGGATGAGAGCCCACAGCCCATTACCAGCATCCACAGCGTACCCATGCCGCCGCTGTGATCCTGGCACCAGCAGCCCAGGCCCGCCGCTCCCCCCGCCGCCCAGAGACCGTTTCATTCCCTCAGCAGCCCCATGAAACAGAAACAGGCAGCAGCTTCCTTGGTGGGTCAGTCCTGCGCAGTTACTTTGAAAGTCAGTCCTAAAAAGCACACCCTCGAGTCTGGTCTTCAGCCCAGAGGAGGGCCCGCGGGTTCCACGGAGACCCTGGACCCATCTTGGGAATTTTTTCCTGCTGAAATTAGCTATGGAGGGTTCTGTTCTCTGCACTAGAGCCCAGACTGAGGTTTATGAATTCACAGCCATGCTGCCTACCAGATGGGTCTGGGGCCGTACAATTTGTTTCTAAAGTAAATGAGAAGAAAGAGGCAGATGGGTGAGTCTTCTCTCCTGGACAGTCACAGATTCCGGGAGCTATCTCAATCAGGGGAGGTGGGAGTTGCTGGGGGAGCTCCAGCCCCCTCCCCCGGGAACGCCTTCACGCGTCACCTTCCTTAGCTTAGCGAGGACCGGAGGACAGAGGATGCGCAGTCTGAGACGCAGGTGAGGGCGGTTTTAGAGGAGGCCAAGAGAGGGAGGGAGGTTTGGGGTGGGGCTGGGTAGGAATGGGTGTGGCGGACTTGGTGCTAAGGAAGGCGGAGGGCTGACAGCAGGCTGGGGCCCCAGGCCCAGCGGAGAGGAAGGGGCTCCCCCCTAGGCTGGAGAGGCAGCCCGGGCCTCAGCTGGAGGTTGGGCCCTAGGAGTCAAATCTTGAAACCCTCCAGGCAGGAGTGGTGGGGATAGCAGAAAAGCCCCACTTTCCTGACACATCCCCCCACCGCCCCCGGGCCTGAGGGAGGAGACAGGGGCTGAGCTCCCAGAATAGCAAGGCCCAGAGCAGCCGGGTCACAAGGAGCAGAGGGCAACCCACAGGTGTGGGGCTGGGAGGGCCGCCAGAACCTGCACCGCCAACACACCTGGCACCTGGTCTCTTTCCTTGCAGGCAAAGGGTCTTCAGAAGGTGGCTCATGAGGCCAACCAGTTCCCGTGTGGGAGCCCCAGATGCAGAGACCAGGAAGCTACAGACGGGACCCATAATCCAGGGGAGCCGGGGTAAAGCAAGACCAGGAGCAGAACTCAGACTCAGATTCCCACGGTCTGGGAAGAATGCGAAGAAAACACCTGCGCCAGCAGGAATCGCCCAAGCCCCCGCCTGACCAAGGAATAGACAGCAAAGGCTTTCCTGGAAAAAGGGGCTTGCAGACCCCAACTCACGACACCAGCAGGGAGGAAGCCTTGTCGAGGCTGGGGCGGTGGTGGCAGCAGGCGAGGAGCACCTGGGATCCAGGACCAAGCTCAGGGCCACGGGCAGTCCCAGGGCCGAGGGGCTCCGGAGGGAGCGCAGGGGCTGCCGGGAAAGAGCCTGGTGTGGGCGGGGGCAGAGCCGGAGAGAGACTGGCCTGGTCACAGCCCCACTGGGACAGCTGCACTGAGCCTGTGTGAGGGCACTCAGAGGGGACAGCTGGGGCCCAGGCAGACAGTGAGGGGCCAAGCCTGGACAGTTCAACCAACACCCATGGAGGCAGGGAGGGAGCCGGACAGCCCCGTGGGCCACCCAAGCCAGCAGGACCCAGCTCCTGCAGACACAAGCAAGGGATGAGTGCCACTCTGTGAGTCACAGGGAATCACTCAGAACGAGGGACTGCATCAAAGCACACCAGAACAATCCAGGCTGAGTCCGGGGCCTTCCTGAGAGAGGCTGATAACGGTTGGAGAACAGGGATCTGAGAAAGGGCAGGCGGGGTCTGCTGCTGGGAAGCAAGGAGGCTGGGGGCTGGGTAGTGGGACCCCAGGCTCCCCTTGGCCCCCAGCAGGGGCTCAGGCGGTTCAGCCTGAGGCCACTGGATTCAAGACCTGGGGTGCCTGGGCCTGACCAGAGAGACCGGGCGCCTCCTAAATCTGAGACGGAGCAGGAGTGCTTCCTGGCTGTGGAGGAATGAACAGCAGATGGTGGAAAGGCACCAGTGGAGGGGTGGGCCCGGGGTCCAGGACAGGCTGCCCAGGCTGGGCCCAGAGGAGGGCCAGCGGGTTCCACGGGGACCCTGGACCCATCAGTGACAGGAGTAGAAGTTGGGAGGAGGCCGGCCTCTGAGACGCTGGGCCTGGGGCTGAGTGCCCGGAGCGCTGCCTTCAGGGACTAAAGAAGACCCTGAGACCCAGGGAGACCCGGTGATCCCCCAAATCCTGCAGCCGCAAGGCTCTTGGGAGCATCTCAGGAAGGGGAACATAGATGACTGCTGGGAGGGGGGAGCTTGAGGGAGTGGAATATTCAGCTAAGCAGCCAAACAGAAAAGGAAGTTCCTGGCCCAGCGGCTTCGAGGGTCACCAGAGTCACCTTGGAACTGTGAATTCCTTCAAACCAAGCCCAGCAGAGCCCAGGGAGTGGCGCTAAGGATACTGGGCATCCGGGGACCCCGCTGCAGGGAAGAACATTGAAGACTCTGGAGAAGGAAGCCTGTCTGGGCTGGAGAGGGCAGGGGACCAGTGCGGCTTGGGTGACAGACGTCCTAGGAAATGAGCCGTTTCCACACCAGCAACTCGGCCCTTGGCTAGGGTGGGCTTGGGAAGAGCACTCTACTTAAGAGGGCATGACATAGAACGTGTCGAAGTGGGGTCCCCCCGCAACCTCCCTTCCCAAAATCCTAGACACCCCTCTGCTGTGTGCCCAGGATACAGAGAGGCAGGGCTATGTGGGGGCATTCCTGGACCTCACCCACAGGGGGCTGCCCCACTTACAGCACCCAGACCCCTGTCCCTCCTGAAATATCCAGTTCCTGGGGCCTGGACAGCAGAGGAGGCTTCATTCACCCAACACTGTCCACAAGGTCCAGCCACACTTAGAGCCATTTGTCCAAAACGGAGAAACCATAGCAAGTGGACACGATGACAGGCCACCTTTGTGTCGCGGCTATCTTGTGCCACTTGGTGTGTTTCAGGTAAGTGCTCAGTGTCCTGGAGTACTTGCAAATAAATTGATTATGTGTAAGGAAGACCTTCATTCAGAAGCGGGGTCTTCTTTTCCATAACAGCCCATAGGTTAAGATGAAACTGTGGGCTCACAGCGCTTGCTGGCTCTTCAGATCATTGAGGCGTGCAGAAAGGGAAGCAGACATGCGACACTTACGGATTGGGGGGTACTTAAGGACACGTCCCTGATTGCATTTGTAAACAGGACCAAAATTAGTCCCAAGCCCCCTGAAACAGGAGTGTTTAAACGTGCTCGATTTAGAAACACAACCACTTCTGAGTTGAAATGAGGCGGCCAGGGGGTTCGCCTTTGTAACGTGAGGGAATAACAGTGGCTTTCAAAGCCTGAGTAAGGGTGCTGCCGGATTTCCACGCACCGGAGCGAAGCCACCCTGGAGGACACTTCCACACTCCCAGGAGCCGCAGGGCTCCCCCCGCCCAAGGCCGGGGAAGGCAGCCGAGGGGAGCGGCCTGAACTTGGACTAGCCGGGTTCAGACACCTTTAATCACCTCCTAGTGTCCCGAGGAGCAAAACGAGTCCTTCAACAGAAATGGCACCTGCTGGTGAAGAGGGCATTGGTAGTGCGGCAGGCAGGCGGGGAGCAGGGGCTCCTGGGGCCCAGGGTTGGGTCCAGGGAACACAGGGCAGCCCCAGATGACGGTCCTGAGGGACAGAGCCTGTCAGGGCCTGGGGCCTAGCCCTCTGCGCCTCCCAGTGAAACTTCCCTCACAAAGGAGGCCCGGCCTGCCAGGAAGCAGAGCTAAGGAGGGGCTGTGCTGGCTGTGGCCCCCTTGGGATGGCTGCACCGAGACCTCGTGAGGGCACCTGGAAGGGACAGGCGGCAGAAGGTGAGCAGCCCTAGGCCCTGGGCTATCCCAGAGGGTCCCCAAAGTACAGCCACCCCCAATGGAAGCAGGCAGGGGGCAGAACAGCCCTGTGGGCCACCACAGCCACCTGGACACAGCTCCTGTCCACCTAGGACTGGGCTGAAGGCCACAGTGTGACATCGGGGACTAGCTCAGACCCACGGAGTCCAAAATACCCCGCAGCAATCCAGGCTGAATCCAGGGGCTTTCCGGGAGGAGGGTTTTGTAGCAACTGGGGAACAAGAGTCTGAGAGAAGGGCAGGCGGGCTCTGCCCCTGGGGAGCGAGGAGGCTGCAGCTGGCCGATGGGCTCCAGACTCAGCCGGCGCAGAGGTTGGGCGATTCAGCCTGAGGTCACTGGACCCTGACCTGAGTGCCTCAGCCTGACCAGAGACACGAGGCATCTCCTAAATCTGAGAAGGACTAGAAGGCCAGAAGGGCCAGTGAGGAGGGCTCCCAGCGTGGAAAAAGACATCATACGGGAGGGCACCAGAGGAGGGGTGGGCCGGGGACAGGACAGGCCTGTAGGAGGCCTGGGGGGTCCCACGGAGACCCTGAACCCGCCCTAGACAGGGTGCAGAGGCTGACCTCAGAGACCCTGGGACCCAGGGTCACTGATGGGGGGCTGAGGTCCAGGAATGCCACCACAGGGCCCTGCCTCTCTGTATCCTGGGCGTGAGAGGCAACAGTGGCAGAAAATAGAGAGCACACAACTGAGAGGCGTCTAGGATGTGGGGAAGGGGGTCATCGGGCCACCCATCAGACGGGTGTGGTGTCCAGATGCACAGTGACCCTGGAATTGACTTCCCCGCTGGCCTCCTCTCTGCAGACCCCCTTCTTTTTTCCCTTGACCGCAGGCAGTGACCCCCCACTCGCCCCATCCACTAAGCCTTGGCCCCATGAGGGGGGCTCCCAGTGGGAAGGGAAATGGTGGAACGGACAGCGGGGGTCGTGGCAGCGCGACGTGGGAGGAATACAACAGGACATAGACCGCGGCCCCATAGCTTTAAATAAGAAATTTATTGCAAATATAGAAATTGATTCTCTCCATACAGGAATCTCCGAGTTGAGGAAAACAATTTCGTGCCATTGAGTTTTAAAACAGGAAATTGAGGGGAGGAAGAGGCAGATACAGGGAAGAGAAAATAAAGTTAATCCCCCCCCGAAAAAAAAAAGAGAAGAAAAGGAGAGGGTTCAAGGCCCTCAGAGGAAGGAAAGGTCCGTACACAGCAAGGGTTCACAGGTTCAGAGCCCAGGGCTGGGGCCCAGCTCTGCAGGACCCAAACCAGGTGCCCAACCACAGCCAACTTGGGGGCTGGTGGCTCGGGAGGGCGGGAGGGACAGTGGGAGGGAGGGAGAGATGGTGGGAGGGCTGTGTGGCCGACACTGCAGGAACTCCAATCCCCTGCCGGGCCCTGCGCTGGGTGGAGTGGCAGAGGGGCAGGAGGAAGGAGGCCCAGACCATCCTGCCCACCCTACCGGACCCCTTCCTCTCCTTCCCGCTCTGCAGGACTGCCTGACCTTGAGTGAGGGCTGAGGCTGCCTCCAGAGGCAAGCAGTGTGCACCCTGGTTCTGTCTTAGAGGTGGGAGGACCCAGAGTCAGGGAAGGAGTGTGTCAGGACAGGATCTGAGCCTGAGGGTTAGAGGAGGGCCCCTCTCCTGGAGCTCAGCCACCTCCGGAGCAGCCACCTTGTCAGAGAGGAGAGATGGCAGTAAGGTGGGGCAGCCTTGCCCCAACCTTCACACCGGCTTCCCCGGGCCAAGTTCATGGAGACGAGACCCTGCTGGGCCTGGAATGGGCAGGGGCAGAGTGGTAGGGGATGGAGGTGGTGCTTGGGGACAGGCACCCACTGCAACCCCATTCCCTCCAGGCTCGTCTTCACACCTGCCCACTCATCCTTCTGGCTCCTCTGGTCATTCAGAGCTTGGCCCCCTGTCCCCCCCCATCCCCCAGGGGATGCTCCCTGACCACCTTTGGCCCTCCCCACCCCATCACCCCATTTTAATTCTCTGCAAGGCACCAGTCACCAGGGAGCTTTGTGTCTGTCCCTTCCCTGCACTTAGACCCCTCAGAAGCGGGGACCTGTCACTGCTGTCCCTAATTCCTGATGCCATCCTGGCCTTAGCACTGTCACTGTCAGGTTTCTTGACTCTAAGTTTCCTTCCCTCTCCTTTTCTTCTCTGCACTTCTGTCTCCCCCTCTGTTAAAGTTCCAGGGGGTGGGTGGGGAAGGCAACCAACTTCCAGTTGAGAACATGGTGACTTTCGGCCAGCCCGACACTCCACGCTGCAGCCTCTCAGGGGCGATCCAGGTCCTGCCTTCCCAAGTGAGTCTTTTTATTCCCACCCTCCCCGCTGCCCTGACCTGCCCCACGGGCCTCCCACACTGCCCAGGAGGGGAGCGCAAGGGAGGGATCATTGGTAGGCAGAGAGAGACGACTCCTGCTGCAGGGAGAAGCGAGGCTGAAAGGCCGGGGCCCATGAAGAGGTGTCCCCACCACCTAGGCTTTCTTGTCTTCCTGACAGTCTCCATAATTTGCTTCTAGAAGGCCATGAGCTCCAACAGAGGGCTAGCCACATCAGCTGTGCCCTTCAGGAGGGAGCAGGCCCATCCCTACTTCCCAGAAACAGCTTCAGAGGTAAGTCTCCAACAGGTACCAGGAACGGGCAAGCCCAGGTGTGACCTCGTTCAGGCCCAAGGCAGGAGACCTCCCCGCAGAGGTCCAGGGCACTGCACCCACATTCCTCCAGCCAGCTTAGCTCAACCCCTCACTCCGCCGGGCCCCCCTGCCCTCCTCTCCTGGGTGTCTGCCCCCACTGCCTGCCCCAGCTCCACCGTGCTGCTCATCACCATCACAAACCCAAACCTTAACCAGACTCCTAGATGGCAACGTTCAGGCGTGTTTAGTGAATCCTTCCCTCCTGCCTGGGAAAAACTCTTCCTGAGTGGGAGGCGGGACACAGATGCAGGCCAGCCTCCAGGTGGGTGGGCCCTCCTCCAGCTGAAAAGCTGGGGTCTGGCCTGGCCGGGGAGGCCAGAGACCTGAGTCTTAAGACTCTGCCCTGCCTCACAAAGAACCACATGAACTGAGTCTTCAAGGCTAGTCCCCTCCCGGAGTATGAGGGTCCTGCTCTCCAGACAGGGCCCTGTCCCTGCAGTCGGAGCATCTGAGGTTTTGATAGGGATCTTCAGGCAGGAAGGATGGGGAAACGGCAAGGACAGGCACCCGATCCTACTGCCGGGAACCCTCCCTGCAGCCCACCCAGGCGGGCTCCTTCTTCCCACAGTTCCTTTCTCAAAGCCCCCAGCCTCTCCATGAAGCCCCCCACAAAGCCCCAAGCTTCTCATCTCCTATACTTAGCAGTGTAACTGACCCTCCACCGCAGCTGGCCGGCCAAGTCACCAGGCCCCTGTCTGAGAGCCCTGACTTCCTCATCTGCAAAATGGGAACAAGCAGGATGGACGGACAGTCCTTTCCACCCAGACATGGACCCTCAAGGAGGCTTCCCTGGGGCTGCCCTCCCTGGGACGGAGGAGGGGAAGGAACTAGGGAAAAGGGAGGTGGCAGTGGGAAGATGGAGGAGGGAGGGAGGTGGCACTTATGGGCCCAATGCCCAGAGAGGCAGGAGGTGGGGCAGGGCTGTCTCGGTGGCACCTGTTTTGGGTCTGTGTTTGCAGAGCTGACCCCTCCCTGGGTTTCAAGAGCTGCTCGTCAGATCATAACAGACGCAATGTGGGAAAGGAGGGCGTCGGGGAGGGGGCGGGGGAGTCTGGACAAACTGGCACATACACGACAGATGTTTGCTCAGAAAAATACAGTAAAATCGTCATGCAAATAGAATGGGGGGTCTGCTTGCTCACACCCCTGGCTTCTCCGCCTGTTTGCTGTTGTCAGTTGTGCCAACTGGGTGTGAGGAGGGGTTGGGGCAGGTTTGGGGGACCGGGGGAGGGAGGTCTACTCCAAGCGTCCATGCCGCACCCCCCTCCTCGCCCCAGGGAGAACAGTCTTTTCTTTGCAAATGTCACCCCCAAAGTGAGCCCTGGGCTTTGTTCACCCCACAGTCGGGATGAGAGAGGTGCTGAGCTGACCCTGAGCCTCCCAGCCCTCCGCTGTCCCCCTGGACCCCTTGCCCCCAGCAGGAAGATGGTTGGGGCCCCCCCAAGGATGGCACTCACTTTCCCAGTCAGTCCCTCCCCACCAACACTGCCCGTCTTGTCCCACCCCAGCCCCTACCCTCACCCCTCAATCATACTCTCCGAATCTCAGGAAACCCATGTGGGCCACAGCCCCAAGGTTAGGGATCTCTGGCAGGGGCGTGGGGAGAGCCGAGTCCCCCCTCCCATGCTGAGGTGGGTGGGAGCCGAGGGGCACGTCATCAGGCGGGCAAAGTTGCTAGTACAGGCTTCCCCACGCCCCACCGGCCCAGCTCCCACCCAGAGGTGAAGGATGATGGACTCCCGCCCCTCAGCATCCCGACTGGTTAAGATCCCAATCTCAGGACCCCAGATTTGCCTCCCAAAAGAGCTGGCCCCAGGAGCTCCTGCCAGGCTGGTCCTCCCCCACCACCAACTGCCACCACCCACATGGACAGAGAGCCCCAGAGCCCAACGGTCACTCTGGGCACCAACTGCCAGGCACAGGGTTACCATGGCGACAGAGGATGGCTGGGAGGGGGCGGGGCGCCACGAACCCAGCCTGCTCCCTACCCCTCCCAGACCAGCAGGGTGCCTCACTGTTTGTGCTTTGTTTGATGTTGGCTGGGGGTCAGAAAGAGGGGAGTGGCCGTTGCCATGGAAACTTGGGAGCCCCTCTGGCCAGGGGGACAGGCTGCGAAGAGCAGCCGAGAGGGGGTGAGTGAGAAAGCCCTCCTTCCCTGGTCGGCTGAGACAGGAGCCGAGATCCCACGATGGGGTCAGGCAGGTGGGGATGCAGGCCACGGGGACGGGCAGGATGTCCCCACGACACCTCCTCCCTGCAGCCCCCCAGGCATCACAGTGCACCGCTGTACTTCTGCGGTGGGCGGGGGTCTCGGAGGATCAGAGAAGCTGGGCGGGGGCTGCACCTGAGATGTCCTGGGAGCCGGCCTGCCGCCACACGCCCCACTCTTCCCAGGCCACATGGAAGACACTTGAAGTGGGCTGGTGGAATGTCGCCCTGCCTCGGCTCCTTCCCCATCAACAGGACCCTCTCCCTTCTCCCGGGTGCTAGCGTAGGGGACAAGAGCCCCCCAGGATTCTGAATCACAGCTGCACGCTCTGGGGGCACTGCCATGTGGCTTTCTAGGAAGAAAAAGCACCTGCCTGACTCGCAAGTCCCTCAGCCCCAAGGGACCACAGGTTGGAAGGGGGTGTCGGGGGTTGGGCAT
Organism: Cebus imitator; assembly: GCF_001604975.1. Classification (NCBI taxonomy): domain Eukaryota; kingdom Metazoa; phylum Chordata; class Mammalia; order Primates; family Cebidae; genus Cebus; species Cebus imitator. The sequence goes on from NW_016107719.1 coordinate 496,171, forward strand.
GGGGCAGGTGGGTTCCCACAAGGCAGCTGTGGGGTGGGGGGGTTGGGGACAGAACTGGGCTGGGAAGTTGAGGGACTTGAGGCTAAGCTGCTATGTGACCCTGGGATTGTCAACTCCCCTCTCCGGGCCTCAGTTTCCCCCTCTCTCTAAAGTGGAGGGAGACAATGCCCAATGCCTGTCTAATGCTAAATCTTCAAGAGACCTGACCCCCAGCTTGGGAGGAGAGCCTCCCTCTGCCCCAGAGGGGCTTCAGTCTCTCTCTACCCTGGCCTTCTTGGTCCACACACCTGTTTCTAGCCCCAGACCCCCAGACCCCACACCCTCTCTTGGCTTCCTTCCTCCCCCTGCCGGTCCCCGGCCCCCGGCCCTGCAACCCCCAGCAGAGTCCCTGGGCAGCACAGTAAAGACGACTGGTTTCGGTATCAGTTTGTAAACTTTAAGGAAGATGTGTCTTTGTTTTCCTGTCCGTTATTGTCATATGTTGTTTTGTTCACAGTCGGGTGGTGGTCAGGTGTGTGTGTGCGTGCGTGCGTGCGGGTCTGCGTGTGCGTCCTCTCCTGCGCCTCAGCCACCGAGTCAGCTTCCCCGCCCTGGCCGCCCGGACCCTTCCCCCAGAGGGCCCCCAGCGCTCTGGCTCCGACCTCACCAGGGAGCAGGGGCTCACAGCTTCTGCTGGGCTGAGACCCCCTTCCAGTAATCGAGGATGTCGTGCAGATCCTCATCCTTGGCGAACTGGACCTTCTTGCGCAGGGCGTGGCCAGCGGCCATGTACACCTCCTCCCGGTGGTGCTTCTTGTAGGGCCGGAAGCGCTCCCAGATCTTGTGCGTGCTCTCGGATGAGTACTCGGGGCTGGAGGAATACCCTGAGTAGTAGTGTCTGGGGGAGAGCTGTGAGTAGGTGGAGTCACGCTTGGAGCGGGTCAGCGGCTTGAGGAAGGACACGCGCTGGCTCAGGCTGTCGGCGCCCTCCTCGTAGTAGAGGGCGGGGAAGCTGTGCCGGTGCTCGCTGCAGTGGTAGGCTGGCTTTACCTCCAGGTGGTGGATGCCCCCGCCCCCGCCGCTGCCCCCACCACTGCCCGCTGGCACCAGTGGGAGCCGGTCCAACGGGCTGTTGAGAGGGCTGCCTTTCTCGATGTACTTGGAGTCGCCCTTGGCCAGCCCCGTGGCGGCCGGGTGGTCAGGCACGTCCAGGCTAAAGACCTTGGCGCTCTTGATGGAACCGCTGGAAGACACGCTGCAGGTCTTGCGGGTCACGGCCGCGTCGGCGCTCAGCTGGCGCTGTAGCGGGTGGTGGGAGCTCTCCTTGTAGGGAGGTGAAAGGAAGCTGGGCCGCTCCAGCGGCCCGGGGGCAGTGGCTGAGGAGGCGGCAGCAGCTGCAGGGAGGGACTGGCACTCGAAGGCCAGCTCGGGATCCCCACTGCCACTGCCGCCTCCCAGGAAAGAGGCCGAGTCCAGCTTGAGGGCGTCGATGCAGTTGTTGATGATCTGGTTGACCTTGTCCACCTCCTTGGCAATGGTGGAGATCTCCGCAGCGGAGCCCTGGCCGTTCTCGAGGTCCGGGAGGTCATCCTCCGGCCGAGCCAGGCCGTCCCCGCCGGCCCCTGTGCGCACCTCAATATAGTTGCCCTTGGTAGCCACCTTGGGCGTGTCCAGCCCAGCCTCCAAGCCCTTGGCGGTGGGCAGCTTCTCCCCAATCATGGAGGGGATGGAGGCCATGCGAGACACAGGCAGCACGGGGGGCTCACCCAGCTTCTGGGCAGCGTGCACGATGGAGCCGGCATCCACATCGGCCCCGTACCGCATTTCCAGGATGGTTTTCTTGACGTTGACGGACTTCTGCTTCTCCTCCTGCATGCGTCGCTTGCGCAGGCAGTAGTACACAGCCCCCAGCACGATGACCATGCCGAAGAGGCAGCCCAGGATGGTCATGATGTAGTGGGTGGTGGTGGAGGTTTTGGGTGCCAAGTCGCCGGGGACGGGGTCCCGCGTGGTGAAGGTCAGGCAGGTGTGGTTGAAGCGGCGGCTGTTGCGCAGCGAGGTCACGCAGAAGGTGTACTCGGTGTGTGCCCGCAGCTTGTCCAGCGTCACGATCTCCTTCTTGTTCTTAAGGGTCATGACGTCGGAGAAGTAGCTGTTGTTGTACTGCACCAGGACGTACATCTTGCTGTAGGGGTGTGGGATGATGACCACCAGGGTGGCCGAGGTGAAGGTGACGTGGTGCAGCTTGATGGCGGGCCCCGCGGACGCATCCGTGGTGGACGAGGCCGGCGGCTCCACCGAGAGGATCTCGTCGGGGTTGAAGCCCGAGTTCTCGTCCGGCTCCCTCTGGGCGTCGGTGGAGTAGGGCGTGGGGTGGCTCACGGGCCGGGCAGGCAGTGAGCCGTTCCGGCACTTGGCCTGGAGCACGGTGATGGCGTTGAGGCTGTGGTAGGGCCGGGGCACCAGCAGCGGGTAGCCGGCAAATTCCCGTGGCGACTCGCACTGCAGGCGGTCGTAGTTCTTGGTGACGTTGTTGAAGACGACCAGCCAGGCCAGGAAGCCGAAAAGGTCGCACTCACAGTTGAAGGGGTTGCCGGCCAGCTCACACACCATCAGGTTGGCGAGGCTGGCAAAGGTGGCGCCGTCCAGGCGGCTAAGGCGGTTGGAGGACAGGTCGATGCTGATGAGGCTGGGGCACTCGGAGAAGGCGGTGGGCGTCACCACCTCGATGAGGTTGTGCTGGACGAAGAGGAACTGCAGGCGGCTCATGCCCCGCAGCATGCCCTCCGTCAGGTTGCTGAGCTTGTTGTAGCCCAGCTGCAGGACCTGTAGGCTCGACTGGCCCAGGAAGGCCCCGTCCTCGATGTAGGAGATCTCGTTCTTGGTGAGGTTGAGGTCGGTGAGGTTCCCGAAGCGGTTGAGGGAGGAGTAGAGCACGGCTTTGAGCTTGTTCTCGTTGAGCCGCAGGTCGTGCACGGTGCTGTTGATGTGCTGTGGGATGGTCTCGTAGGGCGGCTGGTTCTGGCTGCAGATGGCCAGCCACACGTAGCCCTTGTCGCCCTCGATGAGCCAGCAGTCGGCGCGCACGGCGCTGGGCCGGCACACGCACAGCAGCGCCGCTGCACACAGCCCCAGGCGCAGCATGGCGCGGGCCTCGGAGTGAGGGGCAGGGCGAGGCATGGGGGGGTGGTGCCTAGTGGCCACAGCCCGGGGCTGGCAGTACAGTCCTCCCCGGGGCCGTCACCATCTTGGGGGCGACCCCCAGCACGGGGGCCCCAGGCAAGGTGGGTACAGCTAGTGCCAACTCCTGGGGGCCTTCTGGGGTGCTGCGGCAGGCACTAGGCCTGCTAAGGGTGGGGGCCCCACAGCCTGCTCCCCTCACAGTGTGGCTCCTTGTCTCCTGCTGAGAAGGTGCACAGGTTCTCAGGGATTGACCTCCTCTCACTCCTCCTCCTCCTCCTCTTCCTCCTTGGCTTCTGGGCTCAGAACTTCAGACGATTCCCATAGGCGGCTGGAGAGCGCGCACTGAGCAGGGAGTGAGAGAGACGGGGGCAGGAAGGAAGAGACCCATCTGCACCTGGTTCCTGAAAGGCAGCATGGAAAGCGGTGACAGATCAGTGTGAGGGCTCGGAGCAGCCCCGTCAAGCTCCAGCACAGGCTCCCCCCGCCCCCCGTCCCTTCTCCACACCCCATCCCAGGGCCTCTGTGCCAGCAAGCACTCGAGTCCCTGTTACATCCAAGAATTGGTGGGTGGCAAGAGGCAGGAGGGAGCCCAGGGGCTGGGATGGAGAGAGACAGAAGAATGAGGGGGGGTAGAGGCAGAGTCTGAGGACTGTGGACACAGAAGGGACACTGGAGAGCAACAGTTGGGCACAGGTGCGGGCACACCCCTCCTCAGCACACCGGAGGCCACACTTATCCCCCCACCTGCACAGAGACCCACATGCCCCCACCTGAGCCGGACCTCCACAGCATGCACACGTACACAGCTACACACACACACAAGCACACCTACGATCTGCACACGACAAGCAGGCCCCTACGCACATGTGTCCACCGACCCAAGCAGGCACCCCTGGACCCAGATAAAGAATTAAGAAGCTCAGCAACATGCCTTCTTTCCTCCATGCCCAAAAGATAAATAATTCATTTGTTGTGTAACTGCTCTTGTTCCAAAAATAATTCCCTTGTCTCAGCTTCCATGGGGGAGGGGGAGCAGAACGTCGCAGCTGTGAGGCCCCCCAAGCAGGGTATGCAGAAGCCGGGGTCTCCCGCTGTGGGAGAATGTGGGGACAGCTCATCCCACAGGCAGAGCAGTGCCAAAGGAAAGAAAGGCAAGCCTCGGGGAGGCCAGAGATACCCCCGACCATCTCCCCAGAGTGCCTCCCCTGAGGCACCTTGATCCTTGGGAGAGGGCCAGCCCTCTGGAATAGCATGACTGAGGCCCGGCTCCCCTTCCATGGCTGGAGAGTCAGAGGCCCAGAGAGGGACAGGGAGTTGCCCCAAGTAACACAGCACAGCCTGGACCAGGATCAAGGCTCCCAAGGTGCTGAGCCCAAGCCAGGAGTCTGGAGGCCTGGCACCCCATCTATCTACCCAGCCCAATTAGCTAGGCAAACCACAACATCTGAGTCTATTTCCACATCTAACAAAGTGGGTCCCTTTCCGGCCCATCTGATGGGAGAGAAGAAGCTGAGGATTCATGCTGCCCGTTTCCAAGATGCAGAAGGGCAGGGACGGCGGCCCAGAGGTCACAGCAGTAGGACATCAGGATCAACCCTCACTTTCCAAGTGGGGAAACTGAGTCCCAGACCCAGGAAAGACTTGGCCAGGTTGCCCAGCATGCTGGACACAGCTCTTTAGACAGACCCCCACACCAGCTCCCACCCTGTCCTCTCAACTATGGAAACAGCCCAGTTCTCCCTCCCTCTGCCCTGGGCAGGGGCCAGGGACGTGAAGATTAGGTCTCAGAAATCCAGAAATTTGGACACAAAAAGCCGGGGACTGTTCACAGGAGCCACCTCTGCCTCCCTCTCCTCCTCCTCCTGGGAAAGTCTAGGAAAGGGTGCTTTAAAACAATGTCTAAGTCTTTGCCATTAAAGCAAAAGCAATTTACAGCACTGAGCCCCAGAGGGCAGGAACAGAGAAAAGGGGAATGGGCGTGGGGTGGGGGTTAATCCCACAAGAAGTCCCAGACAGGCCATTTTTGGTTGGGATGGTGAAAGGTGAACAGGGAGTCCACAGGGCCTGCTAGACTAAAGGCTGATGCTACATCAGGGGCTGTGATGATCGGGACCTCTGAGGCCAGGCTCACACCTCCCCAGTTGCTGCAGGACCAGGCTGGGGGTGCCACAAGGTAGCCAGGCAGGAAGGGGTGCCCAGGCAGCAGACAGCAGCTCTGTCCTTGGCTGTACTATGCAAAGGTCTCAGGGCTGGAGAGCCCTTGGCTCCCATCCAGCATGGCCACTGGCTCCTGGGGGACCCCAGGCCAGTTCTGCCCCTCTCTAAGCCTCAGTTTCCCCTCCCACAGGTAGCAAGGTTGTACTGGAGGAGGCTGAGTCTCCACGCTTCCCACTTCAGAGATCCTTGAGCCAGCCTGTCAGAGAACCCTCGTCTGCTCCAATGTAGTCCCTCCTCCTCATCGGGGAATGTCTAGGGACCGCATTTGTATGCAGGTGCACATGCAGGTGGCTCAGAGTGCCGACGCAGGGGTGTGCTGACGTGTACAAGCCGACGACGTGCAGGCAGCCGCATGTGCACACATTATTCGTGCATGTGCATCAGCTTTGGCGCATGTGCTTGTGTGGGGGGGGGTGGGAAGGCATATGTGTCAGGCGCATCTCAGGGAGGGCAGGCATCCATCTGTGTTACAGTTGGCATGTTTAAGTACATGCGTGTTCTGTGTGTTCCACATGTGTATGTGTGTGCATCTGAGTTCCTCAAACCAGCAACCTCACAGCTAGGCCCAGGGTACTGGGCAAAGCCAGGCTGGCTGGAGCCTCGGGAAAGCCAGGCCCTACCAAAGGCTGTGAAGAGGCTGAGCGTGGAGGGGCATGGGAGAAGAGGCCCACGCGGGAGGGGAGCCAGTCCTGCCCGAGCTCTTCCCAAACAGTCCAGGATGAGCAGAGGCCCTCGGTGCCCCAACCCCAGGCACTCCAAGCTCTGCCCACCTAAGCCTCAAGGTGACCTGCCCATGGTCTCTCCTCTTCCTCCTGCTCTCCAGGATGACTTGGGCTGGGCCCAGCTCCCACCTGCCTCCGTGACTCAGACGGAGTTGGGAGTAGGCTTCCATCACCCTGTCCCAGGTGCGTCAGCTGCCCGGTCCCCATCCCGGGCTGCCTGCCTGCCACCCATGGAGACCTGACGCAGCCAGGGAGGGAACAGAGAAGCTGAGGCCAAGAAGCCGCTGACAGCAGCACTTGGCCCCTGGCCCAGCTGCTTACACACTCAAGGTGTGGGCGTCAGGGGCACTAGCCTCTCCTCTCAGGTCCAAGGCTGAGAGTCCAGTGGTCAAATGGGCAAGGTCGTGCCCTTCCCCTCCTCCCATGAGGGTGATCCTCCCACACACAGTGCAGGGGGACAGGACAGCTCCCCACATACCCAGGTGGCGAGAGATGGGAAGAAGGGGGGCTGCAGGGAGGAGGCGAGGACGGAGAATAGTGGCAAAGCAAAAATATCCAGGCAGCCAGGCAGAGGCAGACAGGGAGAGAGAAAAGGAGGAAGTGCATCTGAGACAGAGGCACCGACGGCAGTGAGCTATCTCGATGATAGATGGAGGTGGCTCAGAGGACAGGGCACCTGCTCCCCCCCAGCCCAGAGGCCAGGGAGACAGATGACACCTGGTCTGGCTGAACCACCAAAATGCATCCTGTGACCAGCCAGAGGGAGCAGGGAGCAGATGTGGGAAGCAGAGACCTTTTCTGCCCAGGGCCTTGGTGGCACAGCCCAGGAGGGGTATGGCCATGCAGGCAAGCAGGTATAGGGGTGGCATGTTCTAGCAAAGAGCAGTGCTCCCATGCCCTGGCCTGACTGGACCCCTCCCCTAGAGCATCTTCCCCTTCAGGCTCCAAGTGCCCCAGTGGTGCAATCTTGGCTCACTGAAACCTCTGCCTCCCGGTTTCAAGTGATTCTCCTGCCTCAGCCTCCGGAGTAGCTGGAATTACAGATGCCTGCCACCACACCTGGCTAATTTTTGTCTTTTTAGTAGAGACAGGATTTCACCATGTTGGCCAGGCTGGTCTTGAGCTCCTGACCTCATGATCCGCCCACCTCGGTCTCCCAAAGTGTTGGGATTACAGGCGTGAGCCACTGTGCCCAGCCAAGCAGCTCTCTTTAAGGGGTGCTCTGTCCTTCCACCAAGAACAAACGGCTGCACAGCCAGGGTGCATGAGGTTATTGGGGGCTCTGGGTCTGCAGATGCATGCTGTATGATGACCCCTCTCATGGGGACATTCGTGGGCAGAGAGGAGAGTCAGTGAGACCCCGCAGCACTCGCTGCTCGTGGGGCAGAGCTGGTGGTGCGGGGGTCTCAGTTCAGAACTAGGCAGGACCGCAGACCCCAGAGTCATTCAAAGCAAATGCCTCCCCTTTCTGGGCCTCAGGCGTCATCAGCTACCCAGCGATCCCGCTGGTGTGTGCCCTTCCCGCCCAGGTACCCCAAGATCCTGGGCCCTTCTGGGAGACAAGTCAGAACTGGGAAGACAAGGAGTCCTGGCTCAGCCCCACCCCTGCCCCTCTTGGAGGGCAAGCCGAGCACAGTGCCTGACCTCTGTGAACAGCAGCTGCTGTTAATGTGGGTTCCCTCATCACCCAAGATCAGGGTTCCTCTGGACTCAGGCTCACTGAAGCTCGGGGTTACATCCTCTCGGCCCCCCACTGCAGGCTGACTCCCAAGCCTCCCTGTCAGAGGACAGTCTGGACCCCCGCCCCGGGGAGAGCCCCCCCGCACTGTGGTGTGTGGGAGGGGCTGAGGGGGTCAGGCCACCTCCCCAGGGTGGGTGAGAGGGTGGACGGAGTGAGGCCAGCCAGGGATGCAGGCAGCGGAGGTCAGCGGGGAAGATGCAGACCTGACCGGCTCTGAGACCCTGGGTGAGTCGCAGGCCCTCTCCGAGCCTCAGTTTCCCCCTGCGTGGCAAGGTTAGTACCATCCAGCTCCCAGGGCTCCCCCGAAACCCCAGGACATGACAGAGACACACACGCTCAGTCCAGGGGAGGAGGCCTCGCAAACACACCATGCCGGGTTCCCACTCATGTGGCCACACTCTTCTTCCAGGGACACCCATCAGCTCCAGGAGCAGACAGGGGAAGCGTGGTCTGTGTCCTGGCCTCCCAGGAGAGGGACGTGAGGCTCGGCCGGGGAAATCTCATTTACAGCAGCTCATAAGCCCTGGCACAGGCTCTTCCCTGGGCCAGGCTGGCCAAGGCTCCCCGAGGTGTCATTGTCACCGTCCGTGTCAATGCCATTACCCAGGATTAGGAGGACCGAGGACTCCTGGCAGATCTCTCAGGCAGGCAGCCACCTCGCCCCTCGCTGCTGGAAGCCCAGCACCAGGCCGGGAACTCTGCCCTCAGGGACAAAGCCTGCCACCCCCTGGGGAACAGACTCAAGCCGGGGGTCTGAACACGTGTTGTCACTGCCTCCACCTCATGGAGCTCCCTGGGCCTCAGTTCCTCGTCTGTAAAATGGGATGATTACATCCTCGACAAGGCACACCGTTTGGTAAGTTAACTGCATTTCCAGTGCAATGAATGAACCCGTGCTGCAGGCTGTGGACAGTGTGGGGAAGGGACCTGGGATTGAATGCTGAGCTGTGTGACATCAGGCACATTACCTAACTCCTCTGGGCTTCGGTCTCCTGGCCTCTAAGAGAGTCATATACCCCTTATCCAATGGTTCCTTTGTATCTGACATTTGATGTTCCTGGAATCTTACATCAACCCCACATGGCTGGCGCCGTTAGACCACACAGCCAAGACCCCAGGCCAGCCTGATCTGCTGGAACCGGCAGACTTTCCAAGATTCCTCCCTGGAAGGCAATGTCCCGTCACCTGCAGACCTCCAGTGACAGGGCTCTCAGCGCCCACCTGAAGCTACTGATTCTCTTCTTTCTTTTTTCTTTCTCTTTTTTTTTTTTTTTTTTTTTTTTTTTTTTT
>NW_016107719.1:505353-530528 GCF_001604975.1 Cebus imitator
TTTTGAGACAGTCTAGCTAGCCCTGTCACCCAGGCTGGAGTGCAGTGGTGCTCACCGCAACCCCTGCCTCCTAGCCGCAAGCAATTCTCGTGTCTCAGCCTCCCGAGTAGCTGGGACCACAGGTGCCTGCCACCGTGCCCAGCTAATGTTTTGCACTTTTGGTAGAGATGGGGTTTCACCACGTTGCCCAGGCTGGTCTTGAACTCCTGACCTCAAGCGATCCACTCACCTACACCTACCAAAGTGCTGGGATCACAGGCACGAGCCACCGTGCCCAGCCCAGATTCCCTTCCTGAACAGCTCTGATTGCTAGAAATTTCTTCTTCTATTACAAAGCCAAGTCTGGATCCTTGTGCTTCTGTTCATGGTGCCAGCTCACTCTCTGGAGCCACTAGGGACGAGGCCAGTACCCCATAAAGGCTCTTCCGACATCTACCGGTCTATCATCGCTCCGTTTATCCAGGCTGAACAGCACCGCGTCCTCTACCTCTTCTTCCTGTGCTGTGGTGTCAACTCCCTCCTGCCCTTGGGTCCAGCTGCCCAAGTCATGCTTGCTGTCAAGGTCCCTCTCACAACTCGTCGCCTGGAGCCAAGCGTCAGTGCCGATGCATTCGGAGCAGGATCAGCTCCAGAGGCCCCCACCTCCCTCGTCTGGGCTCCCTGCTTCTGTTCATGCAGTGGGAGTCAGGAGGTACCAGCGCTGTGTCTTCACCTTGTCCTAGATGTCAACAATCCCCCAGGCCCCTTTGGCACACATGGCCAGGCAGCCCTGGTGCCCTCACAAGGTCTTCAGGCAGCTCTGGGCAGTATCTGCTTAGGTCTCCCTGCCCAAGGTGCTGGGTGTTCATCCACCCCATTCAATCATGTCTCGTTAGCCTCAGCCCTGCCACCAGCTGCTCCAGGTCCCAGGGGACCTGGCTCCTGCCCCTCACTTGGCACCTGCTCCAGGCTCTGTGTCATCCTGCACTGGGTGAGCAGGCCATGGCTGCGTCTGTGTCACAGAGAAACAGGGACCAGTCCCAGGCTGGGGCCCTGCCTGGGTGAGGCATGATGCCCAAGCAGCCGCACACCCACCCACATTTCATTCTTTTCTTTTTTTTTTTTTGAGACGAGTTTCCTCTTGTCACCCAGGCTGGAGTGCAATGGCCGTGATGTTGGCTCAGCACAACCTCCTCCTCCCAGGTGCAAGCGATTCTCCTGCCTCAGCCTCCCTAGTAGCTGCAATTACAGGTGTGCGCCACTGTGCCTGGCTAATTTTTTTTTTGAGACAGAGTCTCACTCTTGTTGCCCAGGCTGGAGTGCAATGGCTGTGATCTCGGGTCACCACAACCTCCTCCTCCCAGGTTCAAGCAATTCTCCTGCCTCAGCTTCCCGAGTAGCTGGGATTACAGGCATGCGCCACCATGCCTGGCTAATTTTTTGAATTTTTAGTAGAGACAGGGTTTTACCATGTTAGGCTGGTCTCAACCTCCCAACCTCAGGTGATCCGCCTGCCTCCACCTCCCAAAGTGCTGGGATTACAGGTGTGAGCCACGGCACCTGGCCCCACCCACATTTCTTACATGTTCCACATGTATTCCCTGCATACCTACTATGTACCTGGCCCTGGGGCAGACAGACTTGCCTCCCCTTCACTAGGTTGCCTTCTTACTCAAAAGAACTTATAGAGAATGACACAGCACCAGCAGCTGACAGTCAAGGAGTCAGGGGCTCTTGCAAGGCTGAGGTGCTTTGGACACGCCTCTCCAGGGGTAACCTCAGCCAAAGAAGGGGCTTGGGGCTGGGCCGCTGGGCTGCAGCGTGACCTGGGGCAAGTTGGCACCTCACCTCCCTGGGCCTCAGTTTCCTCATCTGTTTGGAGGAAAACCACAGTACACATGTGTCTCTGGTTTGCTGGGGCCACCCCAAAGCCCTGTCACCTGCCCACCATGTCACCCCCCATGGCTCACCTGGTCCCCGTGCCTCCCCTGCTCACAGGTGCCACAGTCATCTTTAGTACCTACTCTGTCAAGGCCTTGGTGGAAGGAGAGAGGCAGGGGGTGGAGGGTTTTACCAAAGCTCTTGGCCTTGGCAAACCACCCCGTGGCCTGACAGGAGAGACTTGAGCCTCACGGCCTGTGAACAGGGAGGGCCCACTCCCCGGCAACCCCCGAACCCCCACAGCCCACCCACCACCAGGCACCTGGGGACAGGATTGTCCCACAGTCAAGGATGACCTGTATTAAAAACCCACCTCCTGGCACCACCTCAGGGATCCTTCCTGCCTTCCCCAGAATCCTCCAGGCCACTCAGGAGACTCTTCCCTCACCCCCTCTCTCCCCAGCCTGACCTTTACCTCTCCTCCCCTGGATCCCAGCTCTCCCATGGACTCTGCCTCCCACACCTGATCCCACCTCCCCAACTGACCCCTGGCCTCACCCCATTTGACCCCACCTTCCCCACCGACCTGTAGCCATCCCCCACTGGTCCTTGCCTCCCACACCTGACCCCTATCCTCTCCCCACCTGACCCTGCTTCCCACTCCCGACCCCTGGCCTCTCCCCATCTGACCCCTGCCCTGTCCCAACCTGACCTTCACCTCCCCCACCCCGGGCCCCTCCTGGTCCCCTCAGCTGCAGCCCCTGGGCACTACTCACCAGTCTCCACTGGACCCGCTCTTTCACCAGTGCCTGCGCAGCACGGCTGCCTCTGCCTGCACGGCCTCCATTCATTCATTCAATAAACATTTATGGAGCACCTACTATGTACCAGGCACCGGCTAGGCCCGCTCTCCCAGCTCTGCCTCCTCCGCCTGCTCCTCCTCCAGGGTCCCAAGGGGCAAATGCTTCCCTGCCCTCCAGCATCCTCAGGGCTGTCCCAAGACAGGGGCAGGGCATGTGGGGGCCCCCAGGGGGAAGTGGAGGCTCCAGTGGCAGAGAGCGAAGCCCCCTGAGAGGTGGCCCGGGGAGGGATGGGCAGCCTCCGACAAGGTGAAGAGTCTTCAGTGCTTGCACCGGCTGGGCCTCCGCACTTCCCACGTTAACTCATTTAATCCTGAGTCAACTTTAAACATCTTAAAAGCACTGCCACTATTCCCACTTTGCAGATGAGGAAACTGATGTCTCACAGCTGCTACGCAGTGGCTTCCACCCTCCACGCCCCCGGGCTCTGTTCGAGAGACGCAGTGGGATCCTGTCTCAGCTGGGTGGTGGTTTTCACATTTTTAAAATCAGTTGCCAATATTGAAAACTTGGCAGATTTTGTTTCAAAAATCCCCATTTCTGGAATCCACTGAGAAACGGGGAAGATCTGGCTTCCCGGGTCCGCATCCCTGGAGGGACGGCAGTGGCACCGCGGGGCTGCGTCCAGGCTCCTCCCTGCCTCTCTGGCTTGGGTGGCCAGCTGACCCCTGCACCCTGGAGTTTATGAGGCCAGCCACAAGGGGGAAGCCCCGAGTGGGGACAAGCAGAGCCCCAGCCTGTCGGGGTAATCCTATGAGCCTCTCAGCCAGGGACCCAGGGTTGCCCCAGTCCCTGCCTCCTGCACTTGGCCCTGACTGACCTGGAACCCCATCCCCTGTCCTCCTGACCCATGGCTCTTGTATTTTAGCACCAGGACACCAACAGTGTGGATCTGTCATTCGGGGAGTCTGGGTTGAGGGTTCTAGGGTGTATCTGTCACTTGCTTGGTCCTAAAAGTCTCCTGTGTCTTGGCCTCCATGAGTCACCAACTCTACAGGTTGGTGACTCTGACAGCTTCCCCTTGGCTCCAAGCAGCTCAACTGGGGAGAAGTCCCCCTCCCCAAGCCAAGGGGGCCCCCACACGACCACCCTAGGCCCACCTGTTGCCCTTTGGGGCCCACTGCTCCCCTGCCAACAACGCTGTCTGGGCCAAGTTTGGGGGTCCTTCTGGGGTTTGAGGGGTACCCTCTCCCAGACACTATTCCCACCCCCACAGAACGCCACCAGCTGGCCTAGCCTAGGTGCTGTCTCTAGGCTGTGAACGCCAGGACCTGAGTTCCTGAAGCCACACTGAAGCTCAAGGGGACCTGGGGTTTCTGGAATGACTTCTGGGCCCCACCCTTCTCCCCACGGACTTAGGGTCCCTCACTCTGCTCACCTGGGCCTGCCTTCCCCAGCCCCCTGTCTCTACCAGGCCTCAGCACCCAGGGTCCTGGAGCCCTCCAGGCCCTCCAGCCCCAAGCTGAGAAATCCCATTCACCTTCTGTCACCTCCCAACCTCTAACCAGACAGTGGCAAGGGGTCAGTATAGACACCATCTGGGACAGTCCAAATTCCCTCCCCCCGCCCTGAGAGCCACTTTCTCCGGAGCAGGTGGGAGAGCCCAGCCCAGACTGACAGCCGCCTGCGAGGCTACGGGGGGCCTGCAGCTGCAGCATCAGAGAACAAGGAGGCTCTGTCCGCAGAGGGGTCGCCACGGAGCCCCGGAAACTCCCGGGGGAGGGCCGCCCCAGGACTACCGGCTGGGCAGAAACCACAGGCCGAACGTGAGGCTATCTTATGTGACAGCTCCTGTGTCTGCCAACTCCACGTGGCCAGTCCACCAAGACCGGCCCTCCCTAGCGTGCTGCCGAAGTGCAGGGTCCACGTTCAGCTCGAATCAGGCTATGCCACCTCACCCCCGGTCCTGGCAAGCTAGTCCTCCCTGGGTCTCAGTTTCCTCTTCTGTAAAGTGCGACGAGAAGGGCACCAGCTCAGCGTGCTGCAGAGGGGACGGCCACAGGCCAGGGTCTGGGCAGTCACTACGCCAGGAAGCTGCCTCCTGCAGGTGTCGCTGTGGGAGGCTGGTGCATGGCACGTGGCACAGGCCTGCACCGCAACAATGACAGTGAGGAGGGACAGGGCCTGACCTGGCAGTCTTCCTTTCAGTACTGAGGGTAATGCACCTCTCCTCGCCTCTTTCCCTGTCCCCTCTCTGAAGTCCAGGCCCCCCAGCGGCCTGCTCCCACCCCCACCTTCAGCCTGTTCCCCGGCCTCGGTTTCCTCTCCCACTGCCAAAGCACAATGGCTGTTATAATTAACGAATTATCTCAGTGTGACAGCTGTGGTCCTTTGAAAATTAGCTTGAATAACAAGATCCTGGTGTATGGTAATTTCTCTTCCTCTCTTTCTCCCCCTTTCTCTCTCTCTCACTTCAGCCTTGTCATGCATGCAAATGTTTTTCCCTTGTCCTCCTTCCCTGAAAACTTCCCCCTCTGCAGCCTCCTCCTCCCTAGGAGGGCAAGGGACAGAAACTCAGCTTCTGCCTTCGGGTGAAAAGATTCAGGAGCTGACCCTCCCAGGCACCTCCTCTGCAACGGTGCAGGGCACAGAGCCTGACACGCCGCCTTCTGAAATCCCTCCGCAGACCTAAGCCCCGCCACCTCCTTCCCGGGCTGGGGACCTGCAGCTCTGCTTTCCTGAGACCTCCTAGGCTGTGTCCCCTCGGGCTCCTCTGCTTGTACGCCAAGCAGTGGCCTCCCCTGATGTCCTGGTCCCTGCTCACTGCCCTTCTCAAACCTGCTTCCCCCTCCCCCACCCCAAGAGCCCATCAGCGCCCCCCTCCCACCAAGGTTTCTAATGTCAGCTCTGGGCTGACCATACCCAAACCACCATACCCAGCAGCCTTCCGGGGGGGCGGCCTTCCCTGGCACCTGAAACTCACTCATCCATGTCCACCTCCACGATTGGGCTAATCTCCCACGGCCCCTTCCCCCTCCTCCCCCACTTCTCTTGCAGTTCCCAGACCCGGTGAGAGGCAGCCACACCTGCCCGGCTGCCCCCACTGCCGCCTTGGTGCTGGCCCTCTGCCCCACTGCTCCTGCTGCCTCTCTACCTCCAACCCTACCTCCCCACTCCAAACCCAGCAGAGGATGAGCTTTCTAGAACGTCAACCTGAGCATAGCACTCCCCTGCTGGAAAGCCTTCGTTGGCTGCGGCTGATCTGGGAAAATTCCAACAGCATCCAGAACGCGGCCCACGTGGTCCTGCGGGAGCCGCTGCCCGTCCTGCTCTCTCCGACCCACCTGGCTGGCGCCTCTCCTATGGGTCCCCACAGCTCCCTGCACTTCCTCCATCACAACCGGAATCATAACTGCTGCTGCTACCTCTGGACTGAGTTCCCGAGGAAGGGCCCTGCTTCTCCCAGTAGGTGCTCAATAAATATTTGCTCATGGCTGAGTGAAGGAGGCCAGCTCGTCGCCCTCTTATAGATAAGGAAATCGAAGCCCGAGTAATTCATGACTTGCTCAGATCACACAGTTCATGCAAAGACAAAACCAGGATTTGAACCAGGTCTGCGACTCCAGGGCTGGGCTTCTCTGCTACCTGGGGAGGTCGGGGGCAGGGGGGGCGGGGCTCAGGTTTTGCACAGATCTCAAGGGACTTGAGCCTCCCTCCAGCCTCAGTTGGGCAATGAAGAGACCAGCTTCTAGCCTAGGCTGTCACTCCCTTGAGTTTGACCTTGGACTAGCCACATGACTCTCAGGGCCTCAGTCTACGCATCTGTAAAGTGGGAAGGAGTCCCGCCTCACGCTATCCCAGAGGGTGGCTGCTGGGGCAGAAACTCAGGTCTTGGAGAAAGCCAGTCCTGCCAACATCTGGGATTTTCCTACCTCCGCCCTCCAAACCCACCTGTATTGCCCTCGGTGGGCACTCCCCAGGGCTTTGTTGGGGGGGATCCCCAGGATGGGAGAGCTCGCAGAGAACAGGAACCCTCTCAGTGGGAGGTAATGGGAGAAGCATGGGGGCCTTGGGATTCAGATCGTAGCCATGGGCAAGAAGCTTCCTGTCAGAGCTCCGCATCCTCCTCTGTGAATTGGGGCCCGGT
This sequence comes from Cebus imitator, assembly GCF_001604975.1. Lineage (NCBI taxonomy): Eukaryota > Metazoa > Chordata > Mammalia > Primates > Cebidae > Cebus > Cebus imitator. Next base: position 512,161 of record NW_016107719.1, read on the forward strand.
GAGGACTAATGTACACAGTGCCTGGCACAGTGCAGGTGCTACAGAGGCCACATGGCTGCAAGGTTCTACGGGAAGTGATCCTGAAGTGTGTCCCAGAGAGGGAGGGAGAAGGAGGTGGTACCGAGCAGGACCAGCTGTTCCTGGCTATGCCTCAACAGCCCGCAATGGCTCCCACCCCGACCTGTGGCCCTAGAACCCCTCTGTCCCTCTCTAAGCTCACTCCCACCCCAACATGTCCCCTCGAAACCCTATGGAACTGGGGACATGCCTACAGCCACGTGCACCAGACCTTCACTCACGCTGGTCCTAACCCTAGGAGCCATGCTCACCTGTCCCCATCCCCTGGGTCCGGACCTTATGCCACCTCCTCTGAGAAGCCTTTGGAGACCTCCCTTCTTCAGGGTGACCCCTCTGCTCTGTCCCCACAACCCCGAGGTATCGCTCTTGGAATACTGCATGGGTCCTAGAGATCGTCTCCCCCATTTTGCACATGGGGAGACTGAGGTGCGGACGAGGAATGGCAGCTGTCCGTGATGCACTCGAACCCGGGGCTCTGCTGCATCCAGCCCACGAAGCGGCTTCTCTCCTGGTGCTGAGCTGTTCAGCCTTTGCCTGTCCTCTCCACGCCCCCCAGCCTGGAGCTATCTGAGGACAGGACCCTATCTTCCTCTCTGCGCCCCTCCCCCAGTGCCCAGCCTAAGGCCTGGCGCATAGTAGGCACTCAGTAAATGTCTGTTGAATTGAATTGCGCTCAGGGCAGCCAGTCGTCTCTGCTCTGTAAGAAAAGCATAGAGTTAGTGGAGCTCTCCCCATGGCGACCGGGGGCGGGAACCAAGCTGGTGGGGTGAGGAGTCTGCCCTGCCCCAAGGAGCCCACGGGCCCTGGGGAGGGGCCTGGGAAGCTGGACCATTCAGACTTAGATGAGTCCGAATTCTGCCCCAACAGGCAGCATGGCTCTGGTACGTCACGCTGTGGCAGGGCCTCACTGGCCTCATCTGTCAAATGGAGATGACACCCCGGTCCCTCCAGGCTCTGAGGGCTGCTTGTGATGAGGCCCAGAGAGACGTGAGGAGTGTACACAGTGACCCCCAGCTCACAAGCATGGAGTGCCCAGCGCCTGGCACAGGAGAGTCGCGTGGGAATGATGCCCATTCTGCAGAGGAGGAGACTGAGGCTTGGAGCGGGGCCTGGCTTGCCCAAGGCCATGGAGCCCATGCATTCATCTCATGCTGTACACACGGCCTCCCTGCCAAGCCAGAGGGAAGCAAGGCGTGATAACGAACCCCAGACGAAGAAGCTGAACCCACCAAAGGGTGGCCCCAGCCTCGCGCGGGCTGGCAAAGATCCTGCAGGCAAAGGGCCCAGTGTGAGCCCCAGGGCTGTGAAGGGAAGGGTGAGAAGCCGCATTTGCTCCTCCCCATGGGGGTGAGTTCTGATTCTATAGTCCCCCAGAGGGTTCAAAAGCATCCTCAGATCCGGAGGCTGCAAAGGGCTGGGCAGGCCTGGGTGTTAATATAGAACAGGAGGGGACTATAAATACACAACCAGGCTAGACACTGCAGGGCCACCCACCTGGCACAGCCAAGACAGAGGCTCTAACCCCGGCCCTGCCCCTCCCACCACCCTCTCCCTTCTGGGCCTCGGTTTCCTGGCTTGTCAGCAGCAGGCTGCACCATGACCATGACTCCTAAGGCGCTTCGCCCAGCAACTCACAGTTCTCTGACCCCGGCCAGGCTGGCCCAGGGCGCTGGGGAGGAGAGGAGGTTGTTCAACAGGATCACCCCGGATCCCGGAGACAGTCAAGTGGGGGCCTGCCTATGCCCCGCTCACTGCCTGGAACTGAGAAGAGGCAGAGATGGGGCCTAGAAACCAGCCATTCGTTCGTTCATTCCCTCTGCATTCAAACAGCCATTCTGTGAGCATCGCCTCCTGCGAGCGGAGGACTCACAGCCAAAGCCTGGGCTTCCAGCTGGGGCTCTGGTGGGGAAGACAGGGAGATGAACGGGCGTCTCTTTCCCTCTCTACCCTCTGGCTCCCCATCCCCATCCCAGCTCGCATGACAGGGACACTGGTTTTACGTCTACCTTCTGCCTGGACAGGCAGGCTCTCTGTGTATGCCCACAGCTGAAAATCATCACCCTGGGAACATAAGAGAGCCACCTTGTACAAGGCCATCACACAGGTCTGGGGACAGGAGCACACCCATCCAGTACCCGCTGTGTGCCAGGCCCTGCACACTTCACACATGGCAGCCACACTGTCGTGCCTACGTAAAGGATGGGGAAACTGAGGCTGAGAGACAAGAGACGTGCTGAGAGCCCACAGCTAAAGTAGCCCCTCAGCCACGATTCCCCAAATGTAAGTCCAGCTGATGCAGCAGGCTGACCATCAAAGAGACGGTGTCTGGGACTCCCCAAAGGCCAAGCATAGGTGAGGGGACAGTGTCCCACTTCCTCATTAGAGCCTCAAAGCAACCCTCAGTGGCAGACACACCCTCACATGACAGGGAGAGAAACTGAGGCTCTGAGCGATGACCCTGGCCCCTAGCCCCAGGCCTGGCAAATATTGGAAAGGCCCTTCTCAGGCAGTGCGGGCAGACCTGGGCCCAGGACCAACTCTGGCCCTCACTTGGCCCAGTGACACGGACAGGGACCAGCCCTCTCGGAGACTCAGTTTCCCCAAGACCCATCTCCTCTGCCCCACGCAGCTGCTGCAAGAAGGAGGAAAAAGGACACCCGCTGAGCAACTCCCCTTTATAAACTGAAAAGTGCCGTTTATCTGTGTTCTTCCTCCTTGCTGTCAGTGCAACAGAAGCACCGCCCATCTTCAGGGAATTTAACTGCTCTGTGGCCAGGCTGGAATGCAATGGCGCAATCTCAGCTCACTGCAACCTCCACCTCCCGGGTTCAAGCGATTCTCCTGCCTTAGCCTCCCGAGTAGCTGGGATTACAGGCGTCCGCCACCACATCCGGCTAACTTTTGTATTTTTACTAGAGACGGGGTTTCACCATGTTGGCCGGGATGGTCTGGAACTCCTGACCTCGTGATCCACCGCCCCAGCCTCCCAAAGTGCTGGGATGACAGGCGTGAGCCACCGCGCCCGGCCGTTAACTGCTAGTTACACTCTCCTTGGCCCTCCTCAACCACTTCTCCGCCCTCTTCTCTAAAGAGGCTGTACCAGTGTCCGTCAGAGGCTCCCCACGAGCCCGCCCTTGTTAAGGGATTCTCTCCCATTTCATCCTCAGGATCCTAGAGACCAGGTATTATTTTCACACTGTTCTGCAGGTGAGGGAAGTAAGGCTCACAGAGGTTAAGTGATGTCCCCGCGATCACATTGCAAGGAGTGAACGTGCTCCCCACGCCCGTTTACATTTGTCCCCACAAATATGCATATTCCAGTCTCGGCTGCTAGAGCCCTCTGGTTGGTTGATGCCCATCTGGCTCTCCGGTTTATCCGACTTCCCAGATGTATGTAATATTCATATTTCCATCAGCAGCAGCTCACGTACCCCTTTCTAAGGCCTTCGGGAGCCCCATTAATCAGTCAGACACACCTGCATATTCATTAGTTTCTGAATTAATACAGGGTCCCTTATTACTTCAGGCCTGCATTAAAGACGCTTCAACTTCATTCATTATTAAACTACCCTGATAAACGATCACCTCCCTCTTTCACAGAGGGGGACAGCACCCAGGCCCCAGAGCTGGCAGGCCTGCTCCCAGCGACAGCTGCTGTGTGACCCTGAGCCAGGCCCTTACCCTCTCTAAACCTCCTGCATGTTCACCTGGTAAAATCAGGCAAAGGATGGTCTCCGACCACCACGCAGCCTCATCAAGGTGGCCCGTCTCATCCTTTGTCCTTTCTCTGCATGTCCTTCTTGGACTCACATAATCCGCCCCCCCAGAACGGAAGCTGATCCTCTCTGGAGTTGTCCCTATGCTCCCCCATCAGTAGCTTCCACCCACACCTGGGCCTGGGCCTGGACATTGCAGTCAGCGGACCTCAGGTCCCGGCACTGACTCATCATCTTGAGGGCAGCATCTCTGGGCTAGCTGGGCTCTGGCTTGGCAGACCTTGACACATCCCAAATCAGAGAGGCCAACCAACACCCCCCACCAGTTACTGGATTCCAGCTGCCACACAGCAGTAATAATAACAGCACCCAGGCCGGGCACAGTGGCTCACACCTGTAACCCCAGCACCACAAGGTCAGGAGATCAAGACCATCCTGGTCAACACGGTGAAACCTCTTCTCTACTTAAAAAAAAAAAACTATAAAAAATTAGCTGGGTGTGGTGGCATGCGCCTGTAGTCCCAGCTACTAGGGAGGCTGGGGCAGGAGAATCGCTTGAACCCAGGAAGCGGAGGTTGCAGTGAGCCGAGGCCACACCATTGTACTCCAGCCTGGCAACAGAGCAAGACTCTGTCTCTAAAAATAAAATAAAGTGATTAAAAATAAAAATAATAGCACCCAGCAGGTCCTGGGCGCAGACTATGCTCCAGGCCTTTGCTAAGTTCTGTATGGTCCTATCCTGAGCTCAACCTCCATTTCACAGACGGAAAGCTGAGGCCGGTGAGGTCAAGTCATCTCCCCAGGCAAGGCTGGCTGGCTCTGCACCCAGGCCTCTCTCACTCGGGGTCCCCAGGGCCTCCCATCACATGTGCCACCAGGAGGCCCAGGCACTCGGCCACCCTCTGGCCCTATCTCCTTCCAGCACCTTCTTCCCAAGCTCTTCCATTATAGGCCCGATCTCTGCCTAATGGAGCTTCAGGCAACACAGAATGGGTATCCCATTCGCCGGCAGACGCCCCAATCAATCTCCATTATGCCTGGCGCTAAGGAGCACCGCAAATGAAGCACGATGATGCCACCGCCGGTGTCACTCCTGCTGGCTCTGACCCGCCTGCCACCTCCACGCAACGTGCACGCCAGGCCGCAGGATGTCCACAGGCCCAGCTGCCACCTCCTACAGATGCTGGGATGGAGGCTTTGCTCCTGACCCCACTGGCTGTGTGACTGTGGGCCCCTCACTGAACCTCTCTGTGCCTCGGTCTCGTCACCTGAATTACGCCTGACTCCACCTTCTCCCTCGTCTCTCATTTCCAAACCACCCCGACACCTCTCCAGGCCACACACCTGTGTGTCCACTGCCGCCCCTCCATCTGAGCTTGTCTGGATGGCAGCACCCACCTCCCAGGTTCTCCAGGTGCCCCAAGGTCCTCCCCTTCCTCTGCTCGGCTCGGGTGCTTTTGTGGACCCACCGAGGCCCCTTTCTTAATGCCCTTTCAGCAGCTCCCACGGTTCCCAAGCTAAAGCCAGACGTTCTCCTGAAGGTCGAGGCCACTCAAGGACCTGGCCGGGCCACCTGTTCCAGGCTCCCTCCTGCCCTCCTCCTGGGCAGCTCATCTCTCCCAGGGTGACTCCTTGGTGACTGTCCGGCCCCCCTGGACCGTCGGGGGCTGCAGTGGCCAGCACAGCGCATCCTCCCATGCGGCCCCCTCCCCCGGCACACGGTAGGCAGAGCAATACCGCAGCCTAAAGGAATCTTCATCAAGCGCAGACAGCAACTGCATCCCACCGGCCGTGGTGACTGTCAACAGTGCCTCATACGCTGTAAATGAAGAACTCTTCACTCCTCGCCTGGGACTGAGCACTGGGTTGGCTGCCGAAAACACAGGACATCAAGATAAAGATCGTCAAGCTAGGCACGGTGGCTCACGCCTGTAATCCCAGCACTTTGGGAGGCTGAGGCAGGAGAATCGCTTAAATCCAGGAAGGAGGTGGAGGTTGCAGTGAGCAGAGATTGCACCATTGCACTCCAGCCTGGGTGACAGAGCGAGACTCTGTCTCAAAAAAATTAAAATATTAAAATATTTTCAAAAAGATCGTTGGATTCGTTTCTCAGATGAGAAAACTGAGGCTCAGAAAGACAAAGCGGCCTCAGCATGTCACAGTCGGTACGTGGTGAGGCTGGGATTCAGACCCGGCTCTGCCTGTGCCTGGTTCCAGCAACCAGAAGAAACGTCCTAGAAGTCGTCGAGGAGTACCAGTCGAGTGCCAACCTCACGCCAGACCCAAGCAGGCATCTACATCAGTTACTTCATGAACGCCCTCCGCGGCCCTGTGAGACGGGCGCGTTATTCCACCCATCTGAGACACGAGGGGTCAGGCCCGGCGCCGTGAGGCCACTTCGCAAAGGCACACGGCTAAGAAGCCGCAGAGCCTGAGACACCCCACGGCGTTGCCCCCGCTGGCTCTGCCCAGGTCTCCTTCCCAGCCTCCTCTGCTGTCAGGGGCCCTCTGGGGAGAGAGCTGCCCCGTGGCGGGCTCTGTGGCAGCCGGGACTTGAGCAAAGCCCTTCTCTAGCTGGGCCTTAGCTTCCCCACCCACTGGCGGGTGAGGGGTGGACAAGACAACCCAGGGTTCCCGTTATCACTCCCACAATATCCGCCACACATCAGGCCCTGGGCTTGGCACCTCGGGCTGCAAAGACCTGCCAAACTAGTCTCTGTCTTGCAGGATATTGCCAAAGGAGGCGCAGGGTGGGAGGGGCAGGGAGCCACCTGTTCAGCGCTCAGGGGACAAGCAGGGTGCAGGTTCCCCGCCTGCTGTCAGCACAATCACTGCGAGCCAACAGGAAGCCAGAAGAAGGGTCACAGACATGGCTGACCCCCCAGACACCCAAAGCTGGTAATGAAGTGGGAGGCTCGGCACCTCCGAGGACCCGCTGCCACCCGAGAGGGCTGGAGACCCCCAGAAGGGGCTGTAACCAGCTAACCAGACATTCCACATCTGACCAGCACCTGGCCGAGGATTTCAGGCACACCGTGGGAAAGACAAGGACAAGGCAGGAACTCGCAGAGGGGCAAACGGGAGCCCACCGCAAACGCGCCAGAGACGTCGCTATTTCAGGGAAGCTTCCTGTGAAGTAGTTTATAAAATAAATATCAGCCTCCAACTCCTCATCAAAAGCCTGAATTTTCAGATTGGGTCTGCCTAAAGTGAGCTAATGCTCCCAGCTTTCTAGGTGTTTCCATATTGCACACCCCAAGGCGGGGACCAGGGCTGTGTCCCCACCACGTCCCCAGCCCCCAACATGAGGCCAGCATGCAGAGGATGCTCAGCAAATGCTACAGAAGCCAACCCTGTTAGCACACGCATTTCCACGCCCCAGGAGCAGAGTTGCTTGGGTGCCACAATCCCCTGGCTGGCACACCTTGTGCCATCCACTTTCAGACCCTCTGGGGCACTCTGAAGGAGGTCAGAGCTGGTAGATCCCTTAGCAGCACCCAGGGCCCTTGTCCTGCAGCAAGTGAGGAAACTGAAGCCAAATAGGACAAGAATCGACCCCCACGGACTCCCAGCCACGCCCCCGCCCCTCCTGCCCTGACCCTCCAATTGCCACCACTCCTCCAGGCTCTGGCCTTGGCCTGTGGTGCCTCGTCTGCCCTCTCCTCCAGGGTGGCTTCACACATGCCCCTGGCTGCTCAGACCACACTCGGTCACGGTCACCACCACCTGCCCAGTTGCTCAGGCCACAGATCCCAGCTTTCCTGTCAACTCCTTCCTCTCCCACTAGAAGATGAAGATCAGACCAGCCTCCAAGTCCACCCCAGGACGGGCCCCCATCATCACTTGCCTGTCACTCACAGGGATCTGCTTTTTTCCCAGCCAGAAGGCAGCTCTGATGCCCTCTCCTGCTCAAAATCTTTCTGGGGCTCCCTGCAGCCCCAGGGACAGAGACTAAGCTCCTTCTTGGTAGGTGACCACCAACACCATGAACTTCTACCAGCTTCAGCTCAGGCGTCACCTCCTCCAGGAAGCCTTCTTTGAATCCCTGGTCTGGCTTCACCACTCCATTCCACAGCACCTCCATGCTCACCAGCTCCAAGTGGCATCCCACTGAAGGGCCACTGTGTCCCCTCCAGAGGGCCAGGACAGCATGGTGTGTCCCTCTGTGCCCCCAGTGCCAGTGAGAAGCCTGGCACAGAGAAGGCACCCAGGGAGTGGAAACTGAAAGAGCAAAAGAACCACACAGGGCCCCAGGCATGTAATTCACAGCTGGCCTCCGTCTCCACTGGCTCACTCCGCCCATGCTGAGTGTGCCCGTTAGTGTGACGGATGACAGCCAGGCCTCCCAGCTCCTGGCTGCTGTGACCATCAGGGAGCGGTCCAACGTGGCTCCCATGCTGGCCCTGCCCTCAGGACAGTCTGGTCGGGCGGGTGCAGAGGGACAGGGAAAGAGAGGGAACATGGACAGAGCCCCTGCCGGGAGCCTCATCTAGACCAGGAGCTGACACCGCTGACCTTGTGGGAGCCCCGTGCAGTCTTCTTATCTGGGCACATGGGGCTCTCACTTCCAGATGAGGAAACTGAGGCTCCACAAGCAAGCAGCTGACCTGAAGCCAGAGATCAGCATCGTCTCCCACCCACTTCTGACACTGGGTCCAGGAGCTTCCTAAGCACAAGGAGGGGAGCAAGCTTGCCAGGCTGGGCATTTTACAGGCATCCTGAGAGGCTTCGGGTACCCAAGAAAGAACACCAAGTCTGGGGTCCTCATAACCCGGACTCAGACCCTTGCTCGGCTCCCCTCCCAGCTGTGTGGCCTCGGCAGCCCGCACAGCCTCTCTGATCCAATGTCTTCATTGGTCCCTGGGGACACAAGGCTGCCCTGCAGGGTTGCTGTGTTAAATGAGATGGGAAGGACACAGCCAAATCTCTTCCAGGCCACCCTGTGCGTGAATTATTTCACCGAATGCTCACAGCCACTCTGTCAGGCACGGTCTAACAGGGGGTCCCCATTTGACAGACAACAAAATGAAGGTGCCAGGGTCAAATGCCTCGGCCGAGCCAAGCAGCTGTGGGGGCAGAGCTAGCACACAGTCCTGGGGGGACCGTGCCTGGCACTCGGAGAGAGAGCCTCTCTACACCACATTCTTTATGGACTCCAACCTGCCCTTCATCCCTCCAAGGCCCCTGAAATGCTGGCCTCCAGCCAGCCTCTCTCTCCTGTGAGCCTTTGTAGAGGCCGTTCCAGCCACCTGCTCTGCCTCTCCTTCCACTTCTAGAAAGCAAACCTCCCAGCCTTTACATTCTGATCCAATGCTACCTCTCCCACGGAGCCGCCCTGGGCTCCACCACCCCGCTCCTCTCGGGTCCCTTTCCCCTCCAGTAAAGCTCCCCAGCGCGTCGACTCCCACCTGCCGGGCCTCAGCCTGGGGAAGCTTCCTGCACACAGTCACGTCGCCGCCCTGCTCAGAAGCCTCCGGTGCCTCCCCAGCTCCTTTGCTCCACAGTCTGGCTTGGCCCTGTCCCTGCAATCTGCCCACGAACACCATCAGGACAAACTGCTCCCCGCTTCACACACGCAGCCACACATGTGCACACGGGTACACCTCCCCAGCTGGTGCCCGGCCTCCCAGGCTCCTCCCTTGCTCAGGCCTGACCGCCACTCCTGCCCTCCCCACCTCCCCACCTCCAGCCTGCCTGACCCAGAACAGCACCTCTAAGAAACTCCATCCCCAATTCCTCAGCTCCCCCCACCAGCTCCCTCCTGAAACACAGCATCCACAGGGCCCACTCCCAAACACACATATGCCCCCTACTGCTGGAAGACATAGTGTCCAGCCTTCTCTTGGCCCAGAGAGTGCTCAGGGGCCTCTCACCTCATCCCCAGACTCCTGGATCCTCCCTCCCCACTCCCAGGCATCAGCACGTGACCCCTCTCTAAACTTGGAAAAGCTTTTCACACTTCTTGGCCTTTCCCCTTGAGATTCCCAGGTCTGGGGTACCCTCCTGTTCCATCCCCACCCAGTGAGTGCTGCTTCTTGGACCAGGACTCAAAGCTGCCTCCTACAGGAAGCCCTCCAGGCTTCAGCCACCCTGTAAGGACTGGCTTGCAAGTCTGCCTTTGTGGTAGGCTTCCTGAGGGCAGGGACTCTTTTCATGCTCAGCCCAGACTGGCCCCGTGAGAATTGCCTGCTGAGGAAACACTCCCTCCTGTGCCACCCATGAGTGCCTGGAGTCAGGGCAAGCAAGTTCATCAGCCCACAGGGACCAACAGTCCACCTCTCCCACCTCCACCGAGCCCCTAGTGTTGCACAACTGGACCACCGGCCTCTGCCCTCGCCGGCTGCTGACGCCCACGGGATTGGAATAGTATTCAAAACCCTCCCAGACCTCACTTCTTCCCCTCCCACCTCACTCACTTGCTCCAGCCCCCACTGCCCCTCATGGCCACCTTGCTCCTCCTGGTGAATGAAAGAAGGAAGGGCTTGCAGAGCTTGACCACATGCTTCCTTGGCACTCACTGAACCCTTAAACCAGCATCATCCCCAAGGCACAGAGGAGGAAACTGAGGCACAGAGAGGGGAAACAATGGCCCAAAGCCAGGCTGCTGCAGGCAAGGCCTGTAACTACCCCCTCCCTGCCTCTGAAGGCCAAGCCCTCCATGTCCCAGGCCACGAAGCTGGTCCCTGGGAAGGGGGGGCGGGGCGGTAAGGGGGTGCAAGGGGGAAGAATGTAAGGGAAGGTGGGATCATTATCCTCCCAGGTCAGGGGCCTCAACCACCCTCCACTCAACTCAGAGATGCTGACCCACCCCCTCGTGTTGACCCCTACCCCACCCCACCCAGGTCCAGTCGGATGGCATCTTCAGTCCACAGGCAGACTCCCACTGTGAATGGAGAGCCACCCCCACTGACACGGGCCTGGGGGTAACAGCAGGGGCAGCTGCCTCCCTCCCTCGCCCCCTGGAGGCACACGCCTGTGCCTGAGGGGCGCCTCAGCCACCTGGAGAGCCAGGGCTACTTGGCAGGGCTGGGGCAAAGGCATCCTGGCATCTTAGGGCCTCCTAGCAGATGCCTGGTGACAAACCCTGACTCCCAAGAATGATAGCCTGTCAGAATTGGAAGAGGCTTAAACCTCTTCGCTGTCACCCATTAGACAGATGGGAACCTGAGGCCCGCAGAAATGCAAGGACTCCCCAGGCCCCTGGGCTCCCCACCCACCCTGGGTGTGCACGCCTGCTGAGAGCAGCCCCTGAGCCCCTGGAGGGAAGGACACGGCCTCACTCCTCTCCAGGGTCCCAGCATCTGACCCAGACCAGGAATTGAAGTTTCCTTGAACAAACAAAAGCATGAGAGTCCGTGCGGAACACCGGCCCTGCCTTGCCTTCTTGTAGGGGGATCTAAAGGTGGAGCTCAAACGAGGGCATTAGCCTGAAAGTGCTTTTTTTTTTTTCTCTGAGACGGAGTCTCACTCTGTCACCCAGGCTGGAGTACAATGTTGCAATCTCCACTCACTGCAACCTCCGCCTCCCGGGTCCAAGTGATTCTCCTGCCTCAGCCTCCCAAGTAGCTGGGAATACAGGCAGGTGCCACCATGCCCGGCTAATTTTTCGTATTTTTAGTAGACACAGGGTTTCCCCATGTTGGCCAGGCTGGTCTCAAACTCCTAACCTTGTGATCCACCCTCCTCGGCCTCCCAGTGCTGGGATTACAGGCGTGAGGCACCGCGCCCGGCAAAAGTGCTTTTAAACCCATAAATCACTACACACCTGGAAGGGACTCGTAATTCCTAAGTAGCAAAAACAAACAGAGGTTAAGTATTTCATTCACTCATTCATTTCATGTCTGCTCCTCAAGTACTGACTCTGTGCCAAGTCCTGGGGCAGGTGCGGGGGACTTGCAATGACCTCAACAGACGTGGCACTGCCCAGAGGAAGCTCGAAGCTCCAAGGAAGATAGTCGTGCAGGAGACCAGGAATTGCAAGCAGAATGTGCAGGGGGCCGTGAAGGCCTAGGCTGGGGGGCGCTGTGTGGCCTTCCAGAGGATGGGTCACCTGGCGCTCAGGCCTATCGGAGACAAAGGGTCTCCAAAAAGCCGAGTCAACTAGCAAAGGGAATACGGCTTCCCCACAAGCCCGTGTCATCTCAGGTGGGCAGTGTCTAAGAGGGAGACACAAAGTGAGGCAGTGTACATAATATTATCATTGTCCCCATTTTAAAGATGAGGAAACTGAGGCCCAGAGAGCCAAAGCAACATGCCTCGGGTCTCCCAGCTCTTCTGGGAGAGCTGGGAGCAAAGCTGGTGGTCATGGGGCCTCCCGCACATTCTCAGGTCCCAGGGGAGGCTTGGAACAGTTTCTAGAACGTTCAGCCGCTGAACTAAAGGCTAAGCCACTGTGATGGGATTCAGGCCAGCTGCTCCACTCCCAGCAGCGAGAGAGGAGGCCGCAGCCAGGGAAGGTCAGTGCCAAGCACACAGTGAGCCCTCAGGAAACATGGCCCCAGCTGGACCTGCAGAAATCACTAGGAACAGCCCAAACAAACCCTTCCTGCACAGCCAGGGGACCACCGCCCCAAGAGGCACGTGAGGTTTCCCAGTAACCAGGCTGGCCCCAGCAGTCCTCCCTTTAATGCATGCAAACGAGGGGCATAAATTCCTGCTTACTTAACTTCACAAATGTTAACAAGCCCATAAAAAATTAGTTATTCGTCCTCAGCTCCACAACACCCTTCGTTTGTTTAATTCTGTTTCTCCTCTCCCCGCCCCCAGCCTCCTTGGCAACGAGGGAAAAGCTGCCTTCTCAGTCTTTCCCTGCCTGCGGGGTCTGCCCTTGCCTCACCTGCCCCTGGGAGGCTGAAGGAAAAAGCCCCAGATAAGGGATCAGGAGGCCCAGGAGTGAGCCCTGCTCCCTCCTCTGCAGCGGTGTGACCTTGGGCTCCTGACTTAACCTCTCTGTGGTTTAATTGCCTCACCTACAAAGTAGGAACAGTAATTGCACCCTGCCTGCTTTGGGGCTCCTGGGAGGATCAGAGGAGATAATCCGAGTGAAGTGCTTAGTTGTCTCTGGCACAGAGCAAACCCTCAATAAATGTTGGCCCTTGTTATTATGTAAAGAAGAGTTAAATACCCACCAGGCCCCCCCACCACCCGTTAATCCATTTGTAGAGTCTGCCTTCTGGGGGCAAGCTGGCAGCTCCAAAGGCAGCCTGTGGTTCAGTTTTGTTGGCAGGCTCAGCGCTGACACACATTTGAGTTTTGATGCCATCCAAACTGACCGCTGGAGTTTGCCACAGACCCCACCACACCCTATTGCCCTACGCAGACCAGACGTGCACCGTGCAGTGATCTGGCCCCAGCTGAGTTTGCCACCCCTAGTTTTTGCCTCTCAAAAGCCTTTCCAACTAGTGATCTCATTAGAGGCATCACGAAGCCCAGGTGACAAATGAGGAAACTGAGGCTCACGAGGGGGCAGCAACTTGCCCACGGTTCCCAAGGAAGGGGCTGTGGAGCCAAGGCGAGAGTGCAGCCACCAGTCCCGGCCCATCTTCTCTCCTGAGCCCCTGTGCCACCACGACAGTATGAGGGAAGTCTCCCTGGCAGCTGGAGGAGCAAATAAAAGGCAATTATGCAGGTGGCAGGAGAGATGGTGCTCAGCCTCCAGGGCTTTGGTGGGTCCCAGGACCAGGCGGGAGGCTGAGCAGGAGCCAGAGTGTACCCTGGGCCTCGTCCCAGCCAACCCTGGGCATGCCAAGCCAGGGTGGCGCTGTTGTGTGCCAAGCCAGCATTGGGGACTCTGAAAGATAGGAGATGGGGTTTAGAGGTGGCCTGTCCCCTTCAGGTCCACTCCATGTCCTCCACTTGAGTCCACCTTGAAGAATGGCCCAGGCCAGAGACCATTCCTCACTTGCCCACAGCTGCCCCCTTGTGCTGGCACCAAGCAGAAAAAGCCATAGCCCCAGCCCATCCCAGTATGTACCAGCTACATCCTCCCCAGAGTCTCCGGCTCACAGAAGAGGAAGCTGAGGGTGGGGCAGGAGGAGTGAGCTCCCTGAGGTCACACAGAGGGAGACTCAAGCCCTGGCCTTTGAAGACCTAGCTTGTACAGCCCTGCGCCATCCAGCAGAATCAACAAAACAGCATCCAAAGCCATATTAGGGAGCTCAGCCCTGCCTCACCAGCTTCCCCTCCCTGCCTTGATTTCCCCATCTCAATAGGCTGAGCTCTGACACAGTGAGCTCTCTTCTTTTTTTTTTTTTAAAGGGAATCTTGCTCTGTTGCCAGAAGAGTGCAGTGATAGGATCTCGGCTTCCTGCAACCTCTGCCTCCCAAGTTCAAGTGATTCCCCTGCCTCAGCTTCCCAAGTGGCTGGGACTACAGGTGTGCACCACCACGCCCAGCTAATTTTTTGTATTTTTAGTAGAGACGGGGTTTCACCATGTTGGCCAAGATGGTCTTCATCTCTTGACCTCGTGATCCACCCACCTCAGCCTCCCAAAGTGCTGAGATTACAGGTGTGAGCTACCGCGCCCGGCCCAGTGAGCTCTTCTTAAAGCGGACATAATAGGTGTGTCTGGTGATGTGGCCATCAGTGCATGTGCTTCAAATTCCCCAAAAAGAGGGTAGGGCTTCTGTCCCCTCTGTCTTCTTCCCCAGAGTCCCTTTCACAGGGATTTCTGGCCTGCATCCAGCACTGGCTCAAACATGAAGCGACTCAGCAGTCACCACTGGCCAACACTGGGGGCTTCACACGGCCCGAGATGAAGCTGCAGGGGGGTGCAGACATGCCCACTGTTCAGACGAAGCCAAAGAAGCGGGAGAAGGGAAGCATTTACCTGGGTCCACAGAGGAAGAAACAGAGCTAAGTGGAGCCCTGCACAGGGCCATGAATGCGGATGGAGAATACAGCCCTGGGTACTGGGGTCCAGGATCTGGGGGTCTGGGGAGGCGGCCCCATCACTGCTGCCAACCAGGGAGGCTGCCCAGCCTCTAGCAGGCACACCACTGCACACCTGCCTTGGGGCGGCCGCGCATCCCCAGCGTAGTCTCCACAATATCCCAAGCTGAGGCCACTTTCATTCTTTCCTCTCTCACCAGTCTCAAGTGCCCCATGAGAGTCACTCCATGACGCTCCACCCCCACCCCCTGGCAGGTCCACCTGTCCATCCATTCATTCTGCGGAATAAGACTGGGCTCTCAGCACTGAAGGGACTTGCCCAAGATCCCACCAGGTCCAGAGTGAAACCCAGCTCCTAGACATCCCCACCACCCCCTTCCCGATTTAAGAGGAGTCCCCAAGGCCGTCCCCTGTGGCGGCGCCTGCAGGGCAGAGGGCGGGGCCGGGCTGCTAAGGGGCGGGGCCATGAGGCTGGAGGGTGGGGGTGGTCCGAGAGAAGACTGGATCCTGGTCTGGGTCCCGGTTGCCTTGGCAACAGGACTAATTAATTCCGACTCCATCTGTGCCTTGATTGGATGGGCGGTTTGGGCTCACGGGTGTTTGTTTTGAAGCAAAGGGAGAAAAGCGAGAAGGCCTCGGAGGCTGCGGCCCCGGGGTCTAGTGAGGGGCCGACACTCGTCCCCAAATTCACGAAGCATACCTGCACCCCCACCACGGGAAAAGGCAGAAAAGGCAGGTCAGGCACCCAGAGACCATCCAGGACCTCCTCTCCCCAACAAGGGTCATCATCCCAGCCCGAAAGAGGCCAGCCGTCTGCGGTGCCCGCCGTGTGTGCACACGTGTACACACACCTGCACATGCCAAGGAGACCACACGCCCCAGAATGAGAGAGCCTTGGGTTTGGCTTCCAGCTTTAGCCTTCTGAGTCTCAACTTCCCCATCTGCAAAATGGGCAACACAACTCCCCTCAAAGGGCTCTTGGGGGAAGAGAAGAACGTCCCCAGTGCAGGGACACCTGAGGGACCTCGTCTGTCCTGGGGTCCCGGAGGCTTTGCTGAGGGTGATCCTGGCAAGGGAACCACGTATGCAGTACCCAGAAGGTGGCACTTTTGGGGAACTGGAACAAGGTCAGGAGAATTGGTTCACGGAACGGGAGAAGGAGAGGGAGCCCCAAGGCTGGGCCAACTCCTTACAGGTCCCAAGGTCCTGGATCTCGGCCCAAGGGCAGTGGGGACCCAGTGACACGCTGGGGAGATGACAGCAATGGAAAGGTTCGGAATGCATCGGAAGGGCCAGAATGGCGGCAGCAGCCTCTGGGGATGCTGCAATGATACGGGCCTGGAGGGTGACCTGACGCAAGCAAGGACAGCAGGGTGGGACATGAGAGCAGATCTGAGTCAGACTTGGTGAAGAGTCGGGCAGCTGAAGAGAGAGACCAAGGCGGGAGTTGATGGGTGCCGCCCAGGGTCTGGGTGGGGGCTGAGTGAGGGCAGTGCCCGCCCTGGAACAGGAAGCCTCAGAGAACGGGCAGATGGGCAGTGCAGGAGGATAGAGCTAGAGCCCGGGTGGGACCAGCTGAGTTTTAGGGATCAGAGGAATACCCCAAAGAAGGGTCCAGTCAGCAGGTGGCCACATGCCATGTCCTACAGCCAGGGGCAGGTGACAGCAGAGGATGGAGACTCGGGCATCCCCTGCATGCAGCTGTTAAGATGCTGGCCTGAGGACCGGGCGCAGTGGTTGACGCCTGTAATCCCAGCACTTTGGGAGGCCAAGGCGGGCAGATCATGAGGTCAGAAGTTCAAGACCAGCCTGGCCAACATGATGAAACTCTGTCTCTACTAAAGATACAAAAAATTAACAGGCCATGGTGACAGATGCCTGTAATCTCAGCTACTCTCAAGACTGAGGCAAGAGAATCATTTGAACGCAGCAGGTGGAGGTTGCACTGAGCTGAGATCGCACCATTGCACTCCAGCCTGGGCAACAGGGTGAGACTTCGTCTTAAAAAAAAAAAAAAAAAAAAGATGCTGGTCTGAGAGCACAGCAGCCGATGCTGGGGCTGGGAGGTCTGTGCTCAAGGACAGGTGGGGTGGGGAGTGGATGCCCGTGCTCAGGAGCCTGCCACACCCACCTACGTTCAAAGTTCAAACCCAACACTTCACCAGCTATGGGATCCTTAGCAAGTCACTTCACCTCTCTGAGCCTCAACTTCCCCATCTGTAAAATGAAAATAAAAGCAATACCTACCATGTAGGTTTTGTTGTGTGGAGGGCCATCCCCCCAGATCCTTAGCTGAGCCCCAGAGACACAGGAGTTCCAGCTACCTGCTTTTTCAGGGAGGGAGTCAGGACACTAACCTGTGTTGAGAACCTACTGTGTGCCAGGCACCTCGCATGTGTAATAGACCACACGGAGTGGTGATCAAGAAGGAGGGGCCGGGCGTCAGGCCCTGGGCTGAATCCTGGGTCCCCTACTTACCAACTGCGGAAGCAGGGCAACGCCCCCCACCGCCCTGAACCTCAGCCTCTTTTTTCTTGTGATAGGGTCTCCCTCTTGACCAGGCTGGAGTGCAATGGCGTGCGCTCGGCTCCCTGCAACCTCCACCTCCCACGTTCAAGCAATTCTTATGCCTCAGCCTCCTGAGTAGCTGGGATTATAAGTGCATGCCACCACGCCCGGCTGATTTTTGTATTTTTAGTAAAGAGGGGGGTTTCGCCATGTTGGCCAGGCTGGTTTTGAACTCCTGACCTCAGGTGATCCACCCGCCTCCCAAAGTGCTGGGATTACAGGCATGAGCCACCACACCCGGCCACCTCGGCTTCTTAAAATATAAAATGGGGACAGTGAAGGTACCCACCCCATGACTCATGGGGTCATTGTAAGCGTGAAATAAGAAAACATGTCAGACATGGGTCCCCTGCCCGGGACACAGCAAGCACTAAATAATCCATCACTGCTATCATTATTACCATTACTGTCACTGCTCCTCCCGGTGACCCAGAAGGAGGATGTGCTGATGCCGGAATAACAAACGAGAAAGACAAAGGCCTCAACCTGGAGTCCAGGACCTGAACCAACCACCATGTGATCACAGGACGCCCTTTCCCGGCCCAAACAGCCCCCCTTAGCCCGAGACAGGGCCACATGAGACCACTTGGATCTGAGCCCTTTCCTGGCCTCTCCAAACTGTGTGACCTTGGACAAATCATCTCATCTCTCTGAGCCCCAGGTTCCTCCCTTTAGGAAAAAAAGGGGGGTCCTGAGTGGGCACAATAGCTCATGCCTGTCATCTGAGCACCTTGGGAGGCCAAGGCAGGAGGATCACTTGAGCCCAGGAGTTTGAGACTAGCCTGGGCAACATGGCAAGACCCTGTCTCCACACAAAAAAAATTTTGTGTCTCCACAAAACAAAATTTTTAAACTTAGGCTGGGTGCAGTGGCTCACACCTGTAATCCCAGCACTTTGGGAGGCCGAGGCAGGTGGATCACGAGGCCAGGAGTTCAAGACCAACCTGGCCAGGATGGTGAAACCCCATCTCTACTAAAAATACAAAAATTAGCTGGGCGTGGTGGTGGGTGCCTGTAATCCCGGCTACTCAGGAAGCTGAGGCAGAGAATTGCTTGAATCCGAGATCGCACCACTGCACTCCAGCCTGGGCAACAGAGTGAGACTCTGTCTCAAA
>NW_016107719.1:530590-570168 GCF_001604975.1 Cebus imitator
GTAGCCCCAGCTACTCGGGAGGCTGAGGTGAGAGGATCACCTGAGCCCAGGAAGTTGAGGCTGCAGCGAGCCACAATTGCACCACTGCACTGCAGTCTGGGCGACAGAGTGAGACCCTGTCTCAAAGAATAAAATAATAAAACAAATGAACAATAAAAAACAAGGGTCCCCTATTTGCAGCATTGTCCCAAGGACTGAATGAGGCCATACCTGAAAGGTGTCCAGTCCAGTGACAGCACACAGCAGCTGCTCAGTAAGTGACAGCAGTTACGATCAGTGATTGGATATGAAGACCTGGACGTGGGAACGAATGACTGCATACAAGCACTCATGACGGACTGCCAGGGCGTGACACCTGTCAGCTCAATCACACGCCAGTGGGCTGTGCATCTCAGGACTCACCCCCAGGTGGTCCTCCCTGGAGCTCCAACATCAGGGAAAAAGCAGAGAGCAAAGGGACCCCCAGACGGTGCCTCCCATCCATGCCGCCCCCACCCCCACCACCCTACAGCAAGCACACAGCCACGCATGTGCCCCTCTAGCCCCGTGACCAACTGGTAGTCCCTCCCCTCCCTCCACTTTGCATCTGCTCAATTAGGGAAACTGGGGAGCGAGGGAAACAAAGACTTAATTTCTGAGCTAATCAGCCTGACTCATACTAATTGCCATCCTCCCGGGCATTAGGGCAGACTTCCTGGGGGAGGCTGAGGGAAAAGCTGGTCCCCAGGAATGATACCCGCTTCCCCTAAAGCCTGAGAGCCCAGCAATGGGGGGGGGATGCGGGTTGACTGGGATGCTTGAGCAGATGAGATTTCAGGGTGGGATGGAAGTGACGTGGTCCAAAGCAGGAGACAGAGTCCACTGGGCAAAGCAGGGAGGTGCCCGTGGTCACACAGACGGCCCCACCTTCCCAGGGTTCCCGCCCCATCCTCCAGGCAGCCACGGGCTGGGGGGAGGCCCAGAACAGGTGCCCCAGTGGGCATGCTGCCCATGGCCGTGGCCAAGAGGACAGATGGACAATTTGAGGCTGGATAATTGAGCAATGATCAGAGGGAAGCTTCTGGATCATGGCCTACTGTGTGTGCATTTGTGCATGCGTGTGTGTGTGTGTGTGTGTGTGTGTATGTGTGTGTCCTATGTGTACATGAGCGCACAGAACAAGAGGGCTTGGGACTGGGAGCCAGAAAGCCTAGGTTCAATTCCCTGCTCGGGCTCTGGGAAAGTACTTGCCCCTCTGAAATTCAGCCTTTACCATAAGCGAGCTGGAGGGCACGATTTTTAGAAATCATTTCAGACGTGACCACAGGGCCACCTATTCTTCAACAAATGCTTATGGAGCCCCTACCATCACGCAGCCGGCGCTGTGCTGCACCACAGGCACGTTCGTGAACAAGACAGACCAGGCCCCCATGCTCACGGCGCTTTCTCTGTGAGAATTCCGTGCAGTGAGCCCTGGAGTAAACGCTGACATCAGAAAACAAGAGCCTTGGCGTTGACAGATGGAGGAAACTGCTCTGTAGAGACTTGGCCCATGGGATGTGGGCAAGTGAAGGGGCCACCGCAGGTAGCATTTTCATGAAAAGCCATAAAAATGCTACCTGCGGTGCTCACGGCAGCATTTTTCAGAAAAGGCCTGACCCAGAGCGGCGGCTCACGCCTGTAATCCCAGCACTTTGGGAGGCCGAGGTGGGCAGATCACGAGGTCAAGAGATAGAGACCATCCCGGCCAACAGGGTGAAACCCCAACTCCACTAAAAATACAAAAATAGCTGGGCGTGGTGGTGGGTGCCTGTAGTCCCAGCTACTCGGGAGGCTGAGGCAGGAGAATCACTTGAACCCAAGATGCAGAGGTTGCAGTGAGCTGAGGTCGCGCCTCTGCCCTCCAGCCTGGTGACAGAGCGAGACTACATCTGAAAAAAAAACAAAAAACAAAAAAAGAAAAGGCCCTACCCAGCAATTAAACTGCAGATCATCCAAGCTCATGGAGGGACTCAGAGCAACTCCCCTCCCTTCTCTGGACCTCTGTTTCACGCACACAACGAGACAGAGCTGGATGAGACGCTGTCCAAGGCTGATTCTCACGAGTTTCTGCATGGCGGGTGCGTGAATGAGAATGTACACGTGATCCCCAGGGGCTGCAGTATGGCCCACACATTTATGCATACACACACAGCGGACCACCGCGGCCCCAGTCCTGGGCCCAGCTGTGCGATGTATATAGCAGGTAGACAGGTGTGTGCCTGATGATGAGAGGGGCGGAGCAGCACCCGCCCCAGGGCCCATCAGCTCCCAATCACAGGCTCTGCAGTCCACAGAGTGTCTCCAGGGGACACACTCAGCTCCACTGGCACAGGTGTCCCTTGAACTGCCACCCTCACACCTGGTCATGGGGCCTTCACAGCTGCCCACCACATACTGAGCACCTGAGCCTCACTGCACGGAATTCTCACAACATCCCTGCCAAGGAAGGGCTGTTACCCTGTTTTACAAATGGGGAAACTGAGGCTCAGCTAGGTCAAGTCACTTGCTCAGTAAATGATCAGCTAGGCACTCAAATCAGGCCTGATCCCAAACTGCCACCCCTACCATGTGCCAGGACCTTCTTCCGGGACCACTCTCAAGGCTCAAACCAGGTGACCAGGCTGGCCCAGCCCTGCCCAGTAACTGCCTTCCAGGGATTGCCAAGGGCACCCAACACTGCATGGCGGTCAGGTTCAGATGGCCAGGTTCAAATCCCGATTTCATCACCGAGTCGCTGTGTGACCGTGGGTTGGACCCTTAACTTCTCTGTTCCTCGGTTTCCCCATCTGTCAAGTAGGGATGGTGACAGTATCTATTTTGTTGGGTAGTTGTGAGAATTTTGCTAAGTTCTCTAAAGTTCTTAGAACAGTGCCTGGCACATGGTGTGATTTAGTGTTGTTGATAAAAGGAACACATGATTCCCTTTGATTCTGTGAACGGCCTGACAGTTGGGTCCCACAGAAGGTAAGAAGCAGAGCTGCAATTCAAAGGCTGAGCTCAGGGCCCCCTGTCCAGTGCTCTCTCCCTACAGCATCAAGGTACCTTCAGCTTGTCCAGGACTGGCCCAGGCTTAGGCTCAAGGACAGTCTGTGAGGACGTCTAAAGGGAGACAGGGATGGGTGCCGCAGGCCAGGGCCAGACACCGCTCCAGCCGCCTCATCTCCCCGCTCTGTGCCTGGCACTCGCCTACCGGCCCCACCCCCTGCTCCAGAAGGCCCCTCACTCCCGTGGGCGCTCAAGGACCCTGGGAAGCTCTTGGGCCCTGAAGCAGCTCCCCGTAGCCCCGAGGAGCCCAAGCCCAGTGATCCTGGACGCAGCAGGTGGACAATAGCAGGGAACTGTGGGGCCTCCCAGCACCTGCTATTGCCTTCCAGGTCCCGGAGTGCTCTGTCCCCAGAGACAGCCGGGTTCCTGGCCCTGGACCCTCACACCTACCTTTCCCCAGGTCCCAGGGAGCCCATAGGCAGGAATCCCAGCCAGAATGGGCTCCTACCTAAAGTGCTCAGCCAACTGCGGGAGAAGCCCAGACATCCACACTTAGCCTTGGAAGCAGATCCCCGAAAACCAGCCCACCCATGCCCCAGGGCAGCCTGCCGGGTCAGAGCGATAGGCACTTCAAATCTGAAGTTGGTGAAAGTGGAAAAAGTGCAAACAGCCCAGGCACCCACCACAGGGAAATGTCCTTTCAAGGACAGCTCATTCCAAGGCGGATTCAGACCCAGGTCCCGCTGCACCCCTGAGCAGGGTGCTCAGGGTGCAGTCAGGGGCCGCAGGGGGGTGCAGGGCCAGCTGTGAGGAGAATCCCTCCTGGGTAAGAACAGATGGCGTACATGTGTTTATAGGTGCCAGGAAACACGGGCCAGTGACAGCCTCTGGGGAAGAGGCCTTGGGAACAGGCAGTGGCCCGTTCCTTTGCTGTGCATGCTGAGAGCATGTGTCAGTTCCCCAGGTAAAAGGGGGTCTGTCTATTTGCACATCTACATGTACATGCTCCAAAAGCCAGCAAATGCACAAAGATCACCAGGGCGCACACGCACACACGCATCTGCCCATGCATGCCCAGCCTCGGTCCAGCTGGCTCCCTCCTGCGGCCTGAGAGAGAGACAGAGACAGGTGGCTGTGGCAAACAGACGGGGCAGGGCCAGAGAGACGGGTGAGCAGACAGAGACAAAGAGACAGGTAGAGAGACAGAAACAGAACGCAGGAGCTCAGCCCCAGGGTGATCCTGCTCAGAGCAGCCGCTTCAGGCTGGTCCAGGGGCTGCAGGAAGTGAAAGCGCCCAAGAGGAAAGCCAGGAAGCCCCAGCTCTGCCCTCAGCCTGGTCACTCGCCGTGGTGTGGCCCCGTGCCAGCGCCTCACCTCTCTGGGCTGCAGCCTGCCCATGAGTGCGGGCAGTGGCAGGGAGACCTGCTGGCTCCGACCCTCCCACACTCTGGGGTCCTGGTTCCCCGTCAAGCCCCCGCTTCCCCCCTCCCCAGATGGTCCTGAGGACAGCGTCCAGGTGGGCGGCCAACTCAGCCCAGCCAGGAACCCACTCTCAAAGCCCCTCCCGCTCCTGCCATCAGCCGCAGCACCAAATCGGAGAAGGGCAAGCCGGGCACTGACCGGAAGCCGCGGGCGTGGATACCGCTGTCTTCCCGCCTCCTCTCACCTAATCCCCATCACAGCCCGCATCGCATTCTACCACATGAAGGAACCGAGGCTCAGAGGATGCTCAGGCCAGAGCCCCAAGGCCAGCAGGGGATGAATATGAATGAGCTGGGATGGAACCCACGCGTCTGCTCCAAAGCCCATCGGCTCCTTCCTCAACATCCTGTACAGCAGGCAGCAGCAGGAGGGGCCGCAGAGGCAGACACCCTCACATTTCCTGACCCAGCACCCAGACCCGGGACTCCACAGGCCCCAGCCTGTCTCCAGCAGCCTCAAAGCTAGAATGGCCCCTGAAGCCCTGCCTCCCTGCTCCGACCACCAGGAAAGCCCGCAGCAAGCCCAGGGCCAGCATTCCTGAAACTCCCTGCAGGCCAGGTGTGGCACCAAGCGCCTCATAATGGCACCCTTGGGGGGTGGGTACTACTTTTATTCCCGTTTGACAGGTGGGGACACAGAGGCACATATAGGTGGAGCAACTCATCATGGATAGAATTGGGAACCAACAGCTGGGCCTGAGGGCTTGATCACTGCGTCACCCCGTCCTGCAGCCCGGGAGCGTTTCCACTCTGACCTGCCACCCTCAAGCCAAGGAGTGTCTCGCAGGACAGCAAAGGCCTCACCCCAGAAGCTCTGCTTAGGTCAAGGGCCCTTGACACACCACCACTGGGGCGCCCCAGTGCCCACCCCTCTCTGTAGCCCATCTCCTCCCAGGATGAGGCTTGGGGTCCTGAAAGGCCCCCACCTCTATCCTTGAGTCCCAGCCCAGGGTGAGGAGGGGAAGGGAAGAAGGTCCGTGTCTCCCCACAAACCTCAGATAGTGTCCTCCGGGACAGGGGGACACTCTCTCTCTGCCTGAGCTCCAGAGAGAGAGTGGGGCAGGCAAGGCTCACACAGCAAGCGGGAGGCAGGAAGGGGCCCACAGCCCCTCATCTCTGCCGCCCAGAGGGCACCCTACCTCCTATGCTGGGTGTGTTGGGCTGTGACCCAGTGTGGAGACAAGGGTGGGGCTATGGGTTCTCAGTAGCTTCTAGAACTCCTCAGGCCCTACCATGCAGCCCCTGGCAACCCTGTGGGCCTACTATGTGCAGATAGTCCTATCTCCAACCCTATTGCACTCCATCCCCTCCAAGAGCCTAGCAGTATTCCCATTTCACAGATAGGCAAACTGAGACCAGGGCATATGACAACTCAGGCATGAGATCTAACTCATGATGCCTGCTTCCCACAGCCAAACAGGGCTTCCTGCAGCCCCTGCCCCAATCCAACCACTCCCAGTCCTCAGGGGTTGCCTCTTCCAAAAAGAGTCTTCCCTGAGCTCCAGGAACCTCCACTCAGTGGACGATCTCTCCTCCAACATTCGGAAAGCTGACTGAGGCCGGGCACAGTGGCTCCTGTCTGTAATCCCAGCACTTTGGGAGGCTGAGGTGGGCAGATCACCTAAGGTCAGGAGTTCGAGACCAGCCTGGCCAACATGGTGAAACCCCATCTCTACTAAAAATACAAAAAAGTTAGCTGTGTATGGTGACGCTCATCTGTGATCCCAGCTACTTGGGAGGCTGAGGCAGGAGAATTGCTTGAACCCAGAAGGTGGAGGTTACAGTGAGCCAAAACTGTGCCACTACACTCCAGCCTGGGCAAGAGAGCAAAACTCCATCTCAAAAGAAAAAAAAACAAGCAGACTGAGCGCAGTACACCCACAGTGCCTCCACCCTCTGACTGGGGCTCAGGGGAGTTGGGGCTCTATCTCCCTCAGACAGCGAACTCCCCTTCCCAAAGACTAGGAAGTCAGGAGGGTATGACCCCTCCTCCAGCACCCCCATCCATACAGCCCCCCACCCATTGGCAGGACTCTGTCCCAAAGGGCCAAGTAGGACCCCAGGCCACACCTCAGCCCCTGCTCTCCCTTCTTCCTGGCGAGCTTCCAGGCCTGGCCAGTACCAGGCAGGCTACCCCCCCCCACCAGGCCCTGTCCATGAATCCCACCTCTGTTGGGCACCACAGACCCCCCTTTCTCCTCCCCAAACAAATGGGGTGTTGAGCAAGGCATCAGGATAGCCTCGCACAAGGCCAGATCTATTCTCTGGACTGGCGTGGCTGCCAGCAGGGTGGGCAGCCAGGCTGGGGAAGCGGCCTGTCCCTTCCACAGCCCCTCCAGGTCCAGCTTCTGCCACTGGGGGCCGAGCACTCTAAGCTCATCCTGGCAGGGCTGGGAGCAGCAGCCCCCACCCCAGGTGACCCAGGAGTGGGTCTGGGCCAGGAGCCCCTAACCGTGCTCCCCAATTCCTCCTCTCTCCCTTCCCCTGACACAGCATGGGCAGGAACCTCCGGGTGCAGGTCCAAATCCCTGCTCTGCACCCTGGAAGAAAATCTCTCCAGGCCTCCGTCTGGTCATTTGTAACCAGCTGTGACAAATGTGCAGGGGCTGCTGCGGCCGCAGAAGGGGTGGGGTCCAGGCAGAAAAGCCCAGCATGGAAGAGGTGCTCAATCCCAGCCTGGTTTTCTCTTGCCTTTATTCCCTCTTCTGGCCTAGAGGGATAAGAGGTGGGGCTGGCAGAAGTGGGGGTGAGAGGGCACAGGCTGGCAGGGCAGAAAACCACCTGTCCCAGGCACGTAAAATGTTGCCTATTCAGAAGCCAAAGTCTCAAACCCCTCTACAGCTGGCAGTGAGGCCTCCTCAGACTAGGCTGGTGAAGACTCCCAAGACCCCACAGCCAGCCTGGGCAACACAGTGAGACCCCATCTCTACAAAAAAAAAAAAAAAAAAAAAAATTAGCTGGGCGTGGTGGCATGCGCCCGTAGTCCCAGCTACTCAGGAAGCCGAGATAAGCAAATCACTTGAGCCCGGGAGGTCAAGGCGGCAGTGAACCATGGCTGCGCCATTGCCCTCCAGTCCAAGTGACCGAGCAAGAGCCTGTCTCTCAAAAAAAAAAAAAAAAAAAAAGATCCCGCAGCCCATTAATGGTGACATTGGGGAGGAGGCCTCACAAATCAAAGCTCAAAGCCCACTGCCTCCTAGAAGCCAGCTTAGATAGTATCCCAATTTTACAGATAAGTAAACTGAGGTACACAGTACTTAAGTAATTTGCCTGACGACACACAGCTAGTGAGCGTCTCGATTGATTTCTTCCAAAAGCTGTTCATTACGGCACAAGCATTCCCTAAGAACCTTCTGTGATTTTGACTCTGCATCCAGAGTCAGGTCCCAGTTCTGTAGCCAGAAATGCAAGGCCTCCCAACAAGTCGGTATACAGCAGTAGAAGACAGGACTGGAGCTCAGGTCAAATGCCAAGCCTGCCACCCACATCCTGCTGTGTACCCATGGCAACTTACCAGGCCCCCCTGGCCTCACCATCCTCTTGCATAAAATGGGAATAACAAGACTGACCTCCCAGGGTGGCTGGTGGGGTTACCTAACCCACCAGCCATATGTGTGTGAGCACGTGTGTGTGTGAACATTCACACATATTTACTGAACATCTACTATGTACCAGGGCCCATTCAAGGCACTTGGGATACAGCAGAGAACAAGACCAAAAAGCTGCCTTCAGGGAACTGATACTCTACAGGGGTGGGAGGGCAGAGAGTAAGTAAGCAAATAAAACAGCATCAAATTGTGTTCAGAGCTCTAAGAAAACAGAGGCAGGAGGCCAAGAGCAAAGGACAGGGTGGTCAGGGAGGACTTCCCTGAGGAGGTGACAATTAACCAGAACAGGAGACAACCATGCACTGAGCCAGGGCAGCAGCAGTGAGCACAGAAGGAACAGCAAAGTCAAAGGCCAGCGAATCCAGTGAGATCTGGAACCTGTGGGAAAACGCCTGGCACGTAGCAGATGCTCAATAAACCGCAGCTGTCAGCACTATGGCTGTACACCTCTCGAACCCCTTGCTCCTTGGCCTTCCTCCTCTGGAAACCAGGTTGCTATACAGCTTGAAGTTCATCCTAGTTCTCTTCCACATCCCTTCATTCACTTAAAGTAACCCTGCTTCCACTGGTAGTCCTCCCATTTTGCAGGTGAGAAAACTGAGGTTCCCAAGATCCCACAGCACATAAATGACAGCATCGGGACATGAACCTAAGTCTAGTGCTCTCAAACCCCATGTTCCTGGCAGCCTTGGGCAGTCTCACTTACAAAGTGCGCTCACTACATTCTCCCTTCCCATCCCAAGACAGCTCAGGCTGTCAGAAAGTCTCCAGCATGGGCCAAGGTCTCAGCCTGCCCTTTGAGGCCACCCAGGACAGCCCTCTCTCCTCCTTCCCAGGCCACCTGACATGTTAGCAGCTGCCACCCAGAGCACCTCTCAGTGCCAAGCCCTGTGCCTTACTTTGTCCCCTGGCCTTGCACCAGCAAGGGGAAGTGGGGATTCTTATCATCCCCATTGTATAGGTAAAGAAACTGAGGCCCAGAAAGGTGGAGAAACATGCCCAGGGACACCTGCCAGGAAAGCAGAAGTGTTGGGATTTGAACTCAGGCCCTCTTCACTTAAAAGACAGTCATCCATTACTTCCCAGGCATCTCAAATGGCCCTCTTTGGGCATCCCCTCAGTCCCCTGCCTGGCCTGTCCCCCTGCTGATGCCAAAATGGTAGACAGGGCAGGCTTCCTTCCCCTGACTCGGTTATTCTCAGAGCACCACCAGCCACGTGCTTGGAACACTGCGCCCTAGGCCAGGGCTGGCTGAGCAGCTCAGGGCACCCGAGTCCCACAAAAGAGACCAGTGAGCAGGGACTCAGGCAACAGCTGTGGGGACAGGGCTCGCCTGATTAAAGTGCACACACAGGCCCTGGGGCAGGCGGGACAGGAGCACCAGAGAGGGAGCCTCCCACACCTGGCTCCATCCTGGCTCAGCCACCAGGGCCCTATGTGCCCATCAGGCGGTTTTCTGCCTTTCTGGCCCCATTCCTGTTACCATGAACTCAGCACCATATTCCCACCGCTAAGGGTCACGGGGAAGGGTACGATGCCACAGAACTCTAGTGAGATCGGGCTGCCCCACGCATGTCAGAAAATCATTTTGAAACGATTTTTTTTTTTTGAGACCAAGTCTCAGTCTGTCGCCAGGCTGGAGGGTAGTGGTGCAATCTTGGCTCACCGCAACCTCCACCTCCCGGGTTCAAGTGATTCTTCTACCTCGACCTTCCGAGTAGCTGGAACTACAGGCGCACACCACCACACCTGGCTCCTTTTTGTATTTTTAGTAGAAACGGGTTTTCACCACATTGGCCAGGATGGTCTCGATCTCCTGACTTCGTGACCCACCCGCCTTGGCCTCCTAAAGTGCTGAGATTACAGGCGTGAGCCACGACTCCCAGCCTTTAAAATGATTTTTAAAGGTAATGATGATGATGGTCA
Organism: Cebus imitator; assembly: GCF_001604975.1. NCBI lineage: Eukaryota > Metazoa > Chordata > Mammalia > Primates > Cebidae > Cebus > Cebus imitator. The sequence continues at coordinate 540,612 of NW_016107719.1, forward strand.
TGGTGGTTCCCAGTTACTGAGTCTATTACCTACCAGGAACCACACGAGGGACATCACATCCATGAGCCCAAATAACAGCCACCCTGGGAGGCATGTGCCTCATCTCCATTTTACACGGGGTAAACTGAGGCAAGAGGTTCTCCACCGTAAAACCCAGAGCCAGGTTGCAAACCAAGAGCTTGGTGCTCTCCTCTGTGGCTTCCTGTTGTTAGAATTTGAATGAAATGCTACTTCAGGAGAATCCCTGGAGACTGGGGGGAGAGAAGGGACTCACCGGTGTCAGAGAGACAGGCTCCCCCAGAGAAGGAGTTAGGCCTGCTGAGTTGGGCACTTACGGAGGGAGATGCCCCCAGAGCATGCCTGCTGTGTGACCTTGGGCAAGTCACTCCCCCTGTCTGATACTTCAAAGGCAGGTACCAATGCTGGGCTCCCCAGAGAACAGCACTGGGTCAACAGGTCCTCAGCAAACATGAAGGATGGGGACAGAGTCACTATGGGGACAGTCACTTGGGGGCAAGAAAGGAGCATGTGCCCAGACGAGAGACTCATGTGATCACAAGGCCCTGGGGAGTGGGAGGGCTCGAGGAGGCAGAAGTGGGAGGGTCGTGGCCATAGAAGGGGGAGGGGGGACTGGGCGGAGGTGCTGGGAGGGTGTGCGTGCTGGTGCAGCAGGGTCTCCGGTCTGTCCAAAGGGACAGGCAGGATAAGCACAGACCCGCCTGCTGTACCTCACTGCCCACCCCTCCGCCACCAAGAAGCCCCACTTCAGCCTGTGACAGCAACACCAAGTCCCTGCAGCAGCCCTTCCCCCACCACACCTCCTCATCCTCCAAGGAGCGCCCACCACCCTGCACGAGCCCCTCCAGGGCACCGATCACTATCCCTTTCCTGGGGACCTCCAACAGCTCGACAGCCACAGCCCTTCCACGTGGGGACCACCGCATCTTGGAGACAGCATCTCCCTATCCTTAGCAACCACCAACACTGTGCGCAGCCAGCCAGGCTCCTTCCTCTGTCTCCTCCTCTCTCCACGGAGACCACAATGCCACAGAGGCGGCTCCCTCGCCACGGCAACCACCGTCACTCAGCACCGCCTGGACAACAGCTCCCTCCACGTGGCCATCACCAACACAGCCTCAGTGACAGCCCCAGCCTCTCCTTTCCTCTCCAGGGCAGCCACCGGCCCAGCCAGGATGGAGCAGCTCCTTCTGCCTGCCTGTCTGCCTGCTTTCGGCCTCCTAGTGCCAGACGGCTCTCCCTGAGCCTCCAAAATTCAATGGCACAGGATCAGGCCCCACTCCAATTCCACTGGTGTTTTCCCCTCCTCCCGGCTCACTCCCAGCCCCTCTCTCTGCAATGGGAAGGCCCCTACCTGAGACCCCCACCATGCTCTCCCAGGCCTTCCCCTGGAAGCTGGCTCTCCACCCCCAGCAGGTGCACAGGTGCCCCCTGCCCTGCTGGGGTGCAGACTAGGCCTGGCTCAGCCTGTCTGCCGGGTGATGGGCAGGAGCTGGGGTCCCTGAGCCAGCAGGGGCTTCCAGCCCACTCTCCCCAGTTAACTTGACTTAGCCCCCAGCAGGCCTGCCACTCTGCAGGCTGCCCCACAGGCCCTGCGGAAGGACAGCTAGGTGGGAGGGGTGCCCACGGCTGGGGGCAGGGGCTGGGCCCACAGGAAGGAACACACAGGAGCCTGAGGCTGGGACACATCACAGGTTTACAAGGCCGGGTCATGTGAGCTATGCCCACAAACAGCCACACACACACACAAACACACACACACACACACAGGCAAAAGGACCCTGTCCTTACCAGATGTCTGCAGCAGAGGAGGCCCCTCCGGCAATGTCCCCAACCTGGGTCTCAGAAAGGTCCCCCAGGCAGCAGCGGCAGCAGTAGCAATGAGATCTCAGGTCCTGGCCCAGCTCGGGTGGCAGCAGCTCCTCACCAAGTCCTCTCCTTCTGCAAGGAGGCGAGGGGGAGAGAGGGGAGGGAGGGAGAGAAAGGGAGGAGAGGGAGGGGGGACAGCAGGAGGGAGGGAGGAGGGAAAATGCTGAAGTCTTGAAGGGTACACTCACTTCTTTCTTGGGTTTCCCATGGCAACCGAATATACCACAAATGAATATCAGGGTGAGACAGAGGGAGGAGGCAAAGGGAGAGGAGGAATGAAGGGAGATGGAGGAGAGATGGAAAGAGAAAGAGATAGAGAGATGGGGGAGACGATGGGGGAGAGATGGAGAGATGCAGAGGGAGATGGAGGCAGAGACGCGAAGGCACAGAGAGGGAGACATGGGGCCGGGAGAGGAGGAGAGACAGAGGTAGAGGCAGAAGGATGGCAAGGCAGGAGAGGGAGGCTGCGGCTTCCCATCGAAACCCATGGGCTCAGGGGCCAGGGGAGAGGCCAGGGCTCACAGGGCTTCTTTCAAGCCCTTGGCAGGAGAAGAAGGCACAGATGGGTGAGTTTTCTGGGAACGAAGGGGCCCCCACTCCCACCCCTCCACCTTGTCCCACACGCCCTACTGGGCTCCACAGCCTGGAAGTGCCTCCCGAGGTACATCCCAGCCTCACACCCCACTCACAGCCACGGTCACACATGTCACACCCACGTGTGTGTGCACACACACCCCACACTCCCGTGACACGCAGTCCCCACACAGCCCTCGCCCCCTCCATGCCCAACCACCCCCTCTCCTGTCGGTCACTCGGATCACCAATGCCACCCACTGCCCTCATCGGCCGGGCCCAGGGAACAAAGACACCCTCGCCCTCGGCACATCCTCTCCTCTTCAGAACTCTGCCAGGACTGGCACACGCCTTCCCCTACGTGCCTAGCCTGTACCCTGCCAGGTGCGATGCCTCTCCACCTTCCCGCCATATGGGCTCACACACAGCCTGAGAGCACAGTACCTGGCTGACCTCCACCTGCACAGACCGGCGCTCCCAGACAGACGGGCCTCGGCGGAACCTCGCCTCCATCTGCGCGCACACATGCACACACACGCTCAGCCCTTCCCGAAGAGGCCCCTTTCCCTGTCTGGCCCCGCACTCCACCAGCCCAGATGGTACTCTTGGCCCTCCTCCGCAGGCAGGGGCTCACACCTCAGCCCCCTCGGCATTGCCATTCACAAACATATGCAGACCCACCAAGCGCTGGCAGCCAGCGGCGCCCTACGGAAAATAAACACACACTTGGGCCTCCCCTCCCCCACCTCCCTCGCTGCCTCAACTCCCTCAACCCCAACCAAAGGCAGAGAACTAGAAGGGCCGACTGCCTCCAGGAAAGGCTCCCAGGCCTAGCTGGGGGCACACAATTGACCCTGCACCCCTCAGCCAGCAGGGATGGGAAAGCATCCCAGAGGCACACACTATACCCAAACACACACACCCCAGTCGTCCCAGAACACACCCAGACAGAAGCCACACAGGACATCCCACCGCTGCGGAGAAACGCGCATCACAGACCCAAAGACCCCGTGGGCCCAGAGACCCAGGTGCACTGCACACAGCTGAACCAGCACACAGGGGTGCCCCACACAGACACACTCCCCAACACGCAGGCCCACGCTGGTGCCAAACGCATGGAGCTACTGCACAGACGCACGAACCAGGGGCACCCTGGACTGCCCCTCCCCAGGTTCCCCAAACACACCCAGAAAAACGTGCCCAGGGGCGCGGGGCCCCCAACATAGACACACGCCAAAACATACATGCTCCAAGCATGCCCACACGCAGGGAACCACTCCCGGACACACGTGCCAATGCACATGTCCCCACACACCCCCTGTACGACACAGCGCTCCCGGGACAGTTCACGCGGCGCGTCCCCATGCCGTCCACACCCACCTGGCACACACACTCCCTCGCCAGCAACTCGCCAGGTCCCAGCTCCGGTAGCCCCCTGTGCCCCTGCCGGCAGCTTTCGGATCCCTCGCACAGCGCAGAACCCAGAGGCTGCGAAATTGGCTGCGAGCGTCAGCGGCTGCGGCTGCAAATTCTAAACACAGGCAAGTAAGGCGGAGAGCCGGGCCAGCCGGGCGCAAGTTCCGGAGGCTGGCGGGGCTGGCCGCGGCCGGCGGAGGACCACAGTGCAGGGGTGGAGAGCGCGGCGGGGTCGGCGGAGCTCCGAGCGCGCGCTGTTGCCCCCACCGCTCCAGGTCCGCGGCAGTCCCCGCCCGCACCCTCCTCCGGCCCCGCTGCCACCGCGCACCCACCCTGAGCGCCCCCAGGACGGACACGCCCGCCGCCCGCCAGACCCAGGTCTGCCTCCACCAAGTGGATGCACTGTACCGAGCCACCGCTACGCGGCTCTGCGTCGCCTCCTCCAGGATGCCTCCTCTGCTCTTCGCCCTCCTCGCCGCTTCTCTGCCCTCACCTCCACCTCGGCCTCTGGCCTCTGCTCACAGGCGCAGCCGCAAGCTCAGCTCCACCGGCGCCCTCGCTCCATAGGAAGGGAGAGGGAGGGCATTCGCCCTGTGCAAGGTGCTGGAGCAGGCTCCCTCCAGCCCCACTTCATCCCGACCACACTTTAGGCTGCTAACGTGCCTAGCGTTAGCAGCTGTGCGGCCTCGAACCCGTGACCGCACACTCTGCCTCCGATTCCTCCTCTGTGCAACAGGAATGATGTCGAGGGTCGTTATGAGGATTGAATGAGGGGCTCCTTACACAGGCTTGGAGCAGCGGGCAACGAACACGGAAGATAATTAGTCAGTGTTATTAGTACCGGGCCGCCTTGCCGCTGTGGCGCCGAGGCTTAGGCACTCCTCCGAGCTCAAGCTCCTCCTCTGGAAAATGAGGATGGCTTTGCTGGCTCGGGAGGAGTCTGGGAGGAGTCTCAGAGACCCCAGGTACATGCAGCTGCCATCCAACCAGCAAATGCGGGTGCATTAATCTTCGGGAAAGCATTAAAATTGCAAGTTCCTGGTCCCCTCGTCGGCTCTCCCAGTCAAAATCTCAGTGGACCGGGCCCAAGCATCTGCATTTTAACCAACGCCCAGAGATTCTAATGGCCCCTGACAAACAAGATATTGCTCAATTTCTTGGCGCAGCATGGATAGTCTGGTGTGGTTGATCCTCAAACTACATGTCCAGACTCCTCGAAATCCACTCTGGGCTTCCCGACCTCCAGGCCCCTGCTCACACGGTCACCCCATCTGTCACACCCCCACCCGGGGCAGCCAGGACCTCTTTCACAATCCTCCGGCCAAAATCAAACAAGATAAGAGAGAGTGCCTTGCCCAATATCTGGCAGGTAGCAGAAGTCGGCGCAACCTCTCCAGCCCTTCTTGGGAGGCTCGCTCCACACCCGGCTTCCAACCTGCACCAGCAACCCCCTCTGGGTCAGGTCACAGAGGAACAAGAATCACCTGTCAAGCAAGCCCCACTGTGTGCAGAACCCATGCTGGCCACTTGCCAGAGGTCCCTGTGCCCCACTTCTCCTCCAGGACCCTGAGCTCCGCCAGGCAGGAGCTCCTCTCTGGGGGTTCCTGCCTCTGAGCTCCAGGACACAGCACTTCTCCCTGGGTGAAACATGCTAATAAGAGTGTGTGTGCCCCTGCCATCTGAATGCAAAATGCAGCGATCTGTCCTCGGTAGCATGTAGATGAAAGGAATCTGTTTAATAAGTATTTTTTGAGGGCCTTGCAGTCTCTGCCTGCACAGAGCTGACACGCAGTCGGATAAATAGACAGGAAGTAGGCAGATGCAGGAAATCCCCTGGGGAATGAGAAGGGCCAAGAAGGGAGGGAGGCAGGTAGGCTGACCCCACAGCCTCTGTCTCTCCAAGATTCAGGAATAATTGCAGGGGGAGAGGGATGACAGACAGGTCAAGGGAGGAAATGGAGTCAGGCCTGGGTCTTGGGACTAGGCCCACAGCAGGCTGGTCAGGCAGCCCTTGGGATTCAATCCCTACTTCCTCCTGAGAGAGGTGGTGACCCGTATATACACACAGTCACACGCACACAGACAAGCAAAGACACAGCCTACCCCCTCCTGGCCCCACTGCACGTTACAGCAGCCAGCGGAGGGTGCAGGCTGGCAGCTGCCAGGCCCTTCTCAGGCTTCCTTAGCACCCCCCCCCCCGCAGTTCCCATGCACTTCAGGGGGTGGCAAGGGTAGGAAGGAAACACACACATGCGTGCACAGTGCAGAGCCCTCCAGGAGGCCAGGAATGAATGGAGGGGGCAGATGGGAAGGGGCAGGAAAAGAGTGGCATCCCAGGTGCCAGACAGGATGTCACACAGGTGGCCTTCTCTTATCTAACCTTTAGCATGACTTTTAGGACAACCCAGAAGGGTTAGGAATTCGTTTTTTGTTTTGGGGTTTTTGTTTTGGTTTGGTTTGGTTTTTTGGCCGGGCTTGGTGGCTCACGCCTGTAATCCCAGCACTTTGGGAGGCTGAGGTGGGTGGATCACAAGGTCAGAAGTTCAAGACCAGCCTGGCCAATATGGTGAAACCCCGTCTCTACTGAAAATACAAAAATTAGCTGGGCAGGGTGGTGCCCGCCTGTAATCCCAGCTACTGGGGAGGATTTTTTTTTTTTTTTTTTTTTTTTTTTTTGGTTATTTTTTTTTTTTTTTTTTTTTTTTTTTTTTTTTTGAGATGGAGTCTCGCTCTGTCACCCAGTGGCACAATCCTGGCTCACTGCAACCTTGGCCTTCTGGGTTCATGTGATTCTCCTGCCTCCATGTGATTCTCCTGCCTCAACTTCGCAAGCTCTCCTGATCTCAGGCGATCCACCTACCTCGGCCCCCCAAAGTGCTGGCATTACAGGCACGAGCCACCGCGCCTGGCGAAGAATTTGGTACTTTTGTCTCCACTTTGCATTGAGGAAACGGGGCCTCGGGGAGGGGAAGTGACTTGCCCAGGACACATACCCAGGAGGAAAAGAGGCAGGATTTGGGGCCCTGGAGAGAACCTGGGCCCCTGCCCATTCCACAAGCAAGATGGCTAGGAAGGGGGGAGTCCAGAGGACCACAGCTGAGGCCACGACAGACTCGGGACTGAGGAAAATACTGCTCCTGGGGCAGCCTCCCCACTGTCACCGGGCGGGGGGGATCTCCAAGCGTTGCTGTGTGAGGCACTGTGGAGGGCCAGGGAGCAAGGGGCTGCCTTTGGGGACATCCCATTCCTGTGGGGAAGGGGCGCAGGAGGAATGGGATGGGGGGATTGGGACGAAGCACCGCTTTGAGGCCCCTCCTTTCCTGTCTGTCCTTGCAGCCACAGCAAAGGGCTGCCCTGGCCCCCAGCTTCCTTAGGGCAGGGTCACTGCACGCATTTACAGATGAGCAAAGCAAGGCCCAGAACAGTCCTTCAGTGAGAGGGGTACGCCAAGAGGCAGAGGCCTCCAGGCCCACCTAGCAGTGGGGTTTAGCAGCCAGTGGTGCTGATTCGAGAGTCTCCCTTGGGGGCTTCCAGTCCTGGTTCCATCACTGTGTGGCCCTGGACTGGTCTGTAACCTCTCTGTCTTCAAAATGAGAAATAATTATAGCTCCTACTGCAGCTGGCTTTTATGAACGAACGCCGCTTATAAAGAGCTTCAAACGGGGCCTGGCTCTCAGTAGGGGCTCAATAATATTAGCCGATATCATTATTTCACTACAATTATTACTATTTCCATCATCAGCATCGTGCAGCCAGCACCCGTCCTCTGGCACTGCAGGCACAAGCACGCCTGTCCCGGTGGCTCTTCAGTCCTCAGGGCTTCTCTGGGGCTTTTCTGGGGACTGTCTGCAGAGCTGGGGGAAGGAGAGATGGCTCAATTATTCCAGCCCCCAGACACCATGTCCAGTAATCATGTCAATGCCTCTGCCCCAGGTGGTAATTGAGCCAGGAGAAGGTTAATTTAATTGGAGATTGGGCTGGGACGCCAGGAGGCAGAGGCTTGGGTTAACATTAACTCGGCTCCTGAAGAGGTCTGATCCCTAAGAAGGTCAGGCTTTGAAGCAATCCTGCTTCTGGGCCATCCACTCCAAGCCGCACAAACGTCACAGCACGGGGGCGGGCGGGGGCACCAAGAGAGAGGAGCTGGGCCCCCAGGCACCATGGCCAGAGCAGATGAGGGCAGCGGCGATGCGTGCCTCCCAGCCCTGCAGACAGCTGTCACACTTCCACACCACAAGGCAAGCTGCCACCGCCCTCTTACAGAGATGGGAGTGCTGACCCCTGTCACACACAGCCAGGATGCAGACGCGGCAGGGGTGTCACTGGAACCCGGATCTGCTGCCCAAAACAGGCATCCTGCAAGACCTCAGGGGCCACTGGGGAACTGGCATGGAGCCCCCAGTGACCGCCCCGGACGTGCCCCACTGGGGAAGGCTTGCAGCTGGTGTGCCCGTTTCTGTCACCCTGACTCTCTGTGGAGCTTGTGGGTGGAAAAGCAAGAGAGCACTGACCTGAGAGTCCAGAGTGGCCTCTCCTGGAGCCAGAGACCCCTCGGCCTTGGGCTCATCACCTGGCACCCCACCCCCAATTCCTCATGCCGCCACATATTTTCATGAAATGACAGTGCCCTCGAGAAGGGACTGGGTGGTCAAATGTGTCTCCCTGCAGCCTCCAAGGGCAGACGGGGTAGTCACATTAAATCAACAGACAGCTTATTCCACACCTCAGTGTCAAACATAACAGCAGCCGGCCCACCCACCTCCAAAGACTGCCATGGAAATCCAAAGGAAAGAAAAGAAAGTTCCCTACAAAGTTAGACTTAAACCAAAACAGGAAAGCAGCTACTCTGGGCTGGGGGGACAGGAAGTGAGGGGACAGAGCTCACATGGCCTAAGCCCCCATCATGTGCCAGGCACCAGCACCCCCGCAACTGACAAGGCCCACGGTCTCCTTAACCCCCTTCACCTCTCTAACCCCCACCCCGTGTTAAAGAGGAGAGACTGAGGCTCAGAGAGGCTACGGGAATGCTTAAATCATGAAACACAGAAAGTAGCAAAATGGGATTTGAACCAATGGTCTCAGGTTCCCTGCCTGTGGCCATTTTCTATTGTCACATGCACTGACACACTCACATACACACTCATGAAAGCACATGCACCCAGAGGTGGTGGACCTGGCTGGGCTGCGGAGGAAAACAGGGACTGGGGAGGTCAGATGGGGGCTGCAGCATGTCAGGGCAGGGGAGGGGCACTATTCAGGGGGCAGGACTTAAGGAAAGGGGTCCCATGCCCACTCAGGACGCTGGGAAATGGGGCCTCTTGGGAGGGACCATCCACCCTCAGGCTTCATCCCTCTCCCCTTCCCACCCCTCATACACAGGGGACATAACCACACCTGGCCACACACACCCCCCTGACATCACACTCACAAACTCCGGCGGGGGAAGCGACTCCCGACAACACTGTCCTACTGACGTCACCTGCAGCCTGGAGCTTACGTCATACCTGAAGTTCTCACTGACGTCACATACATACTTTTTCCTGATGTCCCCACAATTACTCCTCTTTCTGCCTAGGGGTTGATGGCCCAGAGGTGCCCACCTCCCCACACACACAGCTGCAGGGCCCCCGGCTCACCAGGACAGCACCGGCGTCTGCGCCCCCTCACGGGACACACATTTGCACACATGTGAACAACCACATGCTTTGCTGGTGGCCCAGACGTGACACGTCCCACAGGTGGCCATGGGCCACCTGGGAACAGGGGTGTCAGCCAGGCATATACACACCCACACACGCACACACCCCAGTCCCGGCTCATGATGCAGCTTGCATATTAAAACACCCCTCAGTAACGCCGGCCGTCTGCGCCCCACAGCTTCCACCACATTCCTCCAGGTGCTGCCAGAACCCTCCTCCCCGCAGCAGCTTCTCGCCTCCGACAGCCTGGCCTGCTGACAGCGACAGCCGCAGCCCAGACACACACACACACTCTCTAGCCCAACACCTGTGTCTCAGCAAGGGACCAAGGCAGTGCCCTCCAGCCGCAGCTGCTGGGTGGGAGGAGTCCATGGGCAAGGGGCAAGCACAGAGCCCTGAGCTGCAGAAAGTGCCGAGTACCACATTTCTCCCCAGCCGAGTGCACGGTCAGCACCACTGTCCCCTTCTCATCTCCCTCCTTGGGCACGCCTGACACATCACGGCTTGGTGGCCTCTGTATTGGACACAAGCTGCCCGAGGGTGTGGGTGCGTGAACACACACACACACACCCACACACACCAGCTCTCTTCCCTCCAAACATTCGGAGAAACCCTGCCGGGTCACTGACAGTGTGTGTGTGTGTGTGTGTGCGATTGTGTGTATACAGAGAGCAGGGTCCACACACACACACACACACACACACACACAGTGTGCACAATCCTCCCCACATGCACAGAGCATCCCACCGGCCAACACACCCACCCCTTCCCCCTCCCCTGACAGCTGCTGGAGCCCACACAGGCACACACACACTGGCACGCACACAGGCACACACACACTGGCACGCACGCAGGCGCCCGCGCGCGCGCGCGCACGCACACACACACACACACACACACACACCCCCAGCAGTGGCCCTGGCCCTGCCAGCTGCAGTCTCTGAGATTTATGCTGCCTCCCCGGGCTGCCTCCCTCCCTGTCCCTGCCAGTGCCTCTACAAGGTCCCCACCCCCTAATTCTGGTCCTACCAACCCCACCGCCGACAGGCCCCACCCTGGTCCCCCTCCCCTGAGCAGACACCCCATCAACCCCTCTTACCAGCTAGAGGATGAATGCCTTGACCCGGCAGCACCCCGTGAAAGAGGGGGGTCAGGGACCCCGATTCGAAAACATGGGGGCAGAGAGGTGCAGTGTGGCACTGGCTGGCACAGCGTCCACCATCGAGCCTCTGCACCACCCCCAGAAATGCTCACCTCACTGACCGTCCTCCGTGTCCTCCCACCGCATCCGCCCACCGCCGCCACCACCACCCTCGCGCAGGGTGGTCCCCTGGGGGTCTCACGGGGATCCCCAGACCCAGGAGACACTGGGGATGGCTCTCCCCGTCTCATGCCCCCCTTCCGTGTCCCCCTCCAAGCCCCACCCCCACCGGCGGAGGGGGTGCCCTCCGGCTCCAGCCCCGACTCCCACCGTCTCGCCGGCCGCAGCGCCCGGATCCAGAGGAATTCACTTACCCCAACCCCAGCCCCAGCCGGGATCCGGGCCAAGCGCCGCCTCCGGGCAGCGGCGGCCGCGGGGCCTGCGCGTGAGTGTGAGTGTGTGTGAGCGCGGGTGTGGGTGCGGGGTGCGCGCGGCGCCTGGCCGTGGCCCCGTGCGTGGCGCGTGGCCGTGGGGTGGCCCGCGTGTGTCTGTGTGTGTGTCTGGGAGCGCGCGTGTGCGCGCAGACGCCGCCGCCCCCTCCTCCCCGCCGCCGTGCCTCTGCCTCGGCTGGGAGGGCGCCCGGGAGGGGCCGAGCAGCGCGTCCGGGGCCGCGGCGGGCCGTGTCCGTCTGTCCGTCTGTCCGCGCGCCCGCCCGCGCCCGGCGCCCTCCGCAGGCCTTTCCGCAGCGAGCCCGCTCCCGCCCCCGAGCCGGCCGCACGCTCCACGGACACACGCGCGCTCGCAGACACATGCCCGCAGGGCGGGGGCCGCGCCTGGCGCCGCCGCTGCAGCTGCAGCGCCCGGGGAGGCAGCGGCGGCCCCGCGGAACCCCGAACCCCGGCCTGGGGCGCCCCCGTCCCCCCGACCCCCGGCCCCCTGCGAGGCTCACCCTGCGGGATCCGGGTCCGGGTCCGGCCCCCGACAGCGCATTCAACAGCTGGGGGCAAGCTTGCGGCGGGGCAGCCCGAGGTGCGCCTGGACTCGCCCTCCCCTTGGACTCCGCCTCCGCGGATGGGCCCCCTCCCCACCTCGTACCTCCGTGCCCCGCCGCCTGCGCCCTGCTGGTTAGTACCGCGCTCAACCGCTGGCGGCTGGGGAAGTGCGGCTGCTGCGTTCCCATTTTGCAGGCCAGACAACTGAGGCTCGGAAGGAGGAGTGACTCCCCCAAGGTTACACAACGAGCCTGCAGACAGGATTAGACTTTACGTTCTTCTAACTTGTGCCAGGGGGCTCACTGCCTTTCCGCACCCCTCCAGAAGTAGGTCCAGGGGATACTGGGCTCATCTGCAGCCTAGAGAAGCTTCATTAGCCTTTCCAAAGACCCAGTTCCCCGCCCCTTACGCCAAAGCCCCCTGGCCACCTGCTGTCACCTGCAAAGGGATAGATTCTGGGAGGAAGAGGAGGAGGAGGAGGTGGGAAATGCAAGAAGCAATAGGCATCGGGGCCTATACCTTGGTTCTTGGGCATGCAAGTACCTCCTTCCGGGGCCCTGTGAGCTGCATGTCCGAAGCCTGCCACCAGCAGGCCCTGTACTTCTCCATCATGTTTATAGGACCGCACGCAGCAGCGCCTGTTCTTAGGTGTTGCACCGCAGAAGTGAAGTCCAGGCTGCAGGAACGCCTTGTAGGAGCACATACCTGTCTGGGATGAGGAGACTCCCCAGAAGAAGCCGCTGCCTGAGCTGAATCTTGATGGATGAGTAGGAGTCGGCCAGCTAAAGAAGAAGGAGGTGTCCCAGACTGTGGGAATAGCATGTGCAAAGGCACAGAGGCATGAAGCAGCTTTGTGTGTGTGCACAGGGAACTCCATGGAGTTGGATATTACTGGAGCAGAAAGACTGTCTATCCCGAAATTCCTCCCTCCTGTCAACTGAGAACAGGGGAACGGCCCAGGATGGGGCTGGGAAGGCAGACGAGCACTGGGACACAGGCCACTGCTTGTCCCGGGGTATGGAGAAGGACTATTGGGCGTTCCCCACCTCTGCTCGCCACACCTTCACCCCCTTGGCTGCCTGGCACACTCCTACCCATCCTTCAAGGTCCCTCGCTGCAAACCCAAACAAGCCATATGCTGTCTCTGCCCTTTAAACTGAGTCCTCCTAAAGGGCAGGGGTGGTATCCAACACATGGTGTGTGCCCCCCACAAGGCTGGGCAAGAAGCAAGGTCCCAGCCCCAAGACCCTGCGGGAAGAGCCCCTCAGGCGGAACATAACGGCTTGTGCGCCCTCTGGCGGATCTCTGGAGAAACTATAGCGTGCTCCCGAATCCCCCGGCCCAGCTGCGGCTCTTAGGCCCAGACACTTTGTGAGACGGGCACGGGCAGATGCCCTCTGATCCGCTCCTGCCCAAGGAACTGAGCAGTGATGACCCCAAGGAATACCAGACAGTGAGTGGCAAAACAGCCTCTTGCGGCTCCGTGTGCAAGACGTTCCCAGTCATCTACCAGAGTGCAAGTCACAACCCTCTCCGAGCCTGTTAGCAAAAGCAGCCCCTCAGCACAATGCCGGACACTCCCTTCTCCCTGGGGACCCCCAGGTCTGGCTGGATTCGCTGGAGGTGGTTTGAAGCTCTAAAACGTTCTAAGAGTCTCCCTTTGGAGACTTTCCCCTTACTGGACAGATGTAAAATGACAAGAGTTTCAGCTCTTAGCTCACTTTCTGCCACCAAAGATGGAGTTGACCTGGCCTGAGGGTCATAGTGGACCACACCATCTAGACACTCGATTGGGCTTTCTCTAGACCATAGTGGAAATGATCCACGTCTGCCCTGTGGAAGGCAGTAGCCTCTAACTGCATGTGGCTATTGAGTGATTGGAATTGTGGCTAGTGTGGCTGAGGAACTAAATTTCTAATTTTTATTTTTATTACTTTAAATTTAAATAGCCATAATGTGGCTTGTGGCTGCCATGTCAGATAGTGCAGCTCCAGATATATAGCAAGCTCCTTGTTAAAATCAATCCCAGACAGACCTAATGCACACACAAAGACACACACACACACGGACACACACACACATACATACAGGGAACCCTGAGGACCTGGGGATGCTGGGAGCGGGGAGCTCAGGGGAATGCCTGGAGTCTCTAGCTGGATAGGTACAACTGAGACAAACGTGAGCAGTAATGTGTCCATTCCCACCGTCACTGTCCCAGGCCAGCCTTGCTGTCACCTGGATACCTGCAACAAACTCCCTCATTACCCATCTGTTTAAACCCTCCAGTAGCTCCCCAGAGCCCATGCAGGGAAGCAAATAGGTTCTCTTTCTCATGACAAATGATTGGCAGCAGCTGCCTGGAGGTTCTCACCCTTTGCAGAAAATGGCATGATCGATTGGTGATGTCTGCCTCAGGCATAAATACAGCGATGAAGGGAAGCCCTCTCTGCTACAGGATAAAATCCTAAGTCATTTATTTATTTACTAATTTTTAGACAGTGCCTCTCTCTGTCACCCAGGCTGGAGTGCAATGGCGCAGTCTCCACTCACTGCAACCTCCACCTCCTGGATTCAAGCGATTCTCCTGCCTCAGCCTCCCAAGTAGCTGGGATTACAGGTGTGCCACCAAGCCTGGCTAATTTTTGCATTTTTAGTAGAGATGGGGTTTCACCATGTTGGCCAGGCTGGCCTCAAACTCCTGACCTCAGGTGATCCTCCCACCTCGGCCTCCTAAAGTGCTGGGATTACAGGCATGAGCCACCACGCCCAGCCAAAAATCCAAATTCTTTAACGTGCCCAAATAAGGCCCTTTGCAGTTGGTCCTTATTTACTCCTCCAGCGTCTTCGGTATCACCCCGCGTATGCTCTGGGTCCTAGCAACACCAGTTTCTGCCCTTTCCAGACCGTGCCCCGAATCACAGCCATCGTCTTCACACCTTTGTGCTTTTGATCCTGTCTCTTGACGTGGGAAGCTTTTCCTCCTCTCAGATCCCTTCCCTACCTGTCCACTTTCTACCTATCCTCAGGTACTGCTTACAGGCCACCTCCTCAGTGAAGCCTCCCCTGACCACTCCTAAGCCAGGCTGGCTGAGCTACTTCTTCCTCCACTGGCTTCCAGAACACTCTGCGGAGGCCTCAGTGACAGCACACATCACATCATGTCATTATTCATTCTCTGTGTGTCCACCTCCCCCGGCTTATTCTTTGCTTGGTCACCCCTATCAAGTAGCTACCAGGTGTCAGGGGCTCACTCAGGAACAGGCGCTGTGCAGGGCCATGTATACACACTATTCTTATTAATAAGCCACAGATGTGGGTATTAGGAGGTTCTCTTCTGGGCACACAGCATCCACCCTGCTTCCCGCCAGCACTCCAATTTCTCCTCTCCTCGCCCCCATGTACCGTCTGGGAGGCCTGTGAATCCGGGTACCTCTTCCTGCCCTTAGCTGGGCTAATTTCACTGTCAGTGCCAGATGACATGGGTGGGCTGGGCCCCTGCCCTGCATACCAGAACCCTGTCTGCTCAGGCATTGCCCTTTATTTTCAAGGTGAACAAGCATGGCCCACATCCAAAGGACCCCCCGGCCCTGGCCACATCACTGGGAGGACATTTTTTCCAGAAAGTCTTTCTTTCTTTCAGGGCTTAGAGAACAGAGAAACAAGAGTGAGAGGAACACAGAAATACTAAAAGCCTCATGCATTGTTTAAGGCGAATAACAAGATTTACCCTTTGTACATAGGTGAAATCTTTTTCACTTGGTCTCCGTGGCATTTTGAGTTGATGCTAAGAAAATTAGGTTAAGTGATTCTTTCAGACACACACACACACACACCAGAGCTTGTTCGGGGTGTCACATTCCTGCTTTGGATCCAGACCTAAAATCTCATTTCTGCTGTGCCTCCAGTGCTGGAGCTGAGGACACCAGCTCGCTGAGGACAGGAGCCAGTGGTGAGACAGAGCCCGGAAGGAGAGATGGGCCTGGAAGGAAAAGCGTGCTCCTGGAACCATCCCAAGTGGAATAGGAAGGGGTGGGGGCTGAGCTACCTTCTCGGGAAGGTGGGCCCTCTTATCTAGGGGCGTTTTGTTTTTCTGGTCACTGTGACAGGTCAGGACATGTAAGGGTGAAGGTAGTTGTCAGATGCTGGGGTGTGGGGGAGAATGAGCAGGAGAGAGAAGAGACTCACAGGTCAGGAAGAAAGTGAACCAAGGGAAGCTCCCCCCGCCCCCGCCCCCAGGAGGCCTGATTGCAAAGGGATTGTGAAGAACACATTCATTTCTTTTTTCTTTTATTTGTTTATTTATTTTTTTGAAACGAAGTCTCTGTCATCCAGGCTGGAGTGCAGTGGCACAATCTCAGCTCAGTGCAACCTCTTCCTCCCAGGTTCAAGTGATTCCTCTGCCTCAGCCTCCCAAGTAGCTGGGATTACAGGTGCCCGCCACCACACGTGGCTAATTTTTTGCATTTAGTAGAGACGGGGTTTCACCACGTTGGCCAGGATGCTCTCCATCTCCTGACCTCGTGATCCAGCCACCTCGGCCTCCCAAAGTGCTGGGATTACAGGTGTGAGCCACCGCCACATGCTTTTCTACAAAGGATTTTGACATTCTTTTGCTGTGGTGTGTACAGTACAAGCCCCTCCCACACTTCAGTCTCCCTACCACCTCCTTTCTTCCACCCCCTTCGGACAAATCTGTGTTTCTCATATGAGTCATTTATTGCTTTGTAACGAATTACCTCAAAACTCAGTGGCTTAAATCTGCAAAAAGCCATGCTTCTTATTTCACAGTTTCTGTAGTCAGGCATTTGGGAGAGGGTGATTCAGCCTTGGAATGTCTCATAAGCTGCCAGTCAAGACATTTGCCTGGGGCTCCACCCATCTGAAGGCTGGACCGGGGCTGGTGGATCTGCTTCTGAAATGTTTCGCTCACGTGGCTGGCAGGTTGGTGCTGGCTGTTGGTGGGATGCCTCTGTTTCTTGTCACATGGACCGTTGAGCATCCTCACAACATGGCAGCTGCTTTCTCCAGAGTGAGAACAAGTAGGAAGCCTGTGTCTCTTATGACCTGTCCTCAGAAGTAACACACTCATTTTTGCTTTCTTGTTTGTTCCACAGATCTGGCCCGTTCATTGTAGTGAGGGGACCACACTGGGGGTGGAGCCCAGGAGGGAGGGGCCATCAGAAGCCCTCTTGGGGGCCAGTGGGTTTGAGATCAGTCAATTAGATTTGGGGAAGTTGAGGAAGTTCTGTGCTCTGCAACCAGACTAGCAAAGAAGAAAACAGAACTAAAGTCGTGGCTGCCAACACAGGATGGCCTGATTCCTCAGGAGACTCTGAGAGCCTGTGGTCTTCATTGTTTATGGGCCAAGGGCAGTTCAAGGCTGTGGTGCATAAAGAATGTGCATAAAGACCCTAACGCTGGACAAGAATCAAGGGTGGCTGAGGATATGGCCCCAATGAGGGGGTACCTATGAGGGCCAGAGGACAGGGCCACACTCTGGGGGATATTTTGAAGTGTCCAGGTAGATACCCATTGGTTCAGAGGCCCAGCTATGGGAGGAACCCCGGATAACCCCATTAGAGGTCTGATGGTGCCCTGCTTGCCTGGCTTGAGGTGGAGATGACTGGATGGGGGGGTTTGTGTGGCTGCGACCAAGTTACTCAGGCCCCAATCCCAGATGCTGCCTGGATGGCACCTGGGGTCCTGTCCGCTCTGCCTGCTAAACCGAGCCCCTCCTCTCTCCCTCACTGCCACCAAGGCAAGGGCAGGTGGCTCCCGTTCACCTCTCTGTGCTTAGGGTCTGCCATGCAGTTGGCACTCCAAAAATATTTGCTAAAGGAAATGATCGAGTCTATGCCTGAGTCTTGGCAGAGCAGCCCAGGAGTGTGTGTCAGACAGGGAGGGGACGGGAGAACACGGGGACACCCCTTTTGACATACCTGCTGGCTGCGCCATTCTCAGCCAGTTCACCCATCTGATCCAGCCCCTCGCCAGTCACAGGCAGGTGCTCGGGGAGGGTCCTGGTGAGCTGCCCCACCCACTGGTGCAAGGGCCAGACTGAGAGTGTCCATCCCCCCGCCTCCAAGGCCTGCTCCGACAGAAGTGGGGTCTGTGGGGTGTCTACCGCCCCATGGCAGAGCACCTCCCCCCAGCTCTCTGAACCAGGGGACTCCTCCGAGACACTCCCAGAAAGAGCTGGAGGAGGGGGGAGGAAGGCTCAAGCCTCTGCCTCTTCATTACTTATACAGTCTTCTCGCCAGAGGCCACTGCACCCTGCACTGTTGAGCGGCTGCCATTGGATCTGAGCACCCTTGCATGGAACTCTGGAATTCAGCCGTGGTAGGATTCTGCAGGAGCCACAGCAGGGGCAGGGTGGAGTGAGACTCAGCTGGCTCCTGCCAGGAGGTCAACCCGGGGCCTGCGTTATTAAATCATCTATCATCTGGCTCCACCCAGGGAGATGCTGGGGGTGGGAGCAGGCTGCTGCCTGGGTCCGGAACTGGGGCAGCCGGCAGCTCCTGGGAGCTGGAGGTCACCGGCCTCGTGGCTGGGCTTGTCAACGCTGACCTGCTGCTGGCTCTGAGGTTCCAGATGCTGCAGGGGCTAGAAAGGCGCTGACTGGCTGGTTTCTTCATGTTCTTTTTTCTGCTCAAAAACTTCTAGGCTCTGACTCCACAAGGTACAGCGCCAGGTCCTTACACCAGCATCTGGAGTTTTCTGCAACCTGACCGCACTCTACCTAAAATCGTAATAACGGCTCAAAAAGGAGGTGTTTACTCTCCTTCAGGCTCAGTGCCGTGTGCGCTACACGAATTAAAGTCTCTGTGAATAATGACAACAATCTACGAGGCACTCCTGTTACTCTCATTTGACCGCAGAGGCTCAGAGATGCTAAGCAATTTGACCAGGATCACGCAGGGAAGAAGAGGCGATGATCCCCCCCAGGCTTTCCTGAAGATGCAGCCAGGCTGTGGCCATGAGATGCTGAGGATATTTTAGGCTCAAAGCCCCATTCTTAGCCCCACGATTGCTTGTCACTTCCTAGCGTCGTGCCTTTCCTGAGGTTCTCTCAGTGTACAATCTAGGGGACTGACGGTCCCGGGCAGGGGTGGAGGTGCGTAGTATGTACTTCCAGACTCCTTGGGGAAGGGAGGGTTTGTGTGGCTGGGACCAAGTTACTCAGGCCCAAATCCCTGATGCTACCTGGATGGCACCTGGGGTCCTGTCCGCTCTGCCTGCTAAACCGAGCCCCTCCTCTCTCCCTCACTGCCACCAACGCAAGGGCAGGTGGGTCTCGTTCACCTCTGTGTGCCCAGGGTCTGCCACGCAGTCAGCACTCCAAAAATACTTGCTAAGGAAAATGATCAAGTATATGCCTGCGTGAACAAATGAAGGAAGAAAGGAAGAGGGAGTGACCAGCATGAGCAGAGGAAATGGATGGGCGGGCGGGAAGGCAGGTGAATTTGGCTCTGTCCTAGGGGCCGGGGGAGGGCACTGGGCAAAGGAAATCGTCACACAAGAAGAGGTGTTCCAGCTGCCTGCCTGACAGGTGGGAGGGGCAGGCAGGCAGGACTCCTGGAAGGGGCAAGGCGTGGGGGCAGCATCGGGAGGGGCAGTGAGAGCCATCCAGAGAAGAGCCCTTGGTCTCACTAAGATGCTCCTGGGAATGCTGACTGGTTTCTCTGAATCTCCCCATTTTCCCTCATCTCCTGCTTTCCGTCCTCCCTCATGCTTGGAGGCCATGGAACTCCAGCTCGCAGGGCCGATCACAATCCATTTTCAGAACAAGCCCTGGCACAGCCTTGGCATCTGACACCCAGCTGTGCCTCGGTTCTGCCGGGTCTGGCCGGGACAGTCATAGGGACTTCCCCTCTCTTCCACCATAGACTCTGCTCTGGTCACAGCCAACACCCCAGCTCCCCACACGCAGAGGAGGAGGCTGGAGCAGGGCCTGGAGATGGGAAGGGATCTGTGGACTAGGTGGACTTCTTAGAAGCAGAACCTCCCTACCAGGGGCTGAGTGGGGCCAGGAGGGGAGCCCGTGTCAGGTCCACAGCCATGTGGGCTGGAGTTCGGGGCTGTCCCCAGACTCCTTGGAGAGGATAGCAAGACCCCTCACCATCTACGGGTGGCTCCCCTGTGCCAGGTTGTAGAAATGCCACATGTCCTCATGACAACCAGAGGGGACGTCATCAGTTCCCAGGACTCATTGGTTGTAAGTGACAGAAATCCAGCTTAAACCAGTTTGAACTGGATTACACCCAAGGTGATATATTGACTCCCATGACAGGGCAGCGTGCCTTGAGGAAGACTGGGAAGGATGAGGAGGCCATCTTGAATGCCATCAGCCTCCTCTCTTTGTGCTTTAGTTCTCTCGGGCCCACTGTCCCTGCTGCAGGGGAACCAGGAGGCTCCACAGACAGGGCCAGGCTTACGGCTTGACAGATTCATGGCCAGAGTGGGAAGAGCTTTTCTTCCCATTCCAAGCTGAACAATTCTAGAGAAGGACTCTGATTGGCCCCAGCATGGGTCACATGTTTACCCCTTGGACCAATCGCTGTGGCCAGGGTGACCCAGCCAGGGTCAGGTACACCCACCCTTGTAACCAGGGAAAGGACCTGTCAGCCGAGGAACTGGGAGGGACCCTGGCAACAGCAACAGCAGCAGTGCAGGGGCTTTTAAAAAAATCCATGTTTTATTTTGGAATAATTCTGGATCTATAGAAACAATGCAAAGATAGCACAGAGAGCTCCCAGATACCCTTCACCCAGCTTCCCCTGGTGCCAGCACCTTATATACCACTGTACATTTGTCAAAATTAAGAAATTAGCATTGGTGCATTACCGTTAACTAAACGCCAGCCTTCATCCAGATTTACCTGTTTTTCCATGGATGTCCTTTTTCTGTTCCAAGATCCCATCTGGGACACGACATTGTATGTAGCCATCCTGTCTCCTCAGTCCCCTAGCCTGGGATAGTTTACTGTTCTATCCTTGCTTTGCTTGACCTTGACAACTTTGAAGGTTACTAGTCAGATATGTTGTAGACTTTTCTCAATTTGGGTTTGTCCGATGCTTGCTTTCTTTCTTTTTCTTAAGATGGAGTTTTGCTCTTGTTGCCCAGGCTGGAGTGCAATGACGAGATCTCGGCTCACTCCAGCCTCTGCCTCCTGGGTTCAAACGGTTCTCCTGCCTCAGCCTCCCAAGTAGCTGGGATTACAAGCGCCCACCACCATGCCGGCTAATTTTTATATTTTTAATAGAGACAGCGTTTCACTATGTTGGCCAGGCTGGTCTTGACCTCCTGTTCTCAGATGATCCACCCACCTCGATCTCCCAAAGTGCTGTGATTACAGGCATGAGCCACTGTGCCTGGCCTGTCTGATGCTTTCTTATCATTAACCTGCATCACGGGTAGGGGAGAACAGCCCAGAGGTAGAGTACATTGTCATCGCTGCATGTCAGGGGGTACAGGACACATCACTGGCAACACTAACCCTGGTCACTTGGTTAGGGTGGGACCTTCACTTAACAGATAGGAAAACTGAGGCCTGGAGAGGTGAACCTTCTTGCACTGGAGTGATGGTAGGGCAAGAGGTGAACCAGGCCCATCTGACTCCCATTATCCCACAATTCATTGGAGTTTTAGGCAGGGAAACTGAGGCAGAAGCCCAGCTCTAAGAGTGGGAAGGTGAGAAGGCTGTGTCGTGGAGTCTGTGTTCGGTATGCAGCAAGAAAAGTGAGCCCAAGACTTGTTTTTTGGGGGGTGAGGCCCCATCAGAATGGGCTTGGGGGCCTCGAAGCCATGGTAGATGCCAGCCAAGAGGAGTGGGGAAGGGAAACACGGGTGGGCATCAGGACCATGAAAAGGAAGAATGAAGGAAGGAGGGAGTGGTGAGCACGACTGAGCTGGAGCAATCTGTATGGCCGGTTGCCTCGCTGGGAGCTCAGACACGCCCATCCCTCTCCACGCCTGAAATTACATCACCGGAATCTGCACTCAGCATCTAGCTTTGCCACGCCCACCTCTGCACTCAACACTGAACTCTGCACTCGGCACCTAGCCCGCCGTCGGAAATCCCCTCTGCACTCGGCACCAGGATCTGCACCCGACACTAAACTCTGCACTCGGCACCTAGCCCGCCGTCGGAAATCCCCTCTGCACTCGGCACCAGGATCTGCACTCGACACTAAACTCTGCACTCGGCACCTAGCCCTCCGTTGGAAAACCCCGCCAAAATTTAAAAGAAGCCCCACCAAAACCTGCCCAATAGAGCATTGCCCCATCCAGCCCGCTCACTGGAAATCCCGCCTACCTACCTACAGCAGCTTGCCACGTCCACATCCTGTTTCTCCACAGCCTTCCCTCCCTATATAACCCCATGCCTGAGAGGAGTCGGGCGTGATTTCTCTGGCTTCCTTTCCCTGGGCTGTAGAACCTCACCCAGGAGCCAAATAAATTGGCATCTAATTGTTCTCATACAGGCCTCAGTTTCCTCATTTTAAACTCGGTGATAAACCTTACAGAGAATAAACCTTACACAATCCAGGAAGGCTCCTTGGAAGAGAAAGTCACAATTTTAAGAATAATCAGGAGAACAGCTCCGATGTAAGGTCTGCCCCAGGAGACAGGAGAGTCAGGTGTTTAAGATCACGGGCCAGGCCGGGGACGCTGGCTCACGCCTGTAATCCCAACACTTTGGGGGGCTGAGGCAGGTGGATCACTTGAGGTCAGGAGTTCAAGACCAGCCTGGCCAATATGGTGAAACCCCATCTCTACTAAAAACACAAAAAATTAGCCTGGCGTGGTGGTGGGAGCCTGTAATCCCAGCTACTTAGGAGGCTGAGGCTGGAAAATCGTTTGAACCCAGGAGGCAGAGATTGCAGTGAGCAGAGATTGCACCACTGCACTCCAGCCTGGGTGACAAGAACAAAACTCTGTCTCAAAAAACAAGACCATGGGCCCTGGAGTCCGAGAGGCCTGGGTTTAAATCCTTGCACTACCGTTTCCTGATTGGTGATCTTGACCAAGTCACTGCTTCCCAAACTGATGGGGTTTTCTAGCTCCCAGGTCTTGCCTGTCCTGCTCACCTGCCTGAAATGCTCATTCCTGAACAACCCCTGACCTCCCCAGCCTGAACCAGCTTTTTGTGAGGCTCAGGGAAAAACGAAAATGCCGGACTCTGGACTCCTTGTTCAAAAATTATTATGAATTTCAAGACAGCAATAGCAGAGTATTCGACCAAGCATGGGATCCTTCCAGGTGGGGAGCCCTGGGCGACTGCGCAGGTGACATACCCTCGAGGCTGGCCCCGTCCCCAGCCACAGTGACCACCTGAGCCCTGTGAGCTGATGTACATATTTTCTCTGCAGTTCCTTGACTGTTAATCACAAGTTGTCTGCCGCAGCTGCTCAGGACATCCTATCGAATGGTCCCTTCACTCACACGTTTTTCTCTTGTCTTGCCCTGGGTGGAAGGTTAGATGTGATGGACTCCGAGATGCATCCAACAGTTAAATTTGATGTCCTTTAATTTTATGGCTTTAATATTTTTCACCAGGAAGCTTCTGAGCTTCCATGATCTGAAATGCTAAGAGTCAAGGGGTCAGAGCTTCCCCTGTGCGATCTCAAAACCCTGATGATCCCCAAGCAGTTTGGAGGTTTCAGATGAAAGAAGAAAGGTTGTTAGAAGTTCATTTACTGACACTTTGCAAATTTGAAATGTGAAATTGTGATTTTTGCAGGAATTGCTCAGCTCTTAAAGGTGCTGTGTGTACTATACATCCACCCATCCAAAATGGGTCCAGAGGAAACCGGAGGCCATGCCTCATGCTTGTAATCCCAGCACTTTGGGAGGCCAAGATGGGTGGATCATCCAGCTCAGGAATTGAGACCAGCCTGGGCAACACAGTAAAAGCCCATCTCTACCAAAGAAATAAAATTAGTCCGGCACACGGCGGTATGCATCTGTAGTACCAGCTACTGGGGAGGCTGAGGCGGGTAGATCACTCTGGCCCAGGAGGTCGAGGCTACAGTGAGTTCTGACTGCACCACTGCACTCCGGCCTGGGTGACGCAGCAAGAACCTGCCTCCAGAAACAGAAGCAATGGGTTCCTCCACAGCCCTGAGCCTGGCTGGCATTTTTACGTGTTGTGCGTAACTACCTGTTAACTTTGCATTTTTCCCCCTTATTATAGTCAAGAGGCAGAATATTAGAATCAACTGTACTGCTCTCTTATCTCTGCATGAGAACATGTACGACTTGCTTAATCTCTCTGGGTCTCAATTTCGTTATCTGAGAAATGGAGATTAAACGGTTCTATGTCTTCTGGTGATCATTCCTAATTAGAAATTCTAGCGGTGGGAAAAAAAAACAGTTGTTTTATTTTGCTCCAAATTTGGGGGCTCAAGAACTCTGAAAGGGCTTAGCTGGGTTGTTTTTGCTTGGGGTTTTCATGCGGCTGCCCTCAGATGTCTGCTGGAGCTGCCATCATCTGATGGCTCAGCTGGGCTGGGCGTACTCAAGACGGCTCACCCACGCAGCTGGCACCTGATGCCGGCCAGCGGTTGGCTGTTCTGCTGGAGCTGCAGGCTGGAGTGGCTATCTGCAGCAGAACCAGAGAAGCCAGGCTGTTTACATGGCAGCCAGCCTCCCCCAGAACAAGCATCGTGGGAGAGCTGAGAGGAAACCACTCGGCCTTGGAAATCACAAAACGTCACTTCTGCTGCTTTCTATTGATTATAATCGAGTCACTAAGTCCAGCCCAGATTTAAGAGGAAGGGACATAGGCCGCACCCCTCAACAGGAAGAGTATCAAAATTGGGGGCATGTTTTCAAACCACTACAGTATTTACCAAAAGCACTTCCAGCTGGGTGCGGCAGCTCACGCCTGTAATTCCAGCACTTTGGGGGGCTGAAGGGGGCAGATCACCTGAGGTCAGGAGTTCAAGACCAGCTTGACCAACGTAGTGAAACCCTCTCTCTACTAAAAGTCCGAAAAAATTAGCTGCACCTGTAATCTTAGCTACTTGGGAGGCTGAGGCAGGAGAATTGCCTGAACCTGGGAGGCGGAGGTTGCAGTGAGCCGAGATCTTGCCACTGCACTCCAGCCTGGGCAGCAAGCGCAAAACTTCATCCCAAAACAATAAAAATAAAAAGCACTTAGAATGGTGCCCAGCACATAGTCGGCCCTCTGTATTTCTTGTCGTGTTAAGCCCCAAATGACAACGAGTGGGTCATACATAACAGTTGTTGAAACATCGAAGTGCAGATGAAAATATTAACAAAAATATACAGTTCAGAATACAGCACAATCACAAGTGGTAAGTAGGACTTTTATATGCCTGTGGAATGTGCTGGTTCGGAAATGTATGATTTTGCACAAACAAAGAAGAAAAGTAAAAATAGAAAGTGCAACCCTAAATACCCGAAAGAGGAGACGCGTTATACCTCTGAGCAGTGCGGGCTCTCTTAGCTCAGGTGGCTGCTGGTGGCTGGAAGCCTTTGAAATGTTTTCATCTTTCCCCACAAAACAAGGTGTCACTCCAGGGAACCGCTGGAATTTTTTTAGAACAAGCACAAAATAAAACTTTCCAGTACAAAATAGATGACTTCCATCACTAAAGGCAGAGGAGCGGCCAAAAGCACAGAGGTATTATTCAAAGTGGCGTGCCGTGTAGAAAAGCCAGGTACAAGCCATTCTATTGCCAAGACACTTAGCAAGCTTATCACACAGTGAGTGACAAGTCAGAGAGAACAGGTTAGGCTATTGGCAAGTAACACTACCAGTGGAGAGGGCCTTGAAATTCCTGGCAAACAATATGGAAGGTCTGTCATTGTCACACGTGCATTCTGGTACATATTTCACTAACAGATGAACAAAGCCACTGGTGAGCAGGATGTATCAGACTAGGGTGGCAGACACGTCCTCCATCTTTCTCTTAACAGAGCCCTCCAGGAGGCAGTCCACCCTGTTCTAAGCCAGTCTTGAGATCCTGGTTCCTGAATTCCCAGCTTCCCTTGCAGCTACAGGTACCCATGTGACCCAGTCTGACCAATGAGATCTAAGCAGAAAGCAGCTGGTGTGTTTCTAAAGACATTTTCTCCTTTCCTTTGAAAAGACATGAGACACAACCAGTGGGGCCCCACCTTTCTTCCACCTTCTTCCTGCTTGGAATGCTGGTGGTGAGGCTGGAGGCCACTGTGGAAGCCATCTTGTCCCACCTTGAGGCTTCTTGTCATGTGAGGAAGCAGACACACACCTCCTCTGCCCCCACATTTCCTACCACTCTTCCCCATCCATCCATGACCTTGCTTCCCATTTCACTGAGGGAGCAGAAATTATCCAAAGAGCCTCCGCCAACACCTACATTCCTCTTTCTGAGGATGATCAGTCAATGCTGCCCCTCGCCACTGTCCACCTCCACTGTGTCCCACAACCAGCTCTCCCACTTTCCTAAGGAGGGCACTCCTGCAGTGTGTACCCCTCTTTCTCCTGCACTTTTATCTTTCCTGTTTTTGAGACAGGGTCTCTGATGCCCAGGCTGGAGTGCAGTGGTACCATCATGGTTCATTGCAGCCTCAAACTCCTGGTCCTGGGCTCAAGTGATCCTCCCACCTCAACCTCCGAGGTAGCTGGGACTACAGTTGCATGCCACCACACCTGGCTCATGGTTTGTTTTTTTTATTTTTTGTAGAGATAGGGTTTTGCCATGTTGCCAAGGCTGGTCTCGAACCCTGAGTTTAAGTAATCCGCCTCAGCCTCCCATGTAGCTGGGACTACAGGCATGAGCCCCATGCCCAGCCCTCCTGCATTTTCATTTTTCCCTCTACAGGATGTTTCCCATCATAATCACAGGCCTGTACTGCTATTTCTCCATCTTAAAAAAAAAAAAAAAAAAAAAATCCGTCTCAACAGCACATCCCCAGTTCTGTCCTTTCCTTAATAGAAAGAAGATATATCCAAAGAGCTGTCCGTTTTTTCACCCCAATTCCTATGCATTAGGAACTAGACTCTCCAGTCTTTGCCCTTCCATGTCACTGATATGACTTTGTGCAGGTCTCCAGGGACTCCAACAGCCAGACATTCACCCTGCCTCTGTCGGCTACAACAGACTCAGCTGATCACACCTCCCTCCTTGAAATGCTCTCCTCCTGGCTTCCAGGACACCAGGCTCTCCTCTCACTTGAATGTAAGCTCTGGAAGAAACAGGATGTCTGTCATCTTGCCCACTGCTGTATCCTCACCACATAAAACCGTGCTTAGCAACAGTGGAGACTCAACTCTCTTCATTGAATTCATGAAGAGACTGCTGGTTGTCCCTCAATATCCACTCTCCCCTTCTTCTACAGTAATATTAATAGTTTTAGCTGAGTCTATGGCTGCCTAGATAAAGACTACATTTCCCAGCTTACCATGCACATGGGCATGGTCACATGACTGGATTCCAGCCAATGAAATGAGGGCAGATATGAGTTGTGCAATTTCCTGGTCATGCCCTTCAAAGAAAAGGTGCATTCCTCCCTTTGTTTTTCTGCCCTTTCCATGGGCTGGAATGCAGATGTGATGGCAGGAGCTGCAGCAGCCATCATAAACCAGATGGTGAAGCCACCTGTAGGTTGAGGAAGACAGGTAATAAAATAAAAGTGGCACCCTCTCACAGTGGGTCACATTATGTTCAGATTGTCACTGACAGAGAAGTAAATGTCTATCTTATTTAACTCATGATCATTTTGGCGTTTGTTATAGCAGACAGACCTGTACTCTGAGGAATGCACTGTTACTTTTTAAAGCAATTGTAGTTTGAGTTTCCATAACTTGCAATCTGATCCATCCATCCAGGAGGGAAATGTGCACCACTATTAATTCGGGTCTTCTCCATCATGTAACAGTGATGCTGCAAGGGAGGATGTTTCTGGTGTAAGTTAATGAATACTTTGTGAGCTGAAAAGGGATGCTGCGAACCGGACCGGCAGAGTGCCCACCATGTGGGCTGCCAGGAAGGGCACCGCTATGTGGATGGAGGCACTGCTCCAGAATTCCAGCACTCGGCACTTATTCACAGCGAGCAGCTGGTGGGCAACAATGTACCTCCCAATCTTCATGCAGCACAGAGAGAAACTGAGAACATTACAATTAATCCCAGGCCACTGAGCGTACATCATTTTAGCCAGCTGTCAGAAGAGACAGGCAGAACAAAACTGCTTTTCCAACCTGACAACTCTCACTGTGGGATGAATGTGCATGTCAAGTGTTTTTTAAATGAGGGATGAGATTTTTTCAATCTTTTTAATCTTGCTTTTTAAATTTTGTTTTATTTTGTTTTTTGAGACTGAGTCTTGCTCTGCTGCCCAGGCTGGAGTGCAGTGGTGCGATCTCAGCTCACTGCAACTTCCGCCTCCCAGGTTCAAGCAATTCTCCTGCCTCAGCCTCCTGAGTAACTGGGATTATAGGCATGTGCCACCACGCCCAGCTAATTTTTTGTTTTTGTTGTTGTTTGTTTGTTTGTTTGTTTAGCAGAGATGGGATTTCACCATGTGGGTCAGGCTAGTTTTGAACTCCTGACCTCAAGCGATCTGCCCACCTTGGCCTCCCAAAGTGCTGGGAGTACAGGTGTGAGCCACGGCACCTGACATAAATTTTTTTTTAATTTTTTAAATCTTGCTCTGCCAGGAACCATGACTCACACCTGTATTCCTAGCACTTTCGGAGGCCAAGGCAGGAGTATCTCTTGATCCCAGAGGTCAAGACTTGAGTGAGCTATTACCACATCACTACACTCCACTCTGGGTGACAGAATGAAACCTGCCTCAAAAAAAAAAACAGTCTCTGTATGACACAATAATGCCATTGAAAATCACTCCTTTGATTTTAAGAAACACAACTCAGTGGCACAGTAAGCACCTCGAATGATCTGACTCTGTCTCACCTTGGAGGTAAAATACAATTTTCACATTTGATAAACGGTAAGGCAAACTTCTTGATCCCCAACAGCCTGACTCAGTCCCAGTCCTGGATGTTTTTGTCCACTGCTCAGGGGAAGAAATCAATGACACAGCAAAGAGCACATTAAAAGCACATCTGAGCGCCGCTGTCACACAAGAAGACATCCTCTAGAGTGTGAAGTATTAAATACAACCAAAGCGGGGTCCGGGACATTTGTCTGGACAACTTGTCGGCTCTTGAGTGTGCTGTGTGGGCCGTCTCCTCTTCTGACGGGTACTGGAAGGAGGCTTCCATGAGAAATCACTTTTTTGTCACTTCTGAGGCTGTGTCTAATCCCCAAAGCCCAGAAAAGGCGCTTGCAGGCACCATCTCTGACCAACTGGCGCCCAGCAAGGGGCTGTTGGCTGTAGAGAGATGAGTTCAAGGAAAGAAGCTGCCTGGATAGAAAACAGGAGCTGCTGGCAGAGCTAGCAGCGGGGCCATTTGTCCACTCAGCAAATGGTCCTACTATGTGCTGGTCCTAGCCGGGCTCAGTGGCTCAAACCTGTAATCCCAGCACTTTGAGAGGCCAAAGCAGGCGGATCACCTGAGGTTGGGAGTTCAAGACCAGCCTGGCCAACATGGTGAAACACCGTCTCTGCTAAAAAAAAAAAAAAAAAATACTATGTGCTGGTCCTACTTGAGGACCTACTATGTGCTGGAAACACAGGGCCTGGAGGCACAATGGTGAACGGGAAAAAAAGAAAAAAAGAGGCAGAAGGATTGCAAACAGAATCATCACTCTCAGTGACAGAAAACCTTGGTTTTTTTTTTGTTTTGTTTTGTTTTGTTTTTTTTGAGACGGAGTTTCGCTCTTGTTACCCAGGCTGGAGTGCAATGGCGCGATCTCGGCTCACCGCAACCT
>NW_016107719.1:571348-587564 GCF_001604975.1 Cebus imitator
TGTTGACCAGGATGGTCTCGATCTCTTGACCTTGTGATCCACCCGCCTCGGCCTCCCAAAGTGCTGGGATTACAGGCTTGAGCCACCGCGCCCGGCCCTCTTACATTCTATTATTAATTTTACACATTATATTTGATTGCAATTTTTTTAATGATGACACATCTTTTCTGAATTTCCTGATTGGTGGTACACAAGGGCCCCTTGTGCCATCATGTATGTAGTCCAAAAGGTCACAAGTTTAAACGATGCTGCTCTGGGGTTTTCCAGTTTTAAGGTTCTGCAATAGAAGGCTGAGATGCTAAGATCTTTTCATGTGTGGCGCTGCATTCTGAGGTTCAGAGAGACTGGACCTGTGCATTCGCTTCCGGACCACCAGGAAGTACGTGGGCTCAACCCCCTCTGTCTTCTCCAAACTGCTTAGGAGGAAGGCTGCCAGAGGCTAGACAGCTGGGGGGAGGGGGCAAGAACTCACCACCATCGCAGTGGCAGTGGAGCTGGGACTGTGGGAATGGAGAGGAAGAAGTGGACATGGGGACAGATGGAGGAAAGAGCAAGACCTGGGGACTCACTGGAGAGAGGACACAAGTCCCAGGTCCCTGCCTACCTGCCTGCCCGGGGCCGGTGCAGTGAACAGGAAGGGCTGGGAGAAGAGAAACGTTCACTCATTCAACAAACATCCATGGAGCACTGGGATGCCAGCTGGGGGCAGAGCATATGGAGGCGGAAAGACCCAGCCCTGCCCTGTGCCCACTCTTGTTGTCTCTCCTTTCACCGAATCTAAGCAGCCTGCCAAAGGTCTCCCCAAAAAGCCCACTGCCACACAACCAGAGCCATTCTGCATACAGGGTCCACTTCATGCCCGCTTCGTTCTAAGCAATTTACCTGGATTATGAATCCTCACCACCTGCGCTACTTTACAGCTTAGGTGACTTTAGCTCAGAGAGGCTGAGTAGCTTCCCCAGGGTCACACAGCTAGGGAGTGGAGGAACCCACACTCGCCACCCCAAACCGCCTCTCCACATGCACAGGCCCTCTCCGGGGATCCTAAAGGTGAGATGTGGGAAGAGATTGACATACACGGCCAGATGCGGAGGCTCATGCCTGTAATCCCAGCACTTTGGGAGGCCGAGGTGGGTGGATCCCGAGGTCAGGAGATCAAGACCATCCTGGCTCACGCAGTGAAACCCCATCTCTACTAAAAATACAAAAAGTCGGGCGTGGTGGCACGTGCCTGTAGTCCCAGCTACTCTGGAGGCTGAGGCAGGAGAATCACTTGAAGCCAGGAGGTGGAGGTTGCAGTGAGCCAAGATGGCGCCACTCCACTCCAGCCTCATGGAGAACAGAGCAAGACTCTGTCTCAAAAAGAAAAAAAGAAAAGGGATAGACACGCAGTCCACAGGATCAGACATTTCCAAGTCCTCCTGGAGGCGGCACCACCATCAGTATCCCCCTGGCTAGTCCCCCACAAGCTGTCTCCGGGTCTCTCTTCCTTCTGCCCAGATCTCTGCAGCACCCCCCCCCCCCCCCCGCAGCAACAAATTTCTCTGCCTTCCATAAAGCGGTGGCTGACAAGCCCAACCCACCATGGGGCCTCCACGGAAAGCCGAGCCGCTCCCTCCTCATAAGCAGTAAGGGCTGCTAAGAACAAACATTTCTCCCCTTTGTCACATAGAGTAATAGACTCTTCAAAAATCACATTCTGGGAGGCTCATGGCTGAATCTTATAATCTGAGACTCTCCATCAAAGAACCTCAGAGCCACTGACTAATAGAATCTTGAAGTCAGTGACTGGAGAATCCCACGATGCTGCTCTCTCTTCATCACCGACTGGACAGTAGCTGATGTCACCGAGCAAGGCAGGCAGGGAAGCTGAGGGGTCCAGGAGGCAAGAAAGCCCTGGGGTACAGAGGACAGGGTGCGGTGCTGGAGGGAGCCCCAGCCTGTTGTCACGCTGGAGGAAGCAGTTGGTGGGTGAGGCCTGGCTCTGTTACTCCGTTACTGATGGTTTTCAATTATGTAAATCAGCCCAGGGCCTGTGCCTGGCACAGGCTTGGCATTCATCTGCTGGCAGCAGAATTAATCAATAAATAACCAGCTGGATAGGCCTGGGCATGAACACCGAGCCACACCCCCACCAGCTCTCCAGAGGGGTCCTTCCAGGTGGGCAGGGGAGGAGGAGTTACATGGAAGCTGCACCTCTCAGCTGTCAGTGCAGTTACACACATGTACACACATGCACACATGCGCACGTACACACACACGCACACACACACATGCGCGTGCATCGGCAGCTTGGACTCATGTGCATATGCCCAGGTGGACACACCTGCACATCAAGAGAGACATGGCATACAAAGCTCACACTCTGCCCTCCTCCCCCACAGCCCAGCACACATTAGGGAATACAGCCATAAGAGGCGAGGGCCTCGCTGCACTTCACAGCTAAGAAACCCTCGCGTTTCACAGCTTACAGCCACGCCATTCCCTTCTACAGCCTGCCCTGGGAGGCTGGCTGGGCTGGGCTGGGCTGAAGCCCTCGTTTTACAGATGAGGAAACTGAGACCCAGAGAAGGGACTCGTCCAGCGGTCCTTTCTCCCCAGCCATCTCCACTCCAAGGAGTGGCAGTGGCGCTGGGTGCCAAAGCCTTCTCTGCTCTCCAGGGAACCGTGATGGATGGCCCCTCCCGGCCGACATGCTCACCCCCGCTCCCGGGGCTGCCCCATAAATCAGCTCCCTCATCCCTGCCATGACTGTTCCTTGATCACTTTTCAGCGTCCAGGGAAGAACAGGGGGAAGTTCACCATCCCTAGCGGCAGGAAGGGCTAGCAGAGAGGATCATACAACTAATAGATTTTCTCTTCCCCTTTTTGCCTTCTGTCTGCCTCTGGCTTTCTGCCAAGCCCTTTCTGGCTGGGGCTCACTAAATACTGAGTAAGGAAATCGGACCTGGACGTGGACATGACCCTCTGAGACATCTAGCACGGTGTGTCTCTGTCGCAACTTCAGCCATGGGGTTTCCTAGCAGCCCCCAAAGGCCGGGAGAGGAAGCAGGAAGGCGCCCTGCCTAGTCCAAGCAGATCTCAAGTGGCCCTGGAGGGAGGCCAGGAGATGGCCTGGAGTGCCGGCAGGGACCCCTTTTGGAGCCCCCCGCCCCTTGGAGCAGCTGATGAAGGGTCTGGGTGTCTGTGAAGGCCTTGGGAACTCGACGCCACACAGCACAGCAGTCAGCAGTTCAGCCTCTGGGACGAGCCTCCCCAGTCCAAGTTCAGGCTCTGCCCCTTAGTAGCTGCTTGACCATGGGCAAGCTGCTTCCCTCTCTGTGCCTCCATCCTAATCAATAGATACATATTCTTTAGAAGAGTCACTGGGGATTACAGACTCAAATGCTCTAAATATTATCAAGTGTCACCTTTCTTAAAGACAATGGTTCTCAGACCGGTGTGCTTTCACTGGAGGCTTTTCCCACGCTGATTGCTGCTCCCTGAGTCCCTGTCTCAGTAGACCTGGGGAAGGGCTGGAGGTTGCATTTCTAACAAGTTACCAGCTGATACTCAGACACTGGTCCCAGGGCCACACTCTGAGAACCCACTAGAGCCCATGTTGGTGTCACTGATCCAGCTCAGCCCCCTCACCACTCTATATCTTAAGAACTGAGGCCAGGCAAGGTGGCTCATGCCTGTAATCCCAGCACTTTGGGAGGTAAGCAGATCACCTGAGGTTGGGAGTTCGACAGCAGCCTGACCGACACGGAGAACCCCATCTCTACTAAAAATACAAAATTAGCCAGGCATGGTGGTTCACACCTGCAATTCCAGCTACTCAGGAGGCTGAGGCAGGAGAATCACACGAACCTGGGAGGCGGAGGTTGCGGTGAGCCGAGATCACGCCATTGCACTCCAGCCTGGGCAACAAGAGCAAAACTATGTCTCAAAAAAAAAAAAAAAAGAACTGAGACCCAGAAAGGTGAGCTTGTGCCCAGACCCATACGAAGTGAGGGTGGCCCAGGCCTTAGTCTACCAGTGGGAGGGGTTCTCAGCAGGAAGCCGGGGGAGGGAACCTGGAGGTGGAGTCACCTCCATCACAACCACCACCTGCCCTCCTTTCTCCCCCACTCCCCCTGCCAGCTCCAAGAGCAAAGAGGCAGAATTTGCCTTCCTGGCCAGAGGTAATCTTTTAATCTCTTTGGCTTTAATCTTGCAGCCCAACATAAACCCAAATCCGTACAGGGGAAGGAAGGGGGTGGGAGACACAGATCTTCTGTCCTGGGGAGGGAGAATCTAGGCTTTGCCTTTCACTTTGCCACAGATCTCCCATACCATCTCTGCCTTCCCCACTCCTGCTTCTGGGAGAACTGGGCTGGGAGGCAGATCAAATAGGGCATGAGGAGGCAGACAGAGCAGCCAGATGGGGGGAGGCAAGGGAGATTTACTTGTTAAAAGGACCCCACTTTGATAGGCAAAGCTTTCTTAAGACATAAAAAGCATTAGACATAAAAGGAAAAAAATGCAAATTGGGCTTCCTTACAATTAAAAGCTTATGTTCAGCAAAACACACCATCAAGAGAAAGAAAAATCAATCCACACATGCAGAAAATAAATTCCAGAACATATAGCTGACAAAAGACTAGTAGCCAGTATATATAAAGAACTCCTACAAATCATCAAGAAAAAAAATGTTTAAGTGGGCAAAACATATGAGCAGGCACTTCACAAAAGTGAGTATCAATATACCCAATTTACACTAGAAAATGACCATGAGCAAGCAGCAGAGATACACAGCTTGAAATTACCTCAAGCTGTCATTCACACTCACCAGACTGGCAACATTTGAAAGAATGAAAACATCAAATGTTGGAAGGATGAAGATCAACTCTGTTACGCAGCGAGTGGGAGTGTAAATGGTTCAATCACTTTGAAAAACTGTTTGGCAGTTTCTTCCTGTCATGGTTTGAAGGTTTGCCCCCAGCTTTGAAATTCATGTTGAAACTTAGTTGCCAATGGGGTAGGACTGAGAGCTGAGACCTTTAGGAGGTGATAAAGCCATGAGGGTGGGAATCATGGTTTTATAGAGGAGGTTCAAGGGAGCTGTTAACCCAGTTTGTCCCTTCCACCATGTGAGGATGTAGAAAGAAAGCCCAGGCTCTTGCCAGGCACTGAACTGGCAGGCATCTTGATCTTGGACTTCCCAGCCTCCAGACTATGGGAAATACATTTCTCTTATATGAATTACCCAGTCTCAGGTATTTTGCTGAAGAAGAAGGGACTAAGATACCTAAAAAACTAAATCAACACCTGTTCTATAACCTAACCATTCCACTCCTAGGTATTTACACAAGATAAATGAAAGCAGACCAGACGCTGTGGCTCACACCTGTAATCCCAGCACTTTGGGGGGGCCAAGGCAGGAGGAAGACTTGAGGCCAGGGGTTTGAAACCAGCCTAGTCACATAGTAAGATCCCATCTCCACAAAAGAAACATGAAGAAAATTAGCTGGGCATGGTGGCATGCACCTGTAGGTCCAGCTGGAGGCTGGAGGTGGGAGGATCGTTTGAGCCCAGGAGGTCGAGGATGCAATGAGCCAAGATCGTGCCACTGCACTCCAGCCTAGGCGACAGAATGAGACCCTGCCTCAAAAAAAAAAAAAAAAAGGAATCCTAGACAAAAACTGAATGTACAGAAAAATCCCAGCAGTCTCAAACACCAGAGAAAAGAAGACACTCTTTTCAGGAAAACAAGAACACTAAATTCAGAGCCAATAACAATAAAAAATCAGCATAACTTATTAAACCAGAGCAGCATAAATAGATCATTCCTCCTCTACCAATATAGCACATAAGAGGCCTGGCACCTGTCACTTTACCCTCAGGCTGAGAAAGAGAACCATATGCCTCTTACTCTGATATGTATCTTACTCTGGGTGGTAGGTACTACAAGACACAAAGGGGCATACCAGCAGGCCCCATTTCAGAACCCACAAGTCTAGGGAGGTGGGAAGCTATGCCAAGGAGTAAAATGTATACAGTGCTCAACTTCTCTTGAACTCTCCAGGTACCAATCCTGCCTCTAGTCTCCTTGCTTTGAAAGGCATGCCTGTTAACAAACCCACCTATGTTACTTACAGCCCACTGTCAACACTCTCATTCAATTAAGCTGTTGAACCAACCCTACCAAACTGCTGAAGAAAGTCAAGAACATTACCTCTACTAGTCAGTTTAGTTATAATAAATATAAATCAACAACCAAGGGTCACTGGACATTTGAGTAAACCCAATAACATGGAGAGGAAAAAAAGAACCAATATGAACAAATAACAACTGGCTTTAGGAAAAGGAGATAAATTAAGAGAATTTGGCCAAATTCTAATTAATCGCTTTAGAAATATTCAAAAGGATATCAAATTAATTAAAAAATGAGTTGCTATTTTTCTTGTTTAAAGAAACAAGAAAGAATCCTTGGAATTTAGAACATTACTAACGTGGGCCAGGCACAGTGGCTCATGTCTGTAACCCCAGCACTTTAGGAGGCTGAGGTGGGCCGATCTCGAGGTCAGAAGCTCGAGACAGCCCTGGCCAACATGGTGAAACTCCATCTCCACTAAAAATACAAAAATTCGCTGGGCACAGTGGCAAGTGCCTGTAACCCCAACTACTTAGGAAGCTGAGGTAGGAGAATCACTTGAACTCAGGAGGCAAAGGGTGCAGCGAGCCGAGATTGTGCCACTGCACCACAGCCTTGGTGACAGAGCAAGACTCTGTCTCAAAAAAAAGAAAAAAAATTACTGATGTGAAGAAGTCAGTGGATAAACTGAATAACAGAATAAACATTGCTAAAGGCCAGACTGGTGATCTGGAAAATAAGCTGTGAAAATATTATAGAATGAAGAGCCCTAAATGAAGAGCAAAGAAAGATAAGGAGATAGAAAATAAGAAATAAAATGGCAAGAGACACGGGGAATAGACATCTTTTTATTTAGTCTAATATCTTTCTATTCAGAGTTCTAGAAGCA
This sequence comes from Cebus imitator, assembly GCF_001604975.1. NCBI lineage: Eukaryota > Metazoa > Chordata > Mammalia > Primates > Cebidae > Cebus > Cebus imitator. The sequence continues at coordinate 578,356 of NW_016107719.1, forward strand.
GAGAATAGACACAATGAAGGGAAGAAATAATAAAATAAAAAACTGTAAGAAAATCTTAGAGAACTAAAGACCATTTTCAAGTAAATTAGGGCTCACTAAAAATTCTTATGAAATTCCAGAACATCAATAAGGAAAAGAAAATCCTACAAATTTTCAGAGCTAAAAAAAACTGCCACCATACCTAAAACCCAAAACCCAAACAACAAAAGAAAATGAAAACAACAGGTTGTCTACAAATGGAATAAAAATAGTAAGAAGACCACCAAAAAATCTAGCTGTGAGTATACAAGAACGAAGGAGTGCAGGCACTGAGGCTTAATCTCAGCAGAGATTTTTATACTTCTCTAATGTTGGCTCCAGCAGATTTCAAGGAGCTAGCAGCTGACAACAGTGAAAACAAAGGAAACAAACTGTTTAACAAAGAAGAAAAAACATTTACCATCCATGCATTTCATATAAAAAATTATTCTAGGCACTATTTCAGCAAAATGAAAAAAAATATGAAAACAAGATGTTAAAGCTTAGAGGAAACAAAGTTTAAAAAAAACAATGAAATGAAACTCCATTGAAACTTGAGCCTTGGACAGTCTCCTTTGAATANAAAAAAAAAAAAAATAGAAAGAAAAAAGAAATGAAAGTATATGTTTATACAATGAACATAAATGCTCACTGACTAAGTTTAGCTCAAAACAGAAAACAACTCAAATGTCCATCAACAGGTGAATGAATAAACAAATTCTGGTCTATCCCCACAGTGGAGTTCCACTCAGCCATAAACAAGGATCGATTCCTGATATACAAACTACAACCCGGAAGAATCTCACAGGCTTATGCTAAGTCCAAGAAGCAAGAGAACACACTTTATGAATGTATTTGAGGCGTAAGAACAGGAAAAACCAATTTCTAGTGACAGGGGTTAGAAAAGTGGTTACCTTTGTGGGATGAGAGGTCAGTGACTAGGAAGGGACACAGAAGGGACATTTGGGGGGGTTTGTGTTTGTTTTTGTTTTTTTGAGACGGAGTTTCCCTCTTGTCACCCAGGCTGGAGTGTAACAGCGGGATCTCGGCTCACTGCAACCTCCGCCTCCTGGGTTCAAGCGATTCTCCTGCCTCAGCCTCCTGAGTAGCTGGGATTACAGGTGCCCAACTAATTTTTTGTATTTTTAGTAGAGACAGAGTTTCAGAATGTTGGCCAGGCTGGTCTTGAACTCCTGACCTCAGGTGATCCACCTGCCTCAGCCTCCCAAAGTGCTGGGATTACAGGTGTAAGCCACCATGCCCGGCCAAAAGGAACATTTTTGGAATGCTGGAAATGTTTGGTAAATGTATGTATATCACCGAACTAAACACTTAAAACCCATGCACTTTCTTTTCTTTTCTGTTTGTAAACTATACCTCAATTTTTTTAAGTTAAAGTAAAAAAGAAAAGGCACCACATTTGAAGATGCACTCAGGTCATCCTCCACCCCCCTGGGAATCAAGGACGCAGGGACCCAGCCCAGCTCTGCCACCACGTGACTTCCACCTCATTCTTTAGCCTCCCTCAGCCTCTGCACCTGCACACCCTCCTCATCTGTAAAACGGGGATGAACATCTCTGCCCACCCTATCCAATGTGGAGAGGACCAATGGAAAAATGGAGGCAAATGTACCTTCCTGATTCACTGTTCCCTCTCATTGTCACAACCCTTGTGATGCTCTCCCAGGGCCCAGCAGAAAGAGTGATGAGCCGGGAGCATGGGCTTGGTCACTGGCTTGCCACAGAATCTCAGGAGGCCCTTCCTTCCAGGCGGCCTGTCATCTACGGGCCACCATAGCCGCCAGATGCCAGGGTGCCTCTATCCTGCCCTCCCAGGTGGACCACCAAGACCCCCCAACTCGAGCAATGCCTGCGGTGCCAGACGACTGTACTGTCACTGCTATGGCCACAGTTCCTCTCAGAACATACCCGCAAGGCACAGAGCCCCTTGCCTGGCAGCCGTCTCCTCTCCCCAGACCCCTCCCTGGCTGTCCAGCAGCATCTCCCTCCGCAGGGCTGTAACTGCCACAGCATACTAAGGGAGAAATAAAACCCGGAACTCAGGCCGGGCACGGTGGCTCAAGCCTGTAATCCCAGCATTTTGGGATGCCAAGGCAGGTGGACCACAAGGTCAGGAGTTCAAGACCAGCCTGGCCAGCATAATGAAACTACTTCTCTACTAAAAATACAAAAAATTAGCTGGGCACGGTGGTGCGCACCTGCAATCTCAGCTAGCCGAGGGACTGGGGCAGGAGAATCACTTGAAACCAGGAAGCAGAGGTTGCAGTGAGCCGAGATCATGCCACTGCACTCCAGCCTGGGCGACAGAGCAAGACTCCATCTCAAAAAATAAATAAATAAACCCAAACTCAGCTGAAGGGGTGGGTTTCCAGTGCTTGCCTCTGGGACTGCTTCCCCTCACCTGTCTGGCTGTCTGAGCTGAAACGGTCACCGCACTTGGACAAATAGACAGGTCACACCTCGGGGTGCACAGGAGGCTGCTGCACACTGTGGCACAGACTGTGGGGTGTCCTTACCAAATCCTGTGCCCACTTGCCTCAACAACCGACAGACCTTGGATGACAATGTGCCTGGCCAGAAGGCTCCATTTCTCAGCCTCCTTGGCAGCTAGGAGTGGCCAATGAGGCCCAAGTGTAAGTTGTCAGGTGGGACAGAAGGGAACATTGGGCCAGTGTGTGCTCACTCCCCAGTGGAAATTAGACGTAATGATGGAGGCCCAGCAGCCGTCTTGTATCATGAGGTGGTGACCTTGAGGATGGGAGCTGGATGCTAAGGTTGGTGGGGCTGAAAAAGAGAAAGAGCCTGGGTCCGTGGACACACCATTGGGGCCCCCACCAACCCAGAATGCCTACCCCCTGACATGTTTTAGGTGAGAGAGAGAGAAGTCTGGATATGGTTTCAACCACTGTTATTAATATTTCCAGCCGATGTTCTCAGCAATGGGAAATAAGCCCTGACTGACACACAAACCCTTTGAGGTCGATACTGCTGTGTGACCCCTGCCTCTTGTACCCCTGCTTTATAGATGCACCCCCAGCCTCCCTGCCTCCCTCTGTGATGTCCACCATGCCCAAGAGACCAGCGTTCCATTCCCAGCCCCACGACACAGTAAGTCAACCTCTGTGGGACCTGGAGCAGGCCCCACGGCTGCAATGTCAATGGTGCTCCATGCAGATGGCTGCGGCTGGAGCTGGCGACACGGGCGCTGTTGAGAAAGCAAAGTGTTTCCTGGACACCGTGCCCTGCTGTAGAGATCAAGGGGAAGCCGGAGAATATTTACAAACCCCAGAGAACAGACACACGAAACGAATACTAGATGGGTATAGCAAAAAGCCTCTTTGAAACCTGTCCTCCTCATTCTTTGCCATGTGAAATTAACTGGTTAGCAAGGTGCTCTCTGGTGACACTAAGGTTTTCGGTTCTGCCGCAGAAAACACCATGCATTCCACACCGTGGCCACCTGTGGAGCTGCCATGCAATGCCGGGCACAGAGGCTGGGTACTTGGCAAGGACGCTAGACAACCTGGGTTCTCATCCCTGCTCGGTGAACTGGTTAATCTCGGGACAAATTACTTCACTTCTTTGTGCCTTAGTTTCTGCCTCTGTGAAATGGGCAACAGAGGGCAGCTGATCTGGGAAGAGCTTAGACCAGACCCTGCTACAGAGGAGGGACTATCAAGGATCAGAACCACTCTCGGATTCACGGTGAGAACTTAATTTCCTACTAAGGAAATTGCCTGTTTGTTATAGGAAACTGAATTTACTCACCAGCATGGGAACGTTCCATCCGCTGAGTCATACTCGCTTCTCTTATCATCGTTAACCCTGTGTAGGGGCTCGTGGCGCTGAGAGGAGCAACCCTTTCTCTTGGTGAGGTTGGTGTGAGTCAAAATAAGTGATGATTATAAGTGATTCATTTGTCAAACGCAAGGTCAAGGGTCCCAATTTGTACTTGTCACTAAGGCAGCATCAAGAAGCTCCCCATATCCCAAACTGTCTCCCCTCTGACAAGATGGAAATTTCACTATCAGAGCCAGGGAACTCCGAGGAGGAGAAGTGATTTCGGAGCATGGCATCTTAGCCTAAATGCACGTATCAATGTCAGCTGGGAGGAGGGGGGTGGGGGGTGGGGGAATCACAGCAAGGAAAGGAGGGAAGGCCACAGGCAAGTGTTTGGACCCTCTCAGGGTGGCTGAGGATTCTGCAGCCACTAAAGGCGCGTGCACACACATGCATACAACACACACACACACACACACACACACACATGCTGGTAATCGCTTTACCCCAGTAGTAGGGGCTTAAGCCTCTATCTAGGCTAGCCTCACCCCCACCCCCAGCTGCACCAGCCACCTCTGTCCCAAGGCAGGATCCCCAGAGGTTCAGCAAGAAAACCCTGCAGGGCTGGAAGCCAAATGCAACAGAATTAGCAGTCACCAGTGGTCACATACAACTCACACACACACACACTCACTCATGCACTCATACACACGGACACACACTAGACTCGGGCACCCACCAAGCTGTCCTCTCAAAGTCATGGCAAATATAAAGAGATGTCCACAGAATTGTCCTGTCCCAGAGAAAGCCACAGAAACACAGGGAGATGTGCACTGAGATGGTCACACTGCCCCCGGATCTCTCTGCCTGGGTGCCCCCATTCCTGCCCCTGGAGAGACATTCTGTCCCCAGGAAGACAACCCCAGCCAGGGTTTCCTCTCCCCACCTCTCCTTTCCCAGGTACTCAGGTCCCCAGTACGTTTTCACCTCCCGTACTTCCTCCATGTCTCACCTGGGGCCGGTGAGGACCCAAGAACGAGGACAGTCTGTCATTTTCCTGCAGCCTCCCCAGCCCCCATGGCAGGAGCCACAAACCTCCTCCTACCCTTCGCTTAGGGTTCACGCCTCATCCCATTTCCTCAGAGAAGCTGGCGGCTCTTCTCATTTTCCAGTGAGTGCATGAAAATACACATTAGTCCAATTAGGGAAAAGTCATCAGAGGGCAAGGCGGGAGCCACCACCACACCTAATTGTCAGCTCCAGCAACGCACAATGAGGCAGACTCACAGATAACAAACACACAGGAAGGGGGTGGCTGGAGGGGGCGGGCGAGCTGCCTTTTAGATCCCCTCATTTTTGTTTAGAGGGCTGTCTCCTGTTGGCAACCCACTTCCACATCCATGCTCCCAGGAGAAGCAGGTAGGATGGGAGCGATTTCAGTCCCATCTTACAGAAGGGGAAAGTGAGACCCAAGGGACTAGTAAAGGACAGTTGCAGAAGGCCCGGGCCACCTGGACTGGGCTTCCTGACTGGGCTGGAGGTGAGGATGGGGGGGCCAGTCCCCAGGAGAGCCCCCATTGGCCGGAAGTCCTGCACTCCGTTCGTGCTCCTCCTCACCCGGGGACTGTGTCCCACTCCTCTCTCTAAAAAGAACCAGCAGCACTGAGTGGAGGGAGGGCTCAGGGGCAGACCATGAGTGCACTGTTTATCCAGTGGGCTTGGCATGTGCTCCAAGGGCAACCTTGCCCTTCACCAAATGCTGGGATTATTTAATTGATGGCTGCTGTCCCCCAGATGGCCATGTTTGTTAAATCTGGTAAGGAGATGTGCTGTGTGCTTTTCTTCCCCCGGCTGGCGATGATTTTCTCCGAATCTGAGTGCAAGAGGCCCACTTTCATGCCTGTTATCCCATAAGGCCCCTCCCAAGCCTGGCGTGGTCCCCCCAGCGGGACCCCAGTCATCTTAACCTTCCAGCCAGGGCTGCCTTGCCCTCCACCAGATGAGAAGCCAGTGGTGAGGCATGAGTGGCCCCTGCTGGTGATGTGATGCACTGTCCACTGGGACTCCAACCCCAGGTCCAGCCAGGTAGCAGCATCCCGCACACAACTCCAGGACTGCCTGGCTGGGTGAAGGAAGGGGTGGGCATCTGTGGGAGGAGCACAGAGCCCTAAGAATGTGCGATTCTTAAAGGCCCGAAGAAGCTGGGGACAGCTCCATTCCTGTTCCCGCAACAGGGGGTGTGACTGTGGGTGGCAGGTACACACTGAGCATTTTCCAGCAGGGGGGCAGGCTAGGGTGCCTGTCATTGAGTATGGACTGTCAGAGAGGCTCACGATATACGGGATGGATGAAGAAAGGAAGGAGTGAATGAAGGAATGAATGAACTCATTCCCTAAAAGTTCATGTGAATAACACTAGTAAGCTATCAGGGTCATTTTTAGATAATAGCGATGAACTTCTTTAAGAGTTATGTATCTATTTTTATTGTATTCAACCTGTCACATTCATTAATATTTGAAACAAATGTCTTTAGGTACAAAAGGATCCATGTAAAGGAACACATTAGGTAAATAACATGTATGTACTCTCAGCTGGTGGCATAGGTATTCAATAAACGCTAGGAATGAATGAATGAATGAACAGGTGCATGTATTGCTGATGAGGCAGATCGTGGAAAGTCATTACAGGCCAGTGGGTTCCACACTTAGCTGTACGTTGACATCACCTGGGAGCTTTACAAATTATCTCTGGGCAACTCTGTGTCTCTGAATCTCAGGGGGCTTGGGAGGAAGCTGGGGCACCCCAGATAAACCCTCAGAAGAGGAGAAAATCACAGCCACCCAATTTGGGCAGCAAATCAGAAGCAGCATGGATTCACTGCCTTTTGAAATAGTGAAACTGCCGTCATTGGAGAAAGGCAAGCTGTGCTTAGACACCTGAGATTCCTCTGCTGGGAGAGAGGCTGAACTCGGTGAACTTGAAGGTTTCATTCAAGGAAAGAGAAGTGAGCTGATATCTATGTAAACCAGCTTCTAGATTGACGCTGAATATAAAGCTAATGTATTTACTATAACTTTCATCTATATTGATTAAGAATGTCAGCTGGGCGCGGTGGCTCATGCCTGTAATCCCAGCACTTTGGGAGGCCGAGACAGGTGGATCACCTGAGGTCAGGAGTTTGAGACCAGCCTGACCAACATGTAGAAACCCTATGTCTACTAAAAACACAAAAATAAGTCGGGTGTGGTGGTACACACCTGTAATCCCAGCTACTCAGGAGGCTGAGGCGGAGAATCGCTTGAACCCGGGAGGTGGAGCTTGTGGTGTGCCAAGATCGCACCATTGCACTCCAGCCTGGGCAACAAGAGCAAAACTCCATCTCAAAAAAAAAAAAAATTAAAAAGGATGTCTTATTTATTCACCTGCACATCATGTTTTACTTGGCATAAGTCTAAATATTACATTAGTTGCTTACAGAGCATATGGAACTTGCTGTCCTGAGTTTATTTACAAGTCAGTGCTTCATTTATGAGAGTTTTGGCCCCTTAAGAACCTCCCCCTCCTTGAAAACTGTGACTGGCTCATTATGAGCATATATTCATATAATGGTGTTAATGTGGTTACCATCTGTTTATCTCTTTTAACTAGGTCCTGATGTGCCCATAACAATTTCACTCACTTTCTTGATTACATTTGGAGGAGTGTGTGGTTTGGTGTGGCCTTGGTAAAGTGCTGCTGTCTGCTTCTCTAAATCCACATATAGTATAATCTGTGCAGGCTGAGTTAACATTTGATATGTCAGTTGTTCCCTTATCTTGTTAGATACTCTTGATAAAAGAATTCCCAGTCATGAATTTTCATGGGAAAGAATGGAGAAACATCAATGTTGTACTGTTTGGAAAGATTGACAGACACTTTGCAACTGAGTCTGAGTGTTGATATCAGCATAATGGTATTCAAATAGCAGCTCTTTTTTTTTAGCTTTGAGCGGATTTTTAAAACATAAAGCATAAATAGATTTGTCATAGTGCAGGGTCAAAATTAGTTCTGTTGATGGCAAGTTATGCAATATTAATTCTGTTTCATGAACAAATGCAATTAAGTTGCAAATCCCTTGACAGAGTGCAATGTTAGGCCAACGTTTACATCAGTATAAGGAAATGTAAGATTAGCCTCCCCAAGGAAGACAAAAATCTTGGCACAATGCCGAAAACATAGTGTTTGTTTTATAGCTGTGCCTTGCACTCTTACATGACCGGTGGGAATAAAAGCGGACACACTCACTCTCAAGGACAATTGGACAGTGTCTACCTAAGTGATAAATGCACCTTCTCTTTAATCCATCAATCCTCCAATACACTTACACCTGCACATAATAGCACATGTATGGGAAAATTCACTGTAGTATTGTTTGAACAGCACATGATTGGGAAAACCATCCAAATGCCCATCCGTAGAGGACTGGTCAATAGAATACTGTACAACTATTATTTGGAATATTATATGGCTGCCAAAAAAAAGAATGAGGACTCAACAACAACAAAACCACCTAAATAAAAACTGGGCAAAAGAGTTGAATAGACATTGCTCCAAAGACGCTATACAATGGGTGGCCCATAACAGCTGAGAAAACATCCAACATCCCTAATCATTAGGGGAATGCCAATCAAAACCACAATGAGAGGCCGGGCGCGGAGGCTCACACTTGTAATTCCAGTACTTTAGGAGGCTGAGGCAGGCAGATCAAGAGGTCAGGAGTTCCAGACCAGCCTGGCCAATGTGGAGAAACACTGTCCCTACTAAAAATACAAAAATTAGCTGGGCATGTTGGCAGGCGCCTGTAACACCAGCTACTCTGGAGGCTGAGGCAGGAGAACTGTTTGAACTTGGGAGGTGGAGGTTGCAGTGAGCTGAGATTATGTCACTGCACTCCAGCCTGGGTGACAGGGCGTGACTCTGTCTCAAAAAAAAATTTTTTTTTTAACAGAAAATAAGTGTTGGCAAGGATGTGAAGAAATTACAATCCTTCTGCATTGCTGGTAAGAATATAAAATGATGAGGCTGGGTGCAGTGGTTCATGCCTGTAATCCTAGCACTTTGGGAGGCTGAGGCTAGCAGATCATGAGGTCAGGAGATTGAGACCACCCTGGCCAACATGGTGAAACTCTGTCTCTAACAAAATACAAAAATGAGCTGAGCGTGGTGGTGCATGCCTGTAATCCCAGCTACTTGGGAGGTTGAGGCAGTAGAATCGCTTGAACCAGGGAATTGGAGGTTGCAGTGAGGCAAGATTGCGCCACTGCACTCCAGCCTGGTGACAGAGCAAGACTCCGTCTCTTAAAAAAAAAAAAAAAAAACATTGTTGAAATGATTTTTAACAGATTTAAAAT
>NW_016107719.1:588464-601441 GCF_001604975.1 Cebus imitator
GTGTTGACCAGGATGGTCTCGATCTCTTGACCTCATGATCCACCTGCCTCGGCCTCCCAAAGTGCTGGGATTACAGGCTTGAGCCACCGCGCCCGGCCAATAATGTCATTCTTAAAAGCATGGCAGTCTAGGGCAGGGCGCAGTGGCTCATGCCTGTAATCCCAGTACTTTGGGAGGCCGAGGCGAGTGGATCACTTGAGGTCAGGAGTTCAAGACCAACCTGGCCAACATGGTGAAACCCCTTCTCTATTAAAAATACAAAAATTAGCCAGCATGGTGGGCATGTACCTGTTATTTCAGCTACTCAGGAGGCTGAGGCACGAGAATCGCTTGAACCTGGTTGTGGGGGAGGGGGGCGGAGGTTTCGGTGAGCCAAGATACTACCACTGCACTCCAGCCTTGGTGATGGAGCGAGACTCTGTCTCAAAAATAAATAAATAAATAAATAAAATAGTGGAAGTCTAAATCCCCTCCCTTCGAATATGGGCTGACCTTGGTTACTGGATTCTATTGGCATGATGCTGTCTGCCTTCCTAGGCCAAGTAATAAGAGGTCCTTTGACTTCTACCTGGCTGTCTTAGCTGAGAGTCCTGAGCCAACGTGTAGGAGGCCAGGTGCCCTGCAACAAGGTGCTGGAGAGTCCTCACAGCTTTAGCGAATGATGCCCGCCTGATGCCAGCTATCAGGGTCTGCCCCACCTGGGCCTCAGGCAGGTGAGAAAGCCTCCAGATTGTCCCAGCCCCCACTTGGGGCCACCTCAGCCAACACAGTATGGAGGTGGATGGAGCAGAGATGAGCTCTCCCATGAAGCCTGCCAAATTGCAGATTCATCAACAAAGATGAGTGTTGGTGTTTTATGCCATGAAGTTTTGGGGTGGTTTGTAAAACAGCTATAGATAAATGAAACAGTAAACATATTACTTATGTAGTCGAATTTATTTCAATTTAATTTAAAATCATCCGATTTAAATAAAACGGATTTAAACTACATAAAGATGTCTCTTGCAAACAAGTTGGTAAATTGAATGGTTTTCATTCTCATGGTCTCTATCTTGCCTCTATAAAGGTATTAAAGGTGCAGAAATGATTTCACCTGAATACTGAACAAAGCTTAGAGTTTTGGGGTGATCAGTGAAGTGAAGCGACGGGGAATATAGTTCTATTGGAAACCTCTGCCTCCGGAAGGCAAGGGCGGGGAAGAGAAAGGTGGCTGGGGCTACGTACCATGAAGGGGCAGGTGTCCAACCCAGAAATTAAAGACAAACCTGGACAGCAGGTCCTTGGAATAAAACCCAGAATGTGGAGGAGTTAAGTGAGTGACTGATACACATGAGATGGGATTTCAGGAGGCTTGAGAAGGGAAGGAGGTTATATGGCCTAAGACCAGGAGCACTGAGGAGCTAAAGGTTTACTCATTAAGCTTAGAAGAACTAAAAGAGCCGGGTGCAGTGGCTCACGTCTGTAATCCCAGCACTTTGGGAGGCTGAAGGGGGCAGATCATGAGGTCAGGTGTTCAAGACTAGCCTGACCAACATGATGAAACCCTGTGTCTACTAAAAATAGAAAAATTAGGTGGGTGTGGTGGTGAGCACCTGTAATCCCAGCTACTCAGGAAGTTGAGGCAGGAGAATCACTTGAACTTAGGAGGTGGAGGTTGCAGTGAGCCAGGTTCACACCACTGCACTCCAGCTTGGTAACAGAGCAAGAAACTCAGTCTAAAAAAAAAAAAAAAGAACTTAAAAGAAATCCATAATGTATCCGCCCCAAGGATTCTCCACTGTCCCTTCCTGTTTTTTTGCTCTATCACTCCATCATCTCTGAAACTCCTGCTTGTTTGTACCTGCTTGATGTCTGTCTCTCTGTATTAGTCAGGACAAGCTAACTGCTGCAACAAACACCCCAAAATGTAGGGCCTCAACTCAATACTGGTGTGTTTCTGCTGCTCATAACAGTTCAGTGCCACTATTTGGTGAACAGATTTCCCCCTGCTGTGTCTGGGACCTGGGTCCCTCTTGTCTCCAAGCTCTGCCCTTTTCTCACCCAGAGGCTTCTCTAACTAGCCAGGGATGAAGATGAAAAGAGATCATCTCGTGGGGGAGGGCTTTATGGGCCAGGCCTGCAAGTGGAGCACATCCGTCAGGCAGAACTCAGTCACATGGCCACCCTCACTGCAAGCGAAGCTGGAAATGTCACCCAGCTGGGGGCCCAGGAGCAAGAGAGGAGGAGCCATGGCTGCCTTGCTCTCCCAGTCTCAGACCCCAGCGTATCAGCTCTCATCCACCTTATTGTCTGTGTCTAGCACTGCACCTGGCGTGTAATGGGTCACCAGCAAATGTGGAGTCTATGAATAAATGAATGGTGCTCAGGCTGGGTCCTGGGAGCCAGACCAGGTGGGCACTTTCCTAGTACGTGCTGGGGTGGGGAGGGGAGGGGAGAGAGGGAGGGATGCAGCCACTCCCATTTTTCAGATCAGGAAACTGAGGCTCTGAGAGCAATGCCACATGCACAAGGCCACATAGCTTCTCAGTGCCAGCTCTCAAATTCAGCCTCTGCCACCAAATGTCTGTTCTCTCCACTTCCCTGGCTGCCTCTCTAACACACACACTGACCGACTCGGAGTCTGGTTATCTTCAAGGCTGCTCTCCTTTCTCACAGCCAATGAACCATGTTTGACAAGCTGCAGGTTGCTTGAGGTGACGGCTGTATGTCTCTCATCCCTACATGCCCTGTGGCTACTGGCACAGCCCTTGAACACAGTAGGTGCTCAAACCATGTTTGGGGGATTAATTTGTTCACACAGGCTCAGGCTTCATGCTTTGCTGCTTGCACAGTATGGGGGTCACTTACAACTTATAAAAGAAATCGAGGGGATATTTATTATACGGCCCCTCCCTGGGCAGAGTCAGAGCTGTCTCTGAAACAAGACCATTGTCCTCCGTGAAACTTGCTCCCGAAGCAGGGGCTGGGGCTGCATCATGTGGGGGTCAAGACCTCAGATGTCACCTGGCCCCCATCAGGGTTAAACTATGGATCCCTGCCACATACAGAGACTGACCTTCCTTGTCCCCAGCTAGTCAGTCCCAGGAAAGAGAACTGATGGAGGCGCTGTGTGTCTCTGTCCGCGGTGCTGAACTCCCCTCTAACTCTCTCACCTCCTTCTCTAACCTAGCAGCGACTTGTGACCTCCTGAAGCGCCAGGTAAAAATACAGATTCCCTGGCCCTTTCTTTAAAGACTTGGGTTCTGAGGGTCTCATATGGAGCCCTGGGATCTGTTTAAACCAAATATCGTAAGTACCTGTGATTCTATCCAGTCATTTTGAGACTAGCCTGAGTTTGAACACTGACCTCAATAATCAGTTGGTCTTCATGGAGTGCCTGCCATGTACCAAGCACCTGTGCAAGATACCATGAGGCACAGAGCTGAATCAGGCAGGGTAATGTGGGGAGGGAAGGAGAGAGGGGACCCCTTCTGTTTTGTGGGGACACAGCACCAGGCACATACCTGGCCTTTATCCTGAAAGATGAGATAATTAGCATGTGAGAACAGTAGTTATCATAACCATAACTAGCACCTGTATCTTTCCTTGGGGTCTCCACGGCCCTCTCTGCAAGGCAGAGTATGACACACTCTGCTCCTTCAGACCTCCTCGTGGCCTAGGACTCAGACAAAACACCATTCCACACATCAATGTGCCTGATTCCTGCTGCTGCCCTGAACACCCCCAGAATGAAGTCCTCCCTCTCCGCACCCCATGGTTGCATTTTATCATTGTTTACATGATGTGCTATGTTTTCAGTCGTGTCCCAACTGGGATTTGGACTCCCTATTGAGAGCAGGGCTTGCACCTGATTGTCCCATGTGGCATCTGACACAGGGACCCATCCCATCCCCACTTCCACCTCCCCCACCCCTGCCAGAGGAGGTGAGAAATTATTGGAGGATGAGTGGGGAGAGGAATGTGCCCAGAGGAAGGGCTCCTGGTTGCAAAGCAGCTGAGACAAGGGCTCAGAACCCAAAGAAATCAGGGTGGGCCTCTGAGAAACCAGGCAACAGGCCAAGTGCAAATCAGGCAGGGGCAGGCGTTGAGTTAAGGCCTGCCTTTCCTTCTCCGGGTGTTTGGGGCTAACAGGAGGTGGGGCCAGGACAGCTGTGCCTGGTGAAACAGATGTTCTCTGGGCCTCAATGTGGGGCATGGAGGAGGGGGGAACTGGAAGGGGAGGGCCACAGCCAGAGAAATGAAATATCCACAGACCCATTTCTGTTTATTCCATTTTACTTGTAGCATGGAAAGTCCCAAAACCCCTACAGAAGTAGACGGACTGGTTTGAGGAGCTCCCACGTACCGATCACCCAGCTCGAAGTGCCATCCCCACCTTGCAGTTCTCATTCCATTTCTCCCTCAAGCCCCTTCGTTAACAAAAATGTCAGACGCCAGATCATTTCACCCATGAATATTTCAGGATGTATTTCTCACACATTAGCACATTTCTAAAAACAAGCACATCATCACCACACCTAATTAAACAAACCATTCCTTAAGATCCTCTAATAAGAAATTCATCTTCGCATGTTCTCATTTTCCTGAAAAACATCCTTTTACGGTTCATCTGTTTGAATAAAGATCTAAACAAGGTCTATACATTCCCAGGCTGGAGTGCAGTAGCATGATCTCGATCCCGGCTTACTACAACCTCTGCCTCCTGGGTTCAAGTGATTCTCTTGCCTTAGCCTCCTGAGTAGCTGGGACTACAGGTGCCTGCCACCACGCCCAGCTAATTTTTGTATTTTTAGTAGAGACAGGGTTTCACCATGTTGGCCAGGATGCTCTCAAACTCCTGACTTCAAGTGATCCTTTTGTCTCAGTCTCCCAAAGTGCTGGGGTTACAGGCATGAGCCACGGCGCCTGGCCTATACGCTGCATTTTGGTGCTTTATCTCTTAAATCTCTTTTCATCTCTAACTGTCCTTTCTCCCGTCCTTTTTATGCCCTTTTACTTGAGGAAACCTGGCCCTTCGTCATGTGAGACTGACCTCCTTGTTGATGTGGCGGACCGAACCCTCATGGTGTCATTTAACATGGGGCACTGTCCTGCTTCCTGCAGAGTGGCATTTAGGTCCAGACGGTTGATGTGGTGTAGGGTCAATTATTCTGGCAAGCAGACTTCCTGGGAAGCGCTGCGTCCTTCCTATGGGATCACACCTGGAGCATACTAAGAATGCTTCCTGGGTGATACTAAGAATGCTTGGTGCGTTCTGGTGTTGCAAGCCTGATCTCTCCATTGGAAAGCCCCCATCATCTTGCCTTACTCATTTCAGTACCTTTCATAGAATTTTAAAGCACTGACAGAGCTGGAAGAAATCTGAGAAGCCCATTCACTTATGTTTCTACTCATTCCTCAAATATTTGTTGAGCATCTACTATGCCAGGTCATGAGCTGCAGGGAACAGAACCAAAGGGATCCCTGATCATGGAGCTAACAGCCAGGTGGCAGTAGATACCTGGAAGACAGGTCTGCAGGGGTGATGGGTTATAAGTGACCACAGGGGGAGGTGACTTACCGCCGCCAGGTGGCTGCTGTGTGATGGGGGTAGGGAGCCTCCCTAAGAGGTGGGACATGGGAGCTTGACAAGAGCAAGTCAGCTGTGCAGAGATGGCAACTGCAATACAAGGAGAGGCAAGAACTGGTGCTGGCAGAGAACCTGGCACCTGCCAGGGAAAGCAAGGAGCCAGTGAGCAATGGAGAGGGGACTACGGGAGCAGCAAGGTGGTTGCTGTGATAACAGCCCGGGTGGGCAGTGGAAGTGATGGCCAGCCCACTACCCCCACCTCTTACCGCAGGGAACATGAGCTCAGAGAGGATGGAGAGGTTGCTACTGAGCAACCACCCTGCATCAGGAGCTTTCTATGCCGCATCTCAAAGCCTCACAGCCCACTGCATAGGAGTCATTGTGCCCATTTTACAGATGAGGCCAATGAACAGTGAGGCCGCCTGCCTAAGGGCATAGAGCCACAGATGGGCAGTAGGGTGGAGCCCAGGCTGATGAGGTTCCCCAACACTTCAAAGTCGCCCCTGTAGCGAGATGACGACTGCAGAGCCAGGCTGCCTCCAACCTTGGCTCTGGCACCGAGAAGACCTGTGACCGGCCGGAGGACCTTCTCCCCTTTGGTGCCTCAGCTTCCCAATCTGTAAAATGGGAATAATGATTGTACCTACTTCAAATAGGTGGGGATGAAATGAACTAATTTATGTTAAGTACTTAGAACAGTGCCTGACCCCCAGCAAGCACTTGATGGTAGATATTTATGTTTATAGTTCCACTGGCATCAATACTTACAGAAAGGCAAAGCTGAGATGACAGGTCGCCAGCTTCCCAGGGTGGAGTCCACCTCACTCACAGCAGGTTCAGGTGCATCCATTGAAAGTTTACCAGGGCCAGGCGTGGTGGCTCACACCTATAATCTCAGCACTTTGGGAGGCCAAGGCGGGCAGATCACTTGAGGTCAGGAGTTTGAGACCAGCCTGGCCAACTTGGCAAAACCCCATCTCTACCAAAAATACAAAAATTAACAGGGTGAGGTGGTGACACCTGTGATCCCAACTACTCAGGAGGCTGAGACAGGAGAATCACCGGAACCCGGGAGGCGGAGGTTGCATTGAGCCAAGATCACACCACTGCACTCCAGCCTGGGTAGCAGAGTGAGACTCTGTCTCAAGAAAAAGGTTGCTGGGAGGAGAGGAAGCTTACCTTGGGGCCCTGCAGACTCCTTGCTGGGGATGGGGCTGGCTGGGGGAGCCACAGACCCCTGTAGGAGATCTCCAGGCTCCTTCTAATGCCTGCCCCAGGACAGGCTCCCATTCTGGAGTCTCTCTGTCCCCATTTCATGGGGGCCCACTCTCAGCTACCCAGCTCAAAGATCAGTGACCACCCATGGCCCTCAAACATCCCATCCACATGCACCCTGATATGGGCAGACAGGGCTCAGGCTGAATGTGAGGAGGCTGAGCAGCAGCTATGTGCCCAAGGGGCATGGCAGGGCCAAGACTAGGTGGTCTAACCTTGCCACTCCACACTACACGTAGTCCGTGCCTCTGGGGCCCAGATGGGTCACTTCAGCACAGGGCACAGGGAGTTTCATAACTTCCCAGGCAGACACCCAAAGGGTTAAACTCAGGCTCCCTCCTTCCTCCATCTCAATTCCGATCCTTGCTGACTCTGCTCCCCCTCCCTAGCCCCAGCTATTCTGGGACAATGGAGGCAGCAGATGGCCCGAGTCCTGTTCCCTCCGCCCGACCCTCAGGATCTTGGAACAACCCAAAAAGCTGCTGCCGCGTCTAAATGCAGGCTCACCAGCAGCCTTCCCTGGGTGGGTTGGGGAGGACGGCGGCTGTGGATGGCGCCATTCCAGCCCCACCGGGCTGCAGGGCCAGGGCTGCCCTCACTCGAGGCATCCCATAAACCCAGCCCTGGGCCAGCCTAGAAAGAAACGGGGCTTTGGAGAAGCAGAAGCAGCTGGCTACACCCAACTCACTGTGTGACCACAGCACGCGGCAGTCCCTCTCTGGACCTCTCCTCCCTGGAAAACAAGGGGCTGGCTTCAGGTGCTCAGTGGTTCCAGACATCCCCAACACAGATGTGGCCAGAACAAGGTTTCTGATTCTTCAAGGGTGGAGCCCCTGGCCCTGGATGCCTGGGTCAGGACCCTCTGGCCCTCGGGATCTCTCCTCCTCCTTCCCCATCCCAGAGCTCCACTGTGACCCCAACTCCCAGCATCACTGGGCAAGATATAACTTTCCCTCCATAACCCTCCCCTCCCCACCTATGTGCCACCATGCCTGAAATTTCAGATCACTTTCATTCATCTGTCCCCCTCCTTGGGATCCGAAATTCCAAGGGCACTTGCGTTTACTCAGTTCCTGCCCCTGGCTGTCAAACAGCCCTTTGGTGACATTATCTGATACCTGAGGCTAAGTCCTTCTGCACTGAGTCTCCATTCCACCTTCCCTGATTCTCTGACCTCCCCCACCCAAGCCCTGGGGGCAGAGAAAAGGAGGAACCACTCCATACCTCACCATGCACACATGTGCCACACAGCCACAAACACACACACACCACATACACATCTTCATGCAGCATCCACTGAGCCCTTCCTTTCTCTGTGACAGGCTCTGTAAAACGGTCTTGGCATACATCCTATCATACCACCAAAAATGACCGCCATCTCCACTGTAATAAACAGATAAAGACCCTACCCCTGTCAGGAACGCTGTGGCTGCTTGTAACAGAAAACTGAACCAAAAGAGACTTAAACAAATAAGCATTTAATTTTCGTACAGAACCAGATGCAGGAGGAAATAGCTGTGGGTGATTGTCTGGGCCTTTCCTTCATGGTAGCAAGGTGGCTGCCCCAGGTCCAGCCATCACACCCACATTCACAGCAGGAAGATGGGGAGTGGGCTGCAAAACCTTCCCCAGAAATGTCTCTATTGGCTTTGCTTAGTTCCCTCTGGCCAGAGCTAGTCCCGTGGTAGCCGCTAACAGCAAGGGAGGCTGGGAAATGAGCAAAAGTATCATCACGATTGGCTGGGACCTATCATGCTCCTTCATCTGGGCCCGGGTATGCCGAGGCTCCAAACAAAATCTGAACAGGGGGCAGAGAGCAAGGAGCTTTGCGAGACTGATCAGCAACAACGGCAGCCGCTGAGGACCCTGGATTCTGCCATCCTTCTACCCGCATCCCTTCAGTGACTTGGGACCCAGTCGAGGGAGGCGAGAGTGGGCAGCTCAGTGCTTGAGCCCCAGAAGAATGCCTGAGAGACATGAGCCAGAGGCAAGAGCCAGGCCCCACCCAGAGGCCATGTCACTGCCTAAAGGCTTAGGACCCCTGAGCCCCAGCCCAGTTCTAGTGCCCCCTGCCTTTTTTGCAATTCAGCCTCCTGAAAGAGTCTACCCCCTGGAGCCTCTCTGGCCATCACCTGGTCCATCTGGTCCCCTGGGCCGTCTAACTCCCCTCCCAGGGGACTGGGATGCCTTCAGTGCCCATTGCCACCCAGATCCTGGGCTTGCCAACCACCAGAAGGCCCTGCCAGGAACTGCCTATTACAAGACACTTGCCAGGGGCACTCAGTGCCACCCTGGGAGCCAAGGAACAGCCAGAAGCCTCTGCCCAAACTTTGCCCAGCAGTTTAGGATTCATCGGGCAACCAGCTGTGGACACCAGGGTGTATCTGGGTAGAGGAGACAATGGAGGGAGCGGAACCTGCAGAGAGACCAGAAAAAGACAGAAAAAGACTCCTACTTCTGCTTTCAGCCCGCTCTCCTGGGGGGACGCATGCCACAGACAGTTTGCAACAGGGTTTCTCCACTAACGCTTAGGGCTACACAATTCTTTGTTGTGGCGCTGTCTGTACCTTGCAAAATATTTAACAGCATTCCTGGGCTCTACCCACAAGATTCCAGTAGCATCTCCCCGAATCATAATAATCAGCAATGTCTCCAGACCTTGCCAGATGTCCCGCAGAAGACAAATCACCCCCACCTGAGAACCACTAGTTTGGAGAAACTTCAAAGTCTGGAGAAGCCATCAAGAGACCTCAGCTGAGGCCAAGCACCTGACCACACGCCTCTGAATCTGTCGGTGGCTCCAGATCCATTTGGCAGTAATCTATGGCTTCTAGAACCTTCAGGCTTACAGGAAATTTAACATCAATTCCTTTTTTTTCTTTTTTTTTTGAGACGGAGTCTTGCCCTGTCACCCAGGTTGGAGTGCAGTGGCGCAATCTTGGCTATGTTTGGATGCCTAGACTTGGCCCTCGTTCCTCCCATCCAAGGTTTCAGCCCCCAGACCCACCTGGAGGGGTCCTCCTCCGGGGAGAAGGGGCCCTGTAGCTTAATGACGTTGAGCTTCCCCTCAAAGACACCGTAGCTGAGGGTGACCTGGGCAGGGAGATAAAGGAGTTAGTACTGGGGCATCATGCTGGGGATCCCCACAAGGGGGCAGCATCCTGGCACAAGCGTTTTAAGCCGCAGGGAAAGCTGTGCGGGGCACGTGAAATTAATTCCCCACTGGAGGTGGGAGCTCCTTACCCCAAGGCACTTTACAGCTGGACGAGCACTACCATGCCCTTAATCCCATTTGCTCCCTCGACAGCTGGGCTCCCTGGGAAGTTAGAACAATTCCCCCATCTACAGATTTGGAAACTGAGGCTCAACAGGAAAAGGCACCTTTCCAGTAAGCTGTATGCCTGGACTAGAACGGAAGTTTTCTGAGATTCACTAGAGGGTCTCAGCACATCCCTCTTGACCCGGAGCCTCTACTCCACCAGGCAGTGAGGACGTGGATCACGATTTCAACTCATAGGCTGTAGAGGTTTAAGACTGTGGGCTTATGGACCACCCAGCTAGGGTTCCAGGGCCCCTCTGCCGCATATTAGCTGTGTGCCACGGTCAGTTTAGCTCACTGGGCCTCACTTTCCCCATCTGTAGAATGGGGATAATGTGAGTACTGACCTCATGTGAATATTGTTAGCAACCAGCGAGTTAAAGAAGGGTGGCCTGGCGCAGTGGCTCACACCTGTAATCCCAGCACTTTGGGAGGCTGAAGCGGGCAGATTGCTTGAGGTCAGGAGTTTGAGACCAACCCGGCCAACATGGTGAAACCCCGTCTCTACTAAAAATACAAAAATTCGCCGGGCATGGTGGTGCTGTGCCTATAATCCCAGCTACTCGGGAGGCTGAGGCAGGAGAGTCACTTGAACCCGAGAGGTAGAGATTGCAGTGAGCCAAGATCACGCCACTGCACTCCAGCCTGGGCAACAAGAGTAAGATTCTGTCTCAAAAAAAATAAATAAATAAAAAGAGGAAGGGAAGGCCCCCAGTGTGGTGCGTGGCATTGTGGGTGCTCAGGATCCCCTAACCATTAGGGTGCCCTGGTTCGGGCTGCCCCAAATCTGCCTCCCTTTCCTGGCTTCAGGCCCTGCCATCCTAATGAGACCAACCTCACACCCCAGTTCCAGGTCTGGCCAATCAGCGCGGACTCCAGGGGCCGGTAGAAGACGGGTCACGTGACCCAAGCCCACTCAATCGGACCAATGAGCACCAGCCCTGGGATCGGGAGGAGGGAGGCGCTCTCGTCCTTCCGGTGGCGGCGGGAACGCTGGGCTGCCATCTTGCCCGCGTGAAGGCTGAGCCTGCCTGAGGACGGGGCCAACTTGGGGGACAGCGGATGAGAGAGGAGAGAGTCCTGGAGGCCATCTGCACGCCTAGACCCCGCCAGGCCCTCAGCTTCTCAGGTATGAGAGCCAAGCATTTCCTCTTCGGGTTAAGCAGCCCATGTTGAGTTTCGCCGCACTGTTGGGCAGGAGGTCTCAGGGACACCCTCAGCCAGGACCGTCTACAGAGTCAGAGGCCAGCCTCTGCCAGGCAGAGCCAGCTGGACCTGTGTTCCCTGCCGGGTGGTGGGGTAAGGATCCCACTCCTCCCTCAGCCTAACATCCGTTCCCCCTGAAGCCATTTCCATCCAGTAACCTCAGGGTTGAGCCATGGACAGGGAAGTTTGATGAAGGAGGGGCTCCCAACGGATAAAAGCAGAAAGGGCCCCCTGGCTCCCCGGGAGGAACGTGGGGAGGATGGAATACTGCATAGAGCCAGGGGTGGGGGCAGGGTGCTGGGAACCTGAAGACAACCGCATCTCACGTGTGTGGGTCTCTCTGGCTGGCATTTGAGGACCAGATCAAAGAATGTCAGTTTCACAGATGCTAATCCTTGAGGGTTGGAGGTGAAGGGGTTGAGTCACTGTGTGCCCTTAGGGGGTCCTTTGCCACCCTAGACCTCAGTTTCCCCGTTCAATAGGGAACAGTCAAGCCCCGTAATCTAGAGTTCCAGGTTTCTTTCAAAGACCGGAAGGGAGGGTTGGGGAGACCTCATGTCTCACGTTCCTTTGGGGGAACCCCTCCTCTCTCCTGCTTCCCATTGCCGCCTGCCCCAAGGCCAGCCCACCTGTTCAGGGAGCTCCACAGTCCTCAGCAGCTGCAGGGTCTCCAGGTGGGAGTGGAAGAGGGGGCTGGGCTGCAGGCGGCCGCCCAGCTTGCACTCAATGATGTAGCCCACAGTGCAGTCATCAGGCAGCCGGATGAGAGCAGATGTGTCCATGAAACGGGAGCCGCTGAGGGACAGAGCCAGACTGTAGACACTGGCACAGGTCCTCCACATCCAGAGCCCCCACCCTGAGAAGGCCCTCCACTGGCACAAGCTGGCAGAGCAGAGCGCCTGCCTCCCAGATACTGTATGACCTTGAGCAAGTCAGGAACCTCAGGGAGCCTCAGCCTCAGTCTCCTCTTCTGTGAAATGGGGATGCTAACGGCCCTGTCTTCACAGGGCTGTTGTGAAGATTAAACGGAGGAATAGGAAGGCGATGCCCTTTATAAATGTAGTCTTCCTTCTTTCCCTGTCTGGTCATTCATTTATTCACTCATTTATTCATGGTTGAGCTTGAGAACCTACCTGGTACCAGAGACCATGGTAGGGCTGAAGATACAGAGATGAGAAATGCTTCCTGCCCTTAACAGCAGCCCCCATTCTGGAGGGAGACAGAGCAGGGAGGAAGTCTTTCAGAGTAAGAGAGTGGTGCTCAGTCCACACTGCCTGGGGGTATAGAGAGAATCAGACAGGCTTCCTGGAGGAGATGGCAGCTTTTTTTGGTTTGTTTTCTTATTTTGTTTTGGTTTTTTTGAGACAGATTCTCCCTCTGTTGCCCAGGCTGGAGCGCAGTGGTGCAATCTCAGCTGACTGCAACCTCCGCCTCCCAGGTTCGAGTGATTCTCCCGTCTCAGCCTCCCCAGTAGCTGGGACTACAGGCATACGCCACCATGGCCAGATAATTTTTGTATTTTTAGTAGAGACAGGGTTTCACCATGTTGGCCAGGCTGGTCTTGAACTCCTGACCTCAAGTGATTCACCCGCTTTGGCCTCCCAAAGT
>NW_016107719.1:602635-633794 GCF_001604975.1 Cebus imitator
AGAGTCAGAGTCTTGCTCTGTCACCCAGGCTGGAGTGCAATGGCACCATCTCAGCTCACTGCAGCAACCTCCACCTCCTGGGTTCAGGCGATTCTCCTGCCTCAGCTTCCCAAGTAGCTATAGGCGAGTACCACCACGCCCAGATAATTTTTGTATTTTTAGTAGAGATGGGGTTTTTCTATATGTTAGCCAGGCTGGTCTCGAAATCCTGACCTCAGGTGATCCACCTGCCTTGGCCTCCCAGAGTGCTGGGATTACAGGCCTGAGCCATGGCACCCGGCCTCGGATCTCTAACACTTTCTAGGGCTGACTTCATGCCAGGTCCATTCCAAGGACTTGGATAGATGACCTCATTTACTTTTTTGTTCTATATTCACAACCAGTCTATAAGTAGGGGTTGTTATTACCCATTTCACAGATTAGGAAACTGAGGCACAGAGAGGTGAGGTGACCTCAAGCAAGGTCACACAGCCAGGAGGTGGCAGGGCTGCCAGGTACACCCAGAGAGTCAGGCTCCAGCATGCAGTTCTCCACCCCAGAGGCAAACTGCCTAGGCAGAGGTGAGTTGCCAGCGGTGCAGTGGTGTGGGAGCCTGGGGGACTCCCTGGCTCCCCTGGAATCGCTCACACACAGAGCCCTGAGGCCCAGAAGGATTTAATTAAGGCTCAGAGGCTGATTAGCTACTGATAATTAAGGCTTTGTATTTTCTGCTCTTGGTTTTCCTAATGAAGCAGATGGTGACCTGGGGAGGGAGGGTGAGCCCCGCTGTGTGCCCAGCTCCTGCACCAGGCACAGTCTCTAGAGAGGGACTTCCCGACCGTTTCCAGAGGCCTAGGGCCTGGACCGCTCTAACACCTGATACCCAGTAGGTCCTGGGGACAGGGAGAGAACCATGCAATATTTGGGACAGAGTTATACTAAAAAATTCCTCGTTATTTATCTGAAAGTCAAGTTTCACTGGATGTAGTGGTTTTTCATTTATTTGTTTTGTTTTTGTTTTTGTTTTTGTTTTTTTTTTGAGATGGAGTCTCACTCTGTCGCCAGGCTGGAGTGCAGTGGGGCAATCTCGGCTCACTGCAACCTCCGCCTCTTGGGTTCAAGGGATTCTCCTGCCTCGGCCTCTCGAGTAACTCTGGGACTACAGGTGCACGCCACCACACCCAGCTAATTTTTGTATTTTTAGTAGAGATGGGGTTTCACCATGTTGGCCAGGATTATCTCGATCTCTTGACCTTGTGATCTGCCCTCCTCAGCCTCCCAAAGTGCTGGGATTACAGGCGTGAGCCACTGCGCCTGGCCCTATTTATTTGTTTTCTAAATCTGGCAACCCGAATCAGTGTCCTTCCAAATCTGGAACTGAGGCTGGTACGGAGTTCCCTGTTGTGCCAGGTGTCAACTCTTCAGTCACAGGCTAGTGGAGGTGTCTGGAGAGAGAGGGTGCCCAAGGCGGGGAAGGGTTCTGGGGCTCAGGCAGCAGCATCCATCACCCAGCCCACAGTATTCCAGCAATTTTTTTTTTTTTTTTTTTTTTTTTTTTTTTTTTTTTTTTTTTTTTTTTTTTTTTTTTTTGAGATGAAGTCTAGCCCAGGCTAGAGTGCAGCGGCGCGATCTCAGCTCACTGCAACCTCCGCCTCCCCGGTTCAAGCGATTCTCCTGCCTCAGCCTCCCAAGTTGCTGGGATTACAGGCGCACACCAACACACCTGGCTAATTTTTGTATTTTTAGTAGAGGCAGGGTTTCACCATATTGTTCAGACTGGTCTCAAACTCCTGACCTCAGATGATCCACCCACCTCAGCCACCCAAAGTGCTCAGACTACAGGCTTGAGCCACCGCACTTGGCCACTCCAGCATTTTAACAGCCTCCACACCTACGTGGTGACACCAGGTGACTGGGAGCCCTGCTGCAGAGTTACACAGCCTCAGCTCACCTGGGCGCTCCCTGAGTGACCAGGACAAGCCATGGCTCCTGGGGGACAGAGGCCTCACTATGTACCGTCTCTGTGCCACAACTGCATAAGCTCAGTCCTCATTTCACAGAGGAAGAGACTGAGGGTCAAAGAGAGGAAGCCACCAGCCCAAACCCACAGACATGGAGCCAAACCTAAAACTCAGAACCCCTCTTACCTCTCTAGCACATCCTCACCTCCGGGACCAGCCCCACCCTGGGACCAGTGGGCCAAGGGGCAAAGGAGGAAGAGAGGGACCCACCGTGCGGTTGTGGGGCTGCGGCTCCGATGCGTGGATGGGCCGGTTCAGGCTGGGCCTTCCCACGTAGACGTCTCGGGCCAGCGGGAAGGCTCTCAGCAGCTGCAGCAGTGCCCTTGGGTTCACGTAATTGTCATCATCCACGTGGCAGAACCACCTGTTAGGGATGAAACGGGGACAGTGAACTTGTTGGTTGGGGGGGGTTCCAAGCCAGGGTCCCCAAGCACCCCTACAGTCGGCCAACAGTGACAGAGTTCAGGGTAGGGGTGGGGGAGGCTGGCATTTAAGGCATCTGTTTGGTGCCAAGTTGCATATTGTATAAGATTTTGAGGATGGTGTCCATTTCACAGATGAGGGCCAACACTGAGAGGCTAAGGCACTGGCCCTGGCCGGGCGCAGTGGCTCACACCTGTAATCCCAGCACTTTGGGCGGCTGAGGCCGCTGAATCACCTGAGGTCAGGAGTTCGAGACCAGCCTGGCCAACATGGTGAATCTCTGTCTCTACCAAAATTGCAAAACTTAGCCAGGCATGGTGGGGTACGCCTATAATCCCAGCTACTCGGAAGGCTGAGGCAGGAGAATCACTTGAATCCAGGAGGCAGAGGTTGCAGTGAGCCGAGATCCCACCATTGCACTCCAGCCTGGGTGAGAAGAGCAAAACTCTGTCTCAAAAAAAAAAAAAAAAAGTCATTTGCCCAAGGTCACATAGCCAATCCTGAATGGCAGGACTGGAACCCAGCTGGACTTCCCAGCCATCTGCCCACTGCCTGCTAGGGGAGTGGGGGCTGAAGTCAGACCCCAGGAGGCCCAGGGGTTATTTTCACTGGTCCCAGACCACACCTATCCCCAGAGACCCAGGAACACACCTACGCCCACTGGCCAAGAAGGTGTCGAACTCAGCAGCCATCTTGCAGGACAGAGCTGGGTGACTGTGTTCTGAAGAGCAGTTGGTGACCACAAGGTGAGACCCTGGAGAAGTGAGGAGGAGTCAGGGGACCCTGCCCAGCTCCCACTTCACAGCCCGGAACACAAAATACAGAGCAAGGCCGGGCTGCAGGAAGTCTGGATCGGCCCACCCACTCCCATTTTACACATGGTGACACTGAGGCCCAGGGAGGGCAGACCTGCCCGGGACCACAGAGCTACTGGACAGCAGGTTGGGCTGGGACTCAGGTGTCCAGGCCTTGTCCAGCACAGCATGTCCCCACACCCACGCCCACACAGGTTTCCAGGGAAGATGCCCACTTCCCTCCTGGGCAAAGGGGAATCCCCACATGCCAAAGGTGGGCAGCCCACTTCCTGGGAACCCTCAGGCCAGGACACAGCCCCCCTCCCCCAGCTTTCCTGGGCAACAGCTGAAGTCCCCCACCCCACCCAGGCCAGGCAGAGTTACCCAGTCTCTCCCGGAGGCCTTCGTCTGGGCTGTCGGTGAAGATGAACGTCTAGGAAGGAGGAGAAAGGGTCAGGATTCCTGTTGGCCGAGGGAAGCACCAAACCAATCCACAGCCCACCACCACCGGGCCCCAGGTGGACTTTGTACTCCCTCAGTGACAGACACACCCCTCTCCTGGTCGCACGCTCCTTTAGGACAACATATAACACACACAGTCCAGCTTTTGTAGACATACAACTTCAGGGTGCACGCAGGCCACCATATACACACATACACTTGCCTCCTTTCCAGAGCAGCACCACAGGTACCCAACCATAGCCACACACCTGGGCAGCATCTTGCCCTCTGCTATCACGCGCACGAGTGCGCACGCGCAAACATACATGTACATACACACACATACACTCACCTCTTTTCTAGAGCGGCACCACAGGGACCCAACCATAGCCACACACCTGGGCAGCATCTCACCCTCTTGTATCACGTGCATGGGCGTGTGCACACATACGCACATGTACACACACATACTTACACAGACACATACATACACACACATACACATACACATATATACACACACATACAGTCACAGCCACACTCAGCCCCTCCACAATTACATAACACAACCCTAAACTCATTATCAGGACACAAACTCTATGTGAACAGAGCCACACCCACACCCAGGGGCACCGTGCCGCTAGGGAGACATCACGCCTTCACAGCCACACAAACCTCCTGTGCCAGCCATCTCAGAGATGCTCCCACAACCCAATCCAGCTCCCCCAGATTGGACAGCGCCCCACCAAGAGCTTCCAAATGCTCTGTCCCTAGCGACCCTCAAACCTCACAAGGCAGGTGTCACCTGTTCCCTTCCCAGATGACAAGGAGGCTGAGTGACAGACCAGAGTTGGCAAGTGCCAGGCTGAGATTCAAATCCACAGGCCTCGGACCTCTCCCTGCCGCCTCCCAGGCAGCTAAAGCTGCTCAGCGCCCTACATAAACCAAACCCAGACTCTGAATGAGAGGCAGAGGCAGCCCGTGGACACCACAAAGACCAGCCAGGCTGGGGATTGCTGTCCTTCCCGTTCCAGGCCCGGCCCAGCATGGGGAGAGCTTCTCGGCTGCCCAAGTGGGTCCTCTCACACCCAGTGAGCACCCAAGGGCCTTTGAGGGCGTCCCTGGCCCTGGGACTGCCCTGCCCAGGACTCGGGACAATTCTGGACCCCTTCCAAGTGTCCCACCTAATGTTTAAAGCCTCCAGACTCAGCCCCCACTGGGGCCACACGTGTGGCCTATCCCTGACCTCCCTCCAAGCCGTCTGTCTACCTCCAAGAGTTAGTAGAGTTAATGTGGTTCCTCCGAGTGGGTGCATGAGTAGGTGACCTGCTGTGATGTTAGCTGTTAATCGCACGGCTAGTGCTACTGGCTGAATAAAAAGGCAGATTGTTTGGATGATGATTAGCATAGGAATAAGTGGGATAGGCGTTCCTTGGGGTAAGATGGGCTAGAGATGCTTTTGTTTTAAATCGAAACCCTGTGAGTACAGCGGCTGCTCATAGGGGAATTGCTCTGCCTAAATTTATTGATAGTTGAGTAGTTGGTATAAATGCGTAGGGTGTAAGTCCAAGGAGGTTATCTAAGGTGATAAAGGTAATTAGTGCCAAGAGTATAAGGGATTGAGTTCATCTTTTAATATTATGAACTGTTGTTGCTTGTTTTAGTGGAAGTTAAATTAATGATTGTTGGAGCGAGGAAAGCCGGTTGTTGATTAGGTTATTAGAAGGCATAATCAATGTAGTAGAAAATAAAATAATATTGCTAGGGGAACTCCTAAGATTGTTGGGATATTGAAAGAGGTGAATAGATTTTCATTCATTTTCATTCTCAAGTTGTTTTGTTTTTGTGCTTTAATTAACTTTGATAATGGGGTGGTGTGGAAGGTAAAATTCAGTATTTTTAATTGAATAATATAGAATAGGGCTACAACTATTGATCAGATCACCACTGGTCATGTTGAAATATCTAGTTGGGGCATTCACTGTAGAGAGAGGTTCTCT
Organism: Cebus imitator; assembly: GCF_001604975.1. Classification (NCBI taxonomy): domain Eukaryota; kingdom Metazoa; phylum Chordata; class Mammalia; order Primates; family Cebidae; genus Cebus; species Cebus imitator. Next base: position 608,294 of record NW_016107719.1, read on the forward strand.
CAATCTTTAACTTAAAAGGTTAATGCTAAGTAGCTTTACAGTGATACAATGTATAGATATGAGGCTCAGACTTCAAAGTCTTTGAAATATGGGAATTCTAGAACGATGGGTATAAAGCTATGATTTGATCTGCACATTTCTGAGCATTGCCCATAAAGTAGGCCTGGTCGTATAGAGGCTAGTATAGCTTGATTTAAACGTCCGGGGATTGCATCTGTTTTAACGCCTAGTGATGGGACAGCTCATGAGTGTAAGACGTCTTCTGATGAAGTTAGCATACGAATATCTGCTTCTATTGGCAAGGTTGTTCAGTTATCTACTTCAAGAGGTCGAAATTTGCCGGGTTCAAGAAAATAAGTTGGTATAATATAAGAATCAAAAGCCAAGTCTTCATAGTCTGAGTATTCGTAGCTTCAGTATCATTGGTGACCAGTTGCCTTAAAGGTTAAGTAGAGTTTCTTAAACTTGTCTGTTATGTACAGGATACGTAGGGATGGGAGGGCAATTATAATAAGAATGATTGCGGGTAGGATAGTTCAGATTATTTCGATTTCTTGGGCATTTATAGTGCTGGTATGAGTTAGTTTTGTGGTAAGTATTAAAGAGATAATATATAGGACTAGTGAACTAATTAGGAAAATAATTATGAGGGCGTGATCATGAAAAGCAATTAGTTCTATAATGGGGGATGTAGAGTTTTGGAGACCTAGTTGGGCTGGGTGAGCCATTAAGATATGTAGAGTTTGGTCCATAATTTAACTTTGACAAATTTATGTAATTATTTTACTAATATCTCATTGAAAAAGTCATGGGGTCTATGGGATAGACTTGAAACCAATTTTTGGGGGCTCAGATCCTTCCTTTTTCGCTTAAAGATTTTACGTAGGTAGACTCTTTAAATGTGTGTTTAGGAGGGCAGCCATAGAGTCATTCTAGATTGGTAGATAGCTGCTCGATAGTTGAAACTTTTTGTTTTGAGGAGAAGGCTTCTCAAATTATGAAAATTATTAGAATCACTGCTGTTAATGAAATGAATGAGCCTACAGATGAGACGATATTTCGTGTAGTATATGCATCAGGATAATCAGAGTATCATCGGAGTATTCCAGATAAGCCAAGAAAATGTTGTGGAAAGAAAATTAAATTTACGCCTACAAATACAGTGGTAAAGTGAATTTTAGCATAGGTCTGGTCAAGTGTATAACCCGAGAATAAGGGGAATCAGTGAATAAAGCCCCCTGTGATAGCAAATACTGCTCCTATGGATAGGACGTAATGGAAATGAGCTACTACATAGTTATGTCATGTAAGACAACGTCTAATGATGAGTTGGCTAGTACGATTCCTGTTAACACACCTACGGTGAAAAGGAGAATAAAGCCCAGGGCTCAGAATATTGTGGGAGATCATTTAATATTACCGCCATGCAGCATAACTAATCAGCTAAAGACTTTTACTCCAGTGGGGATACCAATAATTACAGTAGCTGATGTAAAATATGCATGTGTATCCACATCTATCCCTACTGTGAATATGTGAGGGGCCCATACGATAAATCCTAGGAAGCCAATAGATATTATAGCTCATGCTATTCCCATGTATCCAAATGGTTGTTTTTTGTTGGAGTAATGTGTTACAATATGTGAAATTATTCCAAAGCCTAGTAGGATGAGGATGCCCAAAAAATCAAAACAGGTGTTGATACAGAATGGGATCCCCACCACCAGCAAGGTCAAAGAAAGTGGTATTAAGGTTGCGATCAGCTATAATATAGTGATTCCAGCAGCTAGAACTGGGAGGGAGAGCAGCAGCAGAACTGCTGTAATACCAAACGAAAAGGGGTGTTTGATACTGAGTTATGGCTGGAGGTTTTATATTGATAATTGTGATAAAATTAATGGCCCCTAAGAGGAAATGCCTGCTAAGTGAAGCGAAAAAATAGTGAGGTCCACAGAGGCTCCTGGATGCGACATATTTCCTGCTAGGGGCAGATAAGCTGTTCAGCCAGTTCCAGCGCCGGCTTCCAGTGTTGAGGATGCAAGTCGAGAAGAAGTGATAGGGGAAGAAGTCAGAAGCTTATATTATTTATTCGGGGAAATGCTATATCGGGAGCACCAATTATTAGAGGAATAAGTCAGTTTCCAAAGCCCCCGATTATGATTGGTATAACTATAAAGAAGATTATAATGAATGCGTGGGAGGTAACATTAACATTATAAACATGGTCATCTTCTATTAGACTTCCTGGTTGACCCAGTTCTGCTCGAATTAGGAAGCTTAGGGCTGTTCCTACTGCTCCTGCTCATGCACCAAACAATAGGTATAGTGTTCCGATATCTTTATGGTTAGTTGAAAATAGCGATTTGTGAGCATAGGTAGAGAAGGATAAAATGGCTCTGTAAGCATTAGACTGTAAATCTAAAGACAGGGGAATATCCTCTTTTTTACCCGTTCCGAGGTGATATATCATATTGAATTGCAAATTCAAAGAAGCAGCTTCAACCCTGCCCGGGCTTCTCCCGCCTTTTTTCCCCCATATGGCGGGAGAAGTAGATTGAAGCCAGTTGATGAAGTTGTTTAGCTGTTAACTAAATTTTTGTGGGTTAAAGTCCCATCAAACTAGAAAGGGCTTAGCTTAATTAAAGTAGCTGATTTGCGTTGTTGATGCAAAATAAAGTTTTGCAGTCCTTACAGTAGCGCAGAAATGAAGTACAATTTACTTACTAAGGGCTTTGAAGGCTCTTGGTCTGGTTAATCTAAATTTCTAGTTTATTAAATTTATGGGGTTGTGGGCAGGGGAAAGGCGGAAGAAATGATAAGGGGGGAGAAATGGTATTGGCTTTATGTATTTGAGTTGTCAATTTTTGTATTATTAGATGTGGGAAATATTGTTATTGAAATGGAGTATGTTAGGTGCATATAAAAACGTAAGTTTATTAGTGTTAGGATGGCCATAGTAAGGGGGATAAGAAGATTATTATTTTTTGTAAGTTCTTGTATGATAGCTCATTGGGGGAAAGCCTCCTAAAGATAGTATTATTAGTGGAATTATGGGTATTATTCATGTAAGTTTGTTTCAGGTATGTGGTAGTGATAGGGTTGTTACGTTTGAGTTTAAGTAAAATATTATGAATATAGAGATTGTTAAAAGATAAATGAGTAGGCTTAGAATGGCAATACTTGGGTCATAATATAGTACTGCCATTATTCATCCTATAAGAGATTGAGGAGTAAGCTAAGATTTTGTGTAGTTGTGTTTGGTTAAGTCCTCCTCAACTGCCTAATATAATTGATAAAATTGAGACTGTTAAGAGGTGTTTATATTGATTGATGGGAAGATTTGGAGTATGAATGATACAGGGGCTAGTTTTTGTCATGTAAGGATGGGTAAGGCGGGCATTAGGGGAATGCCTTGGGTTACTTCTGGGAGTCAGAAGTGAAGGGGAGCTATTCCTAGTTTTATTGCTAGGGCTACTAGTATTGCTGTAGATAAAATTTGGTTTAGAGATGGGTTAACTGTTCATTGTCCAGAGAATAGATTGTTGAGGAGGATAGTTATGAGGATTATGGATGCGGTCGCCTGTATTAAAAAGTATTGCCGGGCGCGGTGGCTCAAGCCTGTAACCCCAGCACTTTGGGAGGCTCAGGCGGGTGGATCACGAGGTCAAGAGATCGAGACCATCCTGGTCAACATGGTGAAACCCCGTCTCTACTAAAAATACAAAAACATTAGCTGGGCATGGTGGCACGTGCCTGTAATCCAAGCGACTCAGGAGGCTGAGGCAGGAGAATTGCCTGAACCCAGGAGGCGGAGGTTGTGGTGAGCCGAGATCGCGCCATTGCACTCCAGCCTGGGTAACGTGAGTGAAACTCCGTCTCAAAAAAAAAAAAAAAAAAGTATTTAGTGGCTGCTTCCGTGGAGCGGGGGCTTGTGTTTTTGACTAGTATTGGTACAATCGCTGGTATATTTAGTTCTAAGCCTATTCGGATGAGGAATCAGTGTGAGCTTAGTATTGTGATTACAGTTCCGGTTAAAATTGTAAGGGAAATAATTCGGTGGGCTAAAGGATTAATTAGTACAGGAGGGATTGAACTACATTTTGGGGGTATGGGCCCAATAGCTTACTTAGCTGACCTTACTTAGAATATGGTGTAATAGGTAGCATGGAGAGTTTTGAGTTCTCAGGTATGGATTCAATTCCTATAGTTCTAGAAATAAGAGGATTTAAACCTCTATGATTTATCCTATCAAAGTAATTCTTTTGTCAGGCATATTTCTTATGTTTGGAGCGGGATGCCAGATGTTAGGATGGGTATTGAAATATATACATAGTGCTAGTGTAAGTGGTAAAAAATTTTTCATAGGAGGTGTATTAGTTGGTCATAGCGGAATCGAGGGTATGCTGTTCGAATTCATAAAAATAGGGTGGTTAAGAGGAGGGTTTTAGCGATGAAATTTATCGTACAGAGTTCTGGTATAGCTGTAGTGTAAGGTGTTGCTAAAAAGATAGTCATAGTTAGGGCATTTATGATCATGATATTTATGTATTCTGCTATAAAGAACAGAGCGAATGAGCCCGCAGCATATTCAATGCCAAACCCTGAAACTGGTTCTGATTCGCCTTCTGTTAGATCAAAGGGAGCTCGGTTGGTTTCTGCTCATGTGGGCATAAATCATATTATGGCTAGGAGTCATGATGGTAGTAGAAGTCAGGAGTGCTCTTGTAAGAAGTGAATGTAAATTAAATGAGCCACTTATGAGTAGGGTTGACAATGGAATAATAGCTGGGGTGACTTCATATGAGATTGTCTGGGCTACAGCTCATGATGTGCTGATTAGTGCGCAGTTTGAGTTGGATGCTCATCCGGATCACAACATCGAGTAAACAGCTAGACTTGATGTTGCTAGTATAAATAAAAGGCCTAGGTTCAAGTTAATTAAAGGGTAAGGTATGGGGAGGGGGGTTCACAGGAGAAGAGCGATGGAGAGGGCTAAGGTTGGGGCGGTTCCGTACAGGGTTGTAGCGGATGTGGTGGGTAGTCGAGGTTCTTTTGTGAAAAGTTTTATTGCATCGGCAATTGGTTGAAGTGTTCCGTAGGGGCCTACAATGTTAGGGTCTTTACGAAATTGTATATAGCCTAAGATTTTTTGTTCTGTGAGTGTCAAGAATGCTATAGCGACTAGAGCAGGAATAACTGGTCGGAGTAAATTAGTTATAAACGCGCTATTAAGAAGAGGAACTGAAGCTCTGGTTGTAAAGTTTTAAGTTTTATGCAATTGCTGGGCTCTGCCATCTTAATGAGCCCTGTTCTTGGGGGAAAAAGTAATAATTTATAAGATTAAGATAATCATCTGATTTGTGAGGGCGCTTTGTGAAGTAGGTTCTCTTTCTCTTGTCCTTTCATACTGAAAGAAATATTTAATAGATAGAAACCAACCTGGATTTCTCCGGTCTGAACTCAGATCACGTAAGACTTTAATCGTTGGACAAATAAACCTTTTTTTTTTTTTTTTTTGAGACGTAGTTTCGCTCTTGTTACCCAGACTGGAGTGCAATGGCATGATCTCGGCTCACCGCAACCTCTGCCTCCTGGATTCAAGCAATTCTCCTGCCTCAGCCTCCCGAGTAGCTGGGACTACAGGCGTGCACTACCATGCCCAGCTAATTTTTGTATTTTTAGTAGAGACGGGGTTTCACCATGTTGACCAGGATGGTCTCGATCTCTTGACCTCATGATTCACCCACCTCGGCCTCCCACAGTGCTGGGATTACAGGCGTGAGCCACCGCGCCGGTCCGGACAAATGAACCTTTAATAGCGGCTGCACCATTAGGATGTCCTGATCCAACATCGAGGTCGTAAACCTTATTGTCGATGTGGACTCTGGAATAGGATTGTGCTGTTATCCCTAGGGTAACTTAGTCCATTGATCAAGTTATTGGGTCAATAAATGTAGATTTACTTAGACTAGTAACGTCTTGGTATATGTTTTTAGGGGGCTGCGTTATACTCCAAGGTCACCCCAACCGAAATTTGTAATACATAGATGGTGGGTTAGTGCCTGTGGGTTTTTAAGGTACTCGTTTGTATTATTAAATTGAAGCTCCATAGGGTCTTCTCATCTTATTTAGGTATATTCGCCTCTTCACGGATAGGTCAATTTCACTGATTAAAAGTAAGAGACAGTTAAACCCTCGTGTGGCCATTCATACATGTCCCTATTTGGAGAACAAGTGATTATGCTACCTTTGCACGGTCAGGGTACCACGGCCGTTAAACATGTGTCACTGCGCATGTGCCTCTAGTACTGGTGACGCTAGAGGTAATGTTTTTGGTAAACAGGCAGGGGTAAAGTTTGCTGAATTCCTTTTACTTTTTTTAATCTTTCCTGGAGGCATGCCTGTGTTGGGTTAACAGTTTGGATGATAGATTAAACTGTAGGTTATAATGATTGGGCTGTTAACTAACAGTAGTTGTTTCCGTCTGAAATAAGCTTATGCGGCGAGAATAATTTCACGTTACTTATGCTAACATTGTTGCTTCTATTAAGTAATAGATTAGTCCAGTGTGTTTTAGGAGTTCAGTAAAATGAATAGGATTAAGAGTAATTGAGCATTGAGCTTAAACGCTTTCTTAATTGGTGGCTGCTTTTAGGTCAACTATGGTAGTGAAATGTTTTACTCTCTATAAAAGGTTATTTCCTAGGGTCTAAAGAGCTGTCCCTCTTTAGACTAATGATTAGATTTACAGGAGGATTAAATAGTTCTGTAAGTAAATTGAAGGTTGAACTAAGATTCTGTCTTGGACAACCAGCTATAACCAGGCTCAGTAGGTTGTCGCCACTACCCATAGAGTTTCCCACTATTTTGCCACATAGACGGGTGCACTCTTTTAGCTGTCCTTGGGTAGCTCACTTGGTTTCGGGGGACGTTGTTGAAGTTCTCTACACAAAGCTATTTCTAGTTAATTCATTATGCAGAAGGTAGAAGGGTTTGTCTTTGCTTTTTTATGCTTTATTAGGCTTTTGTCTTTCCCTTACAGTACTACATCTATTGCACCTAAATATAATTTCTATCGCCTATACTTTTTTAATAGGTAAATGATTTAATTATTGTAGTTAAATCATATAGTTATATGAGGTTGGAGCTAGAGCTAGCTCAGTGATCAGTTATTGGTGAGATCTTCCGGGTGTAAGCCGGATGCTTTAATTTAAGCTACACTTTGATTCGTCCAAGCGTACTTCCCAGTACACTTACCATGTTACGACTTATCCCCTCTATATCAGTGTGTAGTGGCTTATTGGCAAGATACTTTTATGCGACGTTTGAGGAGGGTGACGGGCAGTGTGTGCCTGCTTCATGGCCTTTATTCAATCAAGCTCTCTATTCTTGATGTACTGCTAAATCCACCTTAGGTCTTTAGATTTCATAAAGGTACCCATCTGTCTCCTAATCCCAACACCTGGTTATCCTCGGGGAGGCCCGGGCAGCATCTCCTTCTGAGCCTCTCCCAGGGGTCTGTCTCACTGTCAGATTTAGCTAATGCTGGAGGTCTCTGGATTTCCTCGGGGAGAAATGTCATTGGTCTGAGCCTAGGCCCTGGTCTGCTTCTTCACGAAGCCCACTCCCTTGGTGATGCCATGCAGCCTCTCGGCTTTAACCACCATCAGGGAGCTGGAGACTCGTGTACACCGCAAGCCCTAGCCTCTCCCTGAGCTCCAAACCGTCAGATCCCCCCAGCCACCACATCTCCACGATGTCTTAATGCATCAAGAATGAGCCCCAGGCTCTCCAAGATCCTCCCTCTCACTGATTGGGACCCAAAACCTCGGAGTCCCCGCCCCTCCTCTCTTCCTCTCACACCTTCCCCAAGCCTGTCAGCAACTCTACTCACCAGCCTCCAAATCACCTAGATTGCTTCTTGTCCCTCCAGCACACCTGGCCACCCAGAGCCCCACCACTGTCGTCACCTGCTACCTGCCTTGCTGCAGTCTCTCCTCCCTGGCATCCCTGCTCTGTTCTGCCACCACCCCGTCTGTTTTCGACACAGCCCCAAGGGATCCCATAAAGGAGCCAGCCCTTTCCTACCCTGCCCCCAGCAAACTTTTGCCACCAAACAGGCACCAGATAGTGGAGCGCTCTAGTTTGGAGCATGGGCCAAATGGGCTGAGGAACGTTTCCCAGTGAAGACCGAGTAAGCCCAAATAAAGCAGGAGAATAGGCACTTTGGGAGGCTGAGGCAGGTGGATCATGAGGCCAGGAGTTCAAGACCAGCCTGACCAACATGATGAAACCCCATCTCTACTAAAAATAGAAAAATTAGCCTGGTGTGGTGGTGCCTGCCTGTAATCCCAGCTACTCAGGAAGCTGAGGATCACTTGAAACCAGGAGGCGGAGATTCCAGTGAGCTAGGATCGTGCCTCTGCACTCCAGCCTGGGCAACAGAGTGAGACTCTGTCTCAAAAAAAAAAAGCAGGAGAATAAAGCAGCCATGAGCAGAGGGAGGGAGGGAGCCGAGAAGGGGAGTCCAGGTCCAGAGGGGTGGGGGCATGGGAGAGGGCAGCGAAGCTGGTGTTTTCAGTCCCCGGGAATCCTGAGGTTGGCCCAGAGCACTGGGCAGAGTTTCCTCAGAGCTGAGGGCTGCATTTGATTTGTTTAAGGAGAGGGCCTGACAATGGTGGAAACTTCACAGGCGGCCGCTGGAAACAAAAGGACACGCAGCCTGCTGGGGTAGGGGAGGGGTGGCCGGGGACCATCTGCTGTGGAGGAGGGGAGTTGTGGGGCCGCTGCCACCTCTCCCCCGGCCACCCCGCCATCCCGTCCCGGCCCCCGCCCCCTGCCCACAAGGGGAGGAGAAAGGCTCCCCTTGAGTGCAAAACCCGCCTCCCCCAGCCCACCCCCTCGGCCCAGGACAAAGGCCGGCACACGAGTCCCCGGCCCCTGCCACAAGGCCCACCTGCTACCCAGCCGCCCTTAACCAGCCGCTGGGGCGCCCAGTGCTGCAGTTAACCAGCTCAGGCCCGGTCCAGACACTCCCGCCCCATGGAGATGAGGAAACTGTAGGCCGAAAGGGGAGGGCCTTGGCCAAGGTCACAGAGAGAAGTGAGCCAAAGGGTGAAAGAGACATGGGGTGGCGAGTGAGGACCTCCCTGTCCTTCCACCTCCTCCTCCATCTCAGCATCCTTCCTTCTTTCAACTTTAAAGACAAGACTTCTGGAGTCTGCCCCTCGCCCCTTGGGTCCCGCTGAGTGGCTTCATCTCCCACCTCAGCTGAACCTGCTTGGTGTTTGCACTGTGAGGTGGGAACGTCACGGGCGTCACAGTTGACCTCTGCGGCTTGCCATGAGGGTGAAACAAGCAACTCGCCTGATCTGCAGCCTGTAGCTGCCAGCACCCCTACTCCCACCCCACCACCTGATTCACAGCTGGGATGGAGCTTGGGACACAGAGGGGTTGTTCTTGCCTGCCTCTGCTGCCCTGGTTCTGTCAGGCACAGCTGCCCAGCCCGAAGGCCAAGGACCCTCTCCTGTAGCCCAGTGGCCCAAGCCTCAACAGGGTTCCCAAGTCTCAGCAGGAGAGAAAGGGGCCCAGACAGGAGCAAGGTTCTAGGTCCCACTGGTCTCTGACCCATCAGGCCTTCTGAGTGACGCTGCGCCAGCCAGCACTTCCTCTTCTCTGGCCTCAGTTTCCCCATCCAGGGCAAGGGCATCACCGTGGTGATGGAGACAGGACAGGAAAAGGCCGTGGGCCATGTGAGGCCACGCTCCCGGGTACACAGACTCATAAACAGGAAGGCCTGTGGGAGGGCCCGCCTCGGTGGCTTCCGCAGGAAGAACCAAGATCTCCCCAAGAGGAGAAGCTGTGTGGGGTCCAGAGAAGAGCTGGGGTGCTCGGGTGCCAGCTGGAGAAGCCTTAAGCCTGGTGCAAGAGCCAAAATCAAGGCAGGGCGCCCTCCCCAGGACAGCCTGGCCTCCCAGGCTTCCTCTCCCTGTCTCGGTCTTTCAGGAGGCCTAACTCCCTCCAAAGACTCAGTCACTTCCTCCTATTGAGCCAGCCTCCAAAGAGGGGTGGGTGGGTGTGTGTGTGTGTGTGTGTGTGTGTACGCGCGCGCCCGTTCTCCACCTCCCGAGCAATGGTCCCTAACACCCGGCATCACTGATTTTGCTTGAGGAAGACACTGGATGCGAGGAGGGGAAGAGCTGGAAGGGACTTGGCTTGCCGGAGCCATGCACCCATGTGACACCCACGCCTCTTGTCACGGCATATCTAGCACACTCCAGCTCCATGCGTATGAGCACGTGCGCACACACAATCCTGCAGGCCTGGCAGGCCTCCCGACCTCCCACCACCACTCCTCTCCCTCTACCCTGGCAGCACCCACCCTCCTTCCCTCCCTCTGAAGCAGCCCTGCAGAAAGCCAGCGCAGGAAGCCAGACATGGCACCCTTGGCACGCCCCGGGCAGCAGAGGCACAGCGGCAGGGGCTGTCCGGAAGCCTGAAAGGATGCCTCCCCCAGAACAGACCCCACCTAGACAGTCTCCCCTTGTCTGCAGCCCTCAGAGCCTGGGCCAAGGACCCAGTGCCCCAGGCCTCATGGGGCTCAGGTGGCCCTAGGGACAGCACCTAGGGCCTGGGTGGGGCAGCCTGGCCTGGGCGTGGGTCACGATCAGGACCTCTTGGAGGCCTCCATCCCAGCTGCCCAACACTCACCATTGCCCCCAGTGCCAGGCTGGGCCTTGGTGGCTAGGAGTGAGGCCCCACAAGAGAAGCTAGGAATAAAAGAACCCCCGGGAGAGACCCAGGAGCCTGGGGCAGGGGCCCAGCCTGACCCCTAAAAGTGGCGGAGCAGTGGGCCCTGGGTGTACCAGGATGAGTGCAGGGCACAGGCAGGGCTGCAGGCAGCCCCTGAGACCCGGAAGAAGGAGAGGGAAAGAGGATCCCAGATTGGGCAGGTATCGGGCAGCTTCTCCCACGAGGCAGTCAGGGACCCCAGCCCAGGAGAAAGGCCTCTGAGAACCCCTTGGTCCAGGGACCACTCCCAGAGCCCAATGTCACCCACTTGTCACCTGTTCCCTGGTCCTGGAGACCCACGTGTCCAGCAGCAGCTCCAGGCGCAAGCGGTGGAAGGCCCGGGTCGTCTTAACTGCGATAAAGACATCGCGCAGCTGTAGCTCAGGGGGCCCCGGGCTCGGCTGGCTCAGTTCGGGGGTCTCCTGTACCTGCTGCGGGGACAGGCTCAAGTGGTACCGCAGACACAGAAGCCCCATGCACAGGAGGGTGAGGAGGGCTCCAGCCAGGCCCCGCAGGAGCCGGCACTGCATTGGTTGGCCCTGGGAACCCAGACAGCTCAGCCCCCAAATCCCAGCCAGACGGGGAGGGAGGCTGGTCAGGCCGGGGCTCCGGCAGAGGCAAAAATCTGGCAAGCATCAGGGGCTGACAAGGAGGGAAGAAGTAGGAGCCGAGACTCTGGACCCGGAGGCTGAGCCATGGCAGCACCGTCTCGACCGCGCCAGCCCTCCACCTGCTCCCGGCCGGCCGGCCGCAGCCTCCGGGACTGCCGGGCCCCGCCCCGCTCAGCCTGAGAGGCGGGGCCAGACGAAGGGAACCCCAGACAGAGGCGGCTGAAAGGAGGCACTAGCAGAAGGGGCAGCCCTGGCTCTACCAGCTGCTGCGGTGAGAGGAAGTCACAACAAACTCTCCGTGCGCGGTGGAAGGGAGGTTCCTCCAGGACCATCCACGTCCCCAGAGACCTGTCAGCTTGGCCCATTCAACACCCATTACTTTGGTGTCCTGCGTCGTCCGGCGTTTGCTCAGTTTCCCTCCGGGATGCGGTCCCCTCCCACCAGCCTCACCCACATTCCCTCCGCTAGGTTGAATTCTATCTGAACTTTAAAGCTCAAGGGTTCCCTTCTCCAGGAAGCCTTCCATGATGCCCCCTCTTAACATCTGGGGCTCCCGCGGTAGTTCGCTCAGATCCTGTGGTCTTCACAACAGCACTGGGGCTGTCACTCCCAGTTTATGGCCAAAGATGTAAGGCACAAAGGCACAGAATGAGCAGAGATGATCCAGCAGCTCAGCTGCAGAGTTGACAGAACCCAGGTCTCTGGTCCTCATCTGGTTCTCTGGAGGTCCTGCCCCGCCGTGGCGCTGCCCGTACCCAACGTCACTCCACAGTCTCTGGAGCTGCTGCTCTCCCAGCACCCAGCCAGTGGACAGACAGAAGGCCTTCTCCAGCCACCACCTCCGTCTTGTTTCAGACAAGCTCACTCACACCTCCTCCCTCCGCCGCTGAAAGCCTGCACTGGCTCCCATTTTCTTCAGAACAAAAGCCAAAAATGCACTCGGTAGCCCACAAGGCCCTCCCACCCCGTCCTGCTACTCACTCTGCTACACTGCAGACCCCTGGGATCCTGGCTGTCCCAGGCACACGGCTGCCACAGGACCTTGTCACTTGCTGTCCCCACCCACAACCCTCCCTAGAGACCTCATCTCACTCTCCCACTCCCTCTGGGCTTTACACAAAGGTCACCATCTCTGTGAGGCCTTCCCTGGCCATTTTATTAACATTGCAACCCCTTGCCCCCTCCTTCCCAGCCCCCCAGGCCTGTCCTTCCCAAGCCGCCTCTTTTTTTTTTTTTTTTTTGAGATGAGTCTCACTCTGTTGGCCAGGCTGGAATGCAATGGCACCATCTCCACTCATTGCAACCTCTGCCTCCCGGGTTCAAGCAATTCTGCTGCCTCAGCCTCCCGAGTAGCCGGGATTACAGGCGCCCGCCACCACACCCAGCTAATTTTTTTGTATTTTTACTAGAAACGGGGTTTCACCATCTTGGCCAGGCTGGTCTTGAACTCCTGACCTACGGATCCACCCACCTCAGCCTCCCGAGTAGCCGGGATTACAGGCCTGAGCCACCGCGCCTGGCCCAGCCCCCTTCTTCACTGTTTTCTCCACGCTTTTCATCTTCCACATCCTGTATGTCTTAGTTATTGTCTGTCCTCCTCATGAGACTATCAGGGCAGGATTTCTTTTTAATCACTGAGTCCCTAATCCCCAGTGCCTAGGACAGTGTCTTGCAGACAAGAACTCGATCAACATTCAGGTGGCTGGTGAAGTGAACTGGCCCTGCCAGGCTCAACCCTGCATGAGGACAGCTAGGGGAGAGGAAGGGAAACCAACCCTTTGAATCACTTTCTCATGGGCCAGCCCCCAGCAAGGCCCTTCACAGCCCATATTCTCAGAATGGTGACAATGCCAGCCTTGGTGGTAATCACAGGCTCTGTGCCCCACAGACGAGGTTCAACTCCCGACTGGGGGCCGAGCGCTGTGGCTCATGTCTGTAATCCCAGCATTTTTGGAGGCTGGGGCAGGCAGATCACTTGAGGTCAGGAGTTCCAGACTAGCCTGGCCAACATGGTGAAACCCCATCTCTACTAAAAATACAAAAATTAGCCAGGCGTTATGGTGGGCACCTGTAATCCCAGCTACTCGGGAGGATGAGGCAAGAGAATCACTTGAACCCGGGAGGCGGGAGGCGGGAGGCGGGAGGTTGCAGTGAGCCAAGATGGCACCACTGCACTCCAGCCTGGGTGACAAGAGTGAGACTCTGTCTCAAAAAAAAAAAAAAAAAAAAAATCCCTACTGGGCCACTCACTGTCTGTGTGACCCCAGGCAAGCTACCTTTATCATCTGTAAAATGGGGACAAAAATGTAACTTGGTGACGATTATGGGATGAGTGGGCTTCACCACCACACAGAAAGGACACTTGACAGGGGCCGCAGGCAGAGGCAGCCGAGCCACAGCGCCCAGCCTGTCCCCAGACCAAGCACTGGGGCAGGGGGAGGTTCATTTACCCCAATGCCCAGGGAGCCACAGACATCGAGAGACAGCCACACAGACTCCCTCGTCCTGCCATAAGGCAGAACATGGCATGACCCAGAGAAGTCCCAGGAGCTGGGAGGCTCTGGTGGGCTTTGTGGAGGTGGCATCTCAGCCAGGCTTCAAAGGTCAGGAAGATTCAGGCAGGGAGAGCAGCCCAGGCAGCAGGCCACACGAGCACAGGGGCACAGCTGAGGGCAGATTCGGAGCCCACCGCGTGTGTTGGGGGGGGATACAGCTGGAGGAAGCCCTGGAGTGGAAAGGGACATTGCAGCTGGCTCCCATGCAGGGGGCGGCCCTTCCCCCACGGCAGCGCCTTTGCCACTCAAGAGTCCAACTCTCCAGCCCCTACCCGTGGTGACAGACTGGTGGGCCTCAAGGTCCAATCTGCACCTTCTTAAAGATGCCCTGTCGTGGAGAGAGTGGGAAGAGCAGTTTCCCAGGCAATGGCTCCAGCTACGCGTGCTCACCCAGCCGTGGCCAATCAGTACCCCCATGCTCATTCCAGCATCCTGGTCTCCACAGGGGAGGACCCTAGGTCCAGAGAGGCCATCTGAGTTGCCAGGGGTCACCTGTCTGGCCAGAGCTTTGGCTTTCAACCAAACCACAGTGCCCTGTGCACCCTGCACTCCATCTTGGGAAAGCCTCTATGGGCTCCCGGGACAGCCTGAGCTCACCATCCTCTCAGGCAACTCCGTGCCCAAGCACCGTCATCTTGCGTGGTCCAGCCTCTGAGACCCTCGCCACCTCTCCCCTATACCCAGTCCTTGTCTCTTCCCACTAAAGATGGGCGCCCCATCTACACCCCAAACCCCTCTCTCAGCTTCCCCGTTCTGTTCTCCACCCACCACCCCAAATCCCAGACCTTAGCCCTTCTTAAGAATTTTTCTTGTCAAACATGGAGATCCAGCCCCACCCCTGGGGGCCACAGAGCCCCTCCTTCTGGTCTGCTCCTCTCTTTCACTACCCCTCCCCCTCTCCCCATCCCCTATTCCAATCGGCCTCAGTCCTGAGCCAACCCCAAACCAGAGTTCCCACAGCCCTGCTCCCCCATCCTTGGAGGCTCCCACAGCCTCCAGGGCACAGCCCAAGCTCCTCTGCACTCCCAGCCCCACCCCAGGACTGCCCTTCCTGACCTCACTTCCAACCTCTCCCCAGGTGGCCAGATCCAACCCATGTGCTGCCCCTGAGCTTTGGCCCTGGAAGCTACACTAGTTAGTACATCCAGACCCCAAGCCCCAGGGCCTGCCCAGGCTCATCACTGTGGCTGAGGACAGTCACCTGCACTTGGACACATAGGTCCAGTAGGTGGTTCTTGAAGAAAGGAATCCCAATTCCCAAGCTCAAGTGGCACCTCCTCCAGGAAGGCTGCCTGGATTGCTCCCAGTGGGAGCAACCATCCTCTCTTGAGTGGAGCCATCTCAGGAACCTGCGAGCATACCGAGGGTTTGCTCTTGAGCTCCTGGGCTCAGCAGTCGGGTCCCTTCAGTCTGAGACCACACCCTGTCAGTTTTGGTGCCCTGCTCCGGAGGTGGGGGCACTCCTCTGATGATCAGCCATGGGCCGGGCTGAGCGCTGGGGTGGCCCATCCATGCGGCCCTTCTCTGGTCATCTGGGGCAGGTAAGGTGATGCCAGCGCAGATGGCAGGCGGCTCTGGGACCAGGCAGGCAGGAAATCTGACCCTCCCGACAGGCTATCAGGGACCTGAAAGGTGGTATCTGCCTGAGCTGGGGGTGGGGACAAATAAGAATGGTGGGGGCCCAGGCCAGGGATACAAGCAAGCAGAAGGCCGCCAGTGTCTACCACAGAAGTGTTTAATGTTCCATGGTGTAACAGACCCGTTAATCATCCACGGGCTGTACATTCTCATGACGGAGCCCTCCCCGCCCCCAAGAGGGAGGCAGAGGCAGGGGTTGGGCCCTATGAGGCATGGTTCTGTGTGTGCCCATGTGAAATGGGCGGGGCGTGACATTTACACAGGAGAGAACCACAGACACCCATGTGAAGAGACACGAAGGGCACAGGTGACCGAGGGCCCGGGAACCGCCCGCCCCCCCAACCTCCCCCCCACCGCCGTCCATGCATGGCTGAATCCACGAGGAACGTGAGCTGGATGGCGGAAGTCACATGATAATGGGCTCGGGGCTCCTGGGAGCAGAACAGGCCCAGGGCAGAGGGACAGACCTGAGCCTACCCGTGAGAACTTGAGTGTGCAAACCTGTGCACAGGTGTGAGAACAGGCTCCAGGGCAAGTGTTTAAGGAGAAGACACACACTAGTGAGACCCACTAGTGGGATTGTGGAGACCCCAGGACAGGTGGGGAGGCCCAGAGCAGCAAGTACAGGGGAGTGGGCGCTCTGTCCCGGGGCTCCTGCAGGCTGGGCAGGGCCAGAGACAGCCTCGGGGGTGAGAGGCCAGAGTCAAGGGCCCTGCGACTGGGAGTCCAAGGTTCTAGGAAGGCTCAGGGCGGGAGGACCCAGCTTCGCCGCAACTGGCCTGGGAAGAAGCCGCAGGTATCAGATGAGCCTCAGGCCTCACTGCTGCCGCCGTAGCCTCTGCTGCCGCCGCCGCGCTCCACCCACACGAGGCGGGCCTGCTCCTGCAGGATGCGGCCGCGCACCACCTTGGCCAGCTCCTCTGCGTGGCCCCACTCATGGGCGGGCACCTGCACCCAGGAGCAGGGCAGCCCCCAGAGCACCTGCTCCGAGCCACGGCACTGCCGCAGCAGCTCTGAGTCCCGCCAGCCCGGCCGGCCCAGCAGACCTCTGCCAAGAGAGGAGTGGGCAGTGGTCAAAGTGGGGGACCAAGACGGACAGGGAGAGAGGGACGAGGCAGGGGGGATATCTGACCCTCCAGACGGGCAAGTGGGGACCTGAAAGGTGGTAGCTGCCTGA
The DNA here is from genome assembly GCF_001604975.1 of Cebus imitator. Classification (NCBI taxonomy): domain Eukaryota; kingdom Metazoa; phylum Chordata; class Mammalia; order Primates; family Cebidae; genus Cebus; species Cebus imitator. The sequence continues at coordinate 625,066 of NW_016107719.1, forward strand.
GCTGGGGGTGGGAACAAATAAGGAGAGTGGCCGGGGCCAAGGCCGGGGATACAAGCAAGCGGAAGGCCCCCAGTGTCTACTACAAAAGTGTTTAATATTCCATAATGTGCAGCTTCTGACTAAGGGGAAAGAGAAGACGGACAACCCAAGAGAGACAGATGGAGATGGTGGGGAGGGAGGGGGAGAGGCATCCTCCAGGAGGATGCTCTCTGGTCCAAGTGCCCGCACACTGCTCACTTCCCGCTGAGCCACCCACCCCCCTCACCTGACTTCCCGGACGTTCTTCTCGGTCACCTCCACATGGATGACGATGGGGTAGACCTCATTCTGCACCAGCTCCCGCACACCCTGAGCACCCAGCTCCAGCAGGCAGTGCTTCTGCTCAGAGGATCGAGGCTACACTACTCCCGGCCCAGAGACATCAGCCTCCCAGGCTCTGCCCCCAGACAGGTCCCCCATCACACCCTCCCAGGTGCAAGTCCTGCTTCCCCACCCAGAGGGACCCTGGCAGCAAAGAAGGAGCCCAAAAGGAGAGACGGGACCTGGGCCTCCCCCCACCCCGAGGATGGAGCTGACCCAAACCCACCCACCACCCTACAGCTGACCGCCAGCTCCCAGATAGTGGCAAGTTCAAGGACAAGAATGTGTAGATGAGCTGTGGCAGTAGAACACCTTGAGGGGGACCCACAGGCAGTCAACTGTGCCCTCCCATCCAGGTGAGGAAACTGAGGACCAGAGGAGGGAAAGAATTTTCCCAGGGTTGCCCTGGCAGTGAGCAGCACAGCCTGGCTGGCACTCAGATGCTGGCACTCAAGCCCAGAACAGTAGCACCCACTCTGGAGCACCCCTGGGAGCACCCCAGGCCCGCCCCCAGCACCTACCTTCCCAACAGACTCCTGGATGGCCCGGATCCTGCTGCCCAGCCCGGGGATGGCAGGCTGGGCCTTGGGGGCTCCGGGTGCTGAGGATGGGCACAGTTCCTCCCCAGAGAGGCTTTCTGCACAGGGGAACAGAGAGGGAGAGATGGAGTCCATGGGGTCTGGCTGCCGGAAACCCCCCAGCCCTCCCAGGCACACGGTCTCACCTGCGGGGCAAACTTGGAAGTCCAGCCGGGAGCTGGGCAGGTCTAGCAGGTTGCGGATGAGCCGGGGTGCCAGGCACTCAGGCAACAGCACCACAGGCCGCAGGGCAGACACCAGCAGTGGCCGCACCAAACTGTAGGGTCTGAGGCTGCGCTCTGGCTCTGTGGCAGGGGTGGGGCACAGAAGAGATAAGGGCACAGGCAGGCAGGGTAGCAACTCCTCAATACCCCAAAACCCCCACCACCCATCCCTTCCTCAGTCCTGCTCCTCCTACCCGAGTGTGCGCGTGCACGCACACACACACAGTAGGACGGTGGCAGTAGGCTCCTGCCTGCTCCTCTGCCTCATCCCTGCCCCCCATAGGTCATTCTCCACTCAGCGGTCAGGCTTTAAAAAGCAAATCCGATCATGTTAACTCCCCTGCTTTCGACACACCAGTGACCTCCCAGATTCTCAGAAATAAAAGCCACCTTCTCCGCATGGGTGACGCAGCCCTGCCTGAGCACCTGGGGAGGCTGCCAGCCACGGACCCCACACCACCAGCCTCCCCTCTCCCTTCAGCTGCCTCCAACCACAGGGCCTTTGCATGCCCTGGAGCCACCAGAAGCGTTAACCCTTGCCCTCCCTCAGAGCCTAGGTCCCACCTTCCCTAGTCCTCAGACAGCAGGGCCCTGGCATGTGCTCCATGGCCTCCAGTTCTCCGCTACACACCTCACACTCTGTGTTCACAGGTGGGATCATCTGATCCCCTACCCACTCATTAGACAGCTGAATGAGGGCAGGGAGTCATGTCCCCAACACCCGACAGAGCTGGTACTCAATACTCACCTGCCGTACCCAACACCCTCCAAGGCCACCACACCCAGCCATGCCTCTATGCCTGGAACGAACTCCTCCTCATCCTTGCAGTCCCCAGTGGAAACTCCCTCTCTTCCAGGAAGTCCTTCCTAACTATCCGCTCCTCTTGCCCTAGATTTGCTACTCCCTCATTTGAGTTCCCTCAGCCCCTTCTCACTGTCTGGCCTAAGGCCTCACCCTACTGCCTCCGGGAATGAACCCCCGCCCCCCACCACACGTGTCACGAGCGCTGCTACACACACACTGCCAGACAAAACAGGCCGGTGTTTGTGCAGACACACAGTCACAGCCACATGCATCCCCGCAGGGTCTCCCTCAACCTTGGCAATGACCAGGGCAGGGGTGGGGCTTGTCTCTCAGGTCCCCAGCATGACTCCCACTGAACCCTCACAACAGGCCCTTCTAGGCCAAAGGAGCCACCCAGACTACAGGACACCCAGCGCAACACGGGATCCAGCTTTGCGCCCACACACTCACCTCCACAGGGCTCCAGCAGCGGCTGCTCTGGGGAGTCCCCTGCGGCCGCTCCCACAGGCTTGGGCCTCACCAGCCGCAGTTGGTCCAGGGCTCTCTTCTTCAGCTGGGAAGGTGCAGGGAGAGAAGAGCATCTGAGAGCTCAGCCTCGCCCCATCAGGGAGAGGAGGAATCGGGACCCCGGGCTGAGTGGGCCCCACTGCCACCGTGGTCCAGGCTTGCCGGAAAAGCCTAGGTCAGCAAAGGTGCCCGCCTCCACCAGGCCCTCTCCTGTTCTGCCCAGCACAGTCCCCCAAGCAGGGGGACTGCACCTGCTGTAACCAACACCCTCCAAGAACACCACACACAGCCATGCCTCGGTGCCTTCTGCCTGGAATGAACTCTTCATCCTCAAAGGTGACCAGCCCTGAGGCCCCAGGGAAGCCAACCCATCCGAGCCTGGTGGAGGAGCCTTAGGTCTACCCCCCAAGTTACAGACAGGGAGAATGAGGCCCAGAGGTCAAGAAGAACCAAATATCACATAGGAGGCCAACTTTAGGGTCTCTGCCAGTGAATTAGCAATGTGGCCTTGGTAGGAAAACTGATAAAACCAATAACAGCACTGATTATACCAATACCGGACTGGTCTCAAATGCCTGCGACATGATGGACACTTGCTAAGCCCCTGAGGGGCCATCTCTCGCCATGGACAGCCTGAGAGGCGGTGCAGCCCCCACATTTTACAGATGAGGGAACAGCCCCAAGGAAGGTTCAGGAGATTGTCTAAAGTCACACAGCTGATAAGGGGCAGAGCTGGGGCTCCAATGCAGGCTGCCTGGCTGGGGTCCTGGCTCTTCCTTTATCGGATGTCTCAGCCTCACTTGCCCATGTGCACAGCAGGACATGCAGCCCAGCCGCCATCCAGGCATTGGAAGAGGGGACGTGCCTGCTGTTTTGTCAAATGCTTACTATGTGCCAAGGTACTCCTGAATACTAGGCATGCTGTATCTCATTTCATCTCTAAACTACCCTGCACAGTGAGCTCTGCTGTTCTATTTTCTGGGCACATACTAGATGACCAATTAAAGCCCCAGGGAAGGAGGAAGGGAGGATCTTCCTAGGTTGCTGGAGAACAGAGTTTGCTAGCTCCCTTTTGGACCCCACCCTTGGGGCTCCCCCTCCCGCTGCCCACCCAGCCATGCTCACATTACTGCGGGGGCCTCGGTGCCGGCTGGAAGGCAGGCATTTCTCCTGAACTTCTAGGAGCTGCTGGGCTCTGTGGGAGAAAGTGGGATCATGTGTGTAGGAAGGAGAGCCCATCATCCCTTCTCAAATGGTGAGAGACAGTGGGAGGAGGGAGAGCACCCCCATCTGGGCATGGCTCCCAGGGGGACCCCATCTCCGGCTCCTGGCTCTGCATTACCTCTGATAATTGGGCACAGTGCCCCGGTCCAGGTCCCGCAGAGTGAGGGGGTCAACCCGGGTGCAGAACCATTCCTGTCTCCGCTTGTACGCCGGGTCCACCAGCCGAAGAATCTCTTGGGCTTTCACACAAAGGGCATGGGGATCTGCCCTCTCGGGCAGGGTGAGGTTGGCACGGATGTAGAAGGGCTCGGCCCCTGGCCCCTTCGCCCAGGCTTCTAGGGCCTCATGGAAGGACTGGCAGGCTAGGCATGGATAAGGCAGGGAGGACAAGAGGAGGATGGTGAGGTCCAGGAGTGCCCTTGGTGGGGCCACAAACGTGGCCCTCTCGAGGCCTGAGCTCCAGGACCCCACCTTCCCCTTCTTAGAATGAGAGACTTAGGTTCGGAGGGGGCAGGCACTTGCCCAAGCCCAGTACCCTCTAGGAGCAGAGCCAGGACTCAAACCCAGGTCTCTGGACTCCTAATACAGTGCTCCTTTCACTGTAAGATGCTTACAAAGGAAGGGATAGGAGGAGGCAGCAGCAGCAGCGGGGAGCTAGGAGAAGGGCAGCTGGGGCAAGGCCAGTCCCTTCTCAGGCCTTTGGTCCCCAGCATGCACCACGAACTAGAGAACCCCTCTGTCAGGCCATCAGCTCCAACTCCCAAGCCAGACTTACCCTTTGAGTCCATCAGGGAGGGGAGTGAGGACCCCTGGTTCCAGAGCAAGGTTTTCTGCTGGGCCTCGGCTTCCAGGCACGCCCCCTCCAGACCAGCAGCTTCCACTCTTTGCTGGGAGAAAACCCAGGCAGGGAGGGAAAGAAGTGAGCCTCTAAGAGTACAGCAGCCCAGGGGCTGGAGGAACACTGGGTGTAGGAGTGATCATGCCTCACAGTTCAGATAGTGCCCCCTCGGGAACTGCCATGCCCAGCCCAGTCAGACCCACTCCCAAAGGATCCCCCAACAACCTGCCCAGCTCATCCAGGTCTTTCCCCACCTGGAAGCACAGGGATGTACTGTGCTGTCAGTTGGCCCCACCTCCCAGCCCACACCCAATCAGACTTCAATTAACCCTGGCTGAGCAGGGCAACTGCAGCTAATCAGTGGGCCCACTTCTGCTCTGGCCAATCCCCAGAAGCTCCGCCCAGTGATCTTGATCCACCAACCAGGGGGTGTCCAGCTGGGGCCAAGGCACTGACTCCACCCCCCAGCTCAGGAGGCAGGACCTCACCTCTCTTGGTTCCATCCTGGCTGACCCAGGCCCAGAGATCACCCTCCGCACCACAGCCCCAGACCATCTGTCCCCATAAAATGACAGTCCATCTGGGCCCTTGTCCTGTGGCTCTGGGCCCCCTGGGGGGCTCCGGCCAGACACTCGGATAGCCAGAGACCTGAGAAGGGAGAAAGGAGATGGGAATTAGAGTCCAATCAGTACTTGGATTTAGTTCAGCATTCTTGGAAAATCACAATGATTCCATTCCCCAAGTATGCCATGACTCAAATCCCCAGGCCTCTTTACATCTTCTGTGCCCTCTGCCTGGAATGCCCTTCCTCACCTTCTCCACCTGGGAAATGCTGCTCATCCTTCAAAGCTCAAGTCACAAGCAGCCTCTCCCCTGGACCCCTAGGCACCCAGTGCGGTGGAGTCTGCCACAGGGGCACTCCAACTTTGCCTTGCCACAGCCCTTTCATTTCTTCCATCAGAACAAACACCTTCAGGACCAAACCTGTATACCGTTCAGCGCTGAATCCCTGGCACCAAACCCAGTCTCTGGTACATAGCAGATGACTAATAAAAGCTTGTTATGCAGCCAGGCGCAGTGGCTCATGCCTGTAATCCCAGCACTGTGGGAGGCCAAAATGGGCAGTTCACAAGGTCAGGAGTTCAAGACCAGCCTGACCAACATAATGAAACCCCGTCTTTACTAAGAATACAAAAAAATTAGCCAGGCGTGGTGGCGGGCACCTGTAATTCCAGCTACTCAGGAGGCTGAGGCAGGAGAACTGCTTAAACCCGGGAGGCGGGGGTTGCAGGGAGCCAAGATCGCACCACTGCACTCCAGCCTGAGTGACAGAGTAAAACTCCATCTCAGAAAAAAAAAAAAAAAAAAAAAGCTGGTTATGCTCACAGTCTGGTATGGGAGGTCGCCATTAGCACGTGGCACAGATCTGAAGGTGGTTACAGCCAGCAGTGGAAGCAGAGAGGAGAGCCTTCCCACGGAAGAAGTGCCTGGGCTATACCCTCGTGAAGAACAGAAGCACTTTGGTGACAGATGGAGGGAACGGAGTTCCAGGCTGAAGGAATAAAGTAGAGCAAAGGTATGGAGGACAGAATACAGGATGTGTGGAAGAACTAAGTAACAGTAGTAGCAGCGGGCACTTCCTGGGTGCTCTCCATGCGCCAGACACCATGCCAAGCTTCTTGCCCTAATTCTCGTTTCACATCCGGGGAAGCAGCTGCCAGAAAAAGCAAACTGGAGCCAGCCTTTAAAGGGCATGGAACAGAGGTGTCTGGTATTCCTCCCATGGGCAGTGGGACCACTGACAGTTAAGATGTCACCAGAATCCCCATCATAGTAGGCTTCTGTCTGTCTCTGGATGAGAAAAGGTGAGGCCTTGGGACCAGGCTCAGAGAGAAGTGAACCCCAAGTTCCCTGCCAGACCCCGTGGCCTGGAGGAGGTGGGGGGACCAAGGTTGGCAGGTGTGCCGACTGGAGAGGCAGCGGGGCAGAGTCTCCTCCCACCCCAGCAGCTGCAGCCCAGACACAGCTGCACTGCCCCCTGCTGCCAGCCTGGGGAGGGCAAGGCTGCAGGGAGCTTCACCCAATTGGCATGGCTGTAGGGAGCAGCCCCGCCCCCTCAGGTAAGACACAGAGCCAGGCATGGGAAGCAACGTTCAGCACACCTTGTGGCTGCACAGAGGTGACCTGGAAAGGGGGCGGGCCTGAGACCCAGCCTGGCTATGCTGGCCGTGGTTGCATGGCTGGAACACACGGTCCGCTCCAAACCCCAGCACAAACTGCACCCTAACTTGGGCAAATGAGCCAGCTGCTGAGCGTCAGTTACCGCATGCATAACACAAGGCTGACAATGGCACCCTGGACCTCTGTGGGTGTCGGGGGCACATGACGCAAATAAAAGATAATGCAGGGAGAGGTGGAAACCAGAGGGCTCTGGGGCCTCCACACTGCAGGACCGGCCCTTAGCGGGTGCTGACATTTACTGGGTTGTGGCTGGCGCAGCTGGATAATGTGATACGAGAGAAAGCAGAAGGCTGCCCCCCCCCCCCACCGCCGCCCCGGTACATCCCATCGTCATCTCGGGACGCTTTTGTTCCAGGTGTGTGCACTGGGTTTCCCTGCGGGTTGTGGTCAGACAGTCTGAGAAGAGCAGCACGCAGTGCACCAGCAGGAACGCTGGGGTCAGACGGCCGGGCTGCTCAGCTGCTGAGCCTCAGCTCCACCTACTTCCCATGGGCAGCTCTCAGAACAGGGCCCAGCAGACTCTAAGTGCTCAGTCAAAACTAGACATTTACTGGAATCAGGTGTGATTCATAACAAATCACCTCTCTCTCTCTCTCTCTCTCTCTCTCTCTCTCTCTCTCTCTCTCTCTCGCCTCAGTTTCCCCACCTGTTTTAAATCCCCAGACCACTGACCATCATGGACTCCCGGACCAGAGCCCAGTGAGCAAAGGCACCCAGGCTCTGCTGCCAACCCCACCCCACCCACCCCCTACTCGCTCCCTCTTCCACCCACGTCTCCTCTGCAATGGAAGCATCAAGGCTGACCTCAGCCTTGACTTCAGGCCTTCAGGCTCTTCTTGACAACTCCTGCAGCTCCCTGAAGACCCAGCTCAGGCGTCCCTCCTCCAGGACGCCCCTACCAACATCCCCAAAGGACCAGTGACTTCTCTGAGCCTCCACAGACAGGGATACCCGCTCCCAGCACTCCTCAGGGTCTGCAGAGCCCACCTGGGGTTTGCCAGGAGCAGGGTCCAGAGAGGGTCCCTCCCACCCCAGCCTCAGTAGACAAGCAGGAGGGGTAGAGAAAGGTCACGGCAGGGAGAGGGGCTGCCTGCTCCCCACTCCCAGGACTGGCTGACCAGCTGGCTGCCTCCACGCCTGTCTGTGGGTGCTGAGAAGCACGGCATCCCTAGCCAGCAGGTGATGGCTCCCAGCCCCTCCCCAGTCAGGTCAGGTCACAGGCACACAGGAACAGCTAAGTCTGCCAGCTCGGCCAGCTCTGAGCAGTAATGGGCCACATGGCCTCAGTAAGTGTCGCCCAGAGCCCTGTGGGAAGATCTCTGAGTAGTCTGCGTGCCTGCTTGGGACCAGGTGAGGGACCTGGTGCTGAGACTGACGCATGCCACACAGATCACCTCCATCAATCCTCCTGACAACCCGAAGGTTGAGGTAAGGGAAACTGAAACAGGAAAGTTAATGGCACAGCCAGGGGGCCGTGGAGCCAGGCAATGACTTACAGTAACCCTCTCTTTGCAAGGAAGGTGCCAGAGATCCCCTGGGGCCACGTGACCGAGCAGGGGCAGTGGCAGGGCTATGCTGGGGAGACGGCACCCCGAAACCCCCCAATGCTCTCCATGCCGTGCCCCCTCTCACCCAGCACCTCACTTGGCTCATATGCTCTCCCTTGCTGTCCCTCACCCAGCTATCTGTCAGCCGGACCCCGGCCTGCCCCAGTCCCTGACTATCCATCATCCCCTCCCAGGCTCCAAGAGCTGGAAAGGGCAGGGCAGAGAGGCTAAGGGCAAGAGATGAGCAGAAAATGGGAAAGAGGAGAGAAAATCGCCAGCATGGTGCCCAGCACACAGTGGGCACACAACAGGCAACACAGCTCCAGCAGCCCGGCGCACAGTGGGCGCACGACACAGGCGCGAGAGCCCCAGCAGCCCGGCGCACAGTGGGCGCACGACACAGGC
>NW_016107719.1:634059-663161 GCF_001604975.1 Cebus imitator
GAGAGCCCCAGCAGCCCGGCGCACAGTGGGCGCACGACACAGGCGCGAGAGCTCCAGCAGCTAAGACGGGAAGGCACATCAGAATCCCCAATCAGCTCTGAGGGGCCTGTGACTTGGGAGCAATATCTAACTGTTGGAACTTCAGTGTCCTGGTCTGTGTGACCAGGTTAAAATCCCAGCCTTGCAAAGTTGCTCTGGGGGCTAAACTGCAATGGCAGCAGTGATCGTGGCAAAGAGCCAGCGTGTGCTGACATCCACTGTGCGTGTTCTGAGCATTCTAGAAGGGATACTGGGACCCCCACAGTGACCCAGGAGACAGGCACTACTAGAGCCCACTTTATAGAGCAGGAAACTGAGGCACTGGGAAATTCAGAGACTTGCCCACGGTCCCACAGTAGCAAGTGCTGGCACCAAAGCCCGTTCTTCCCACCTCACCATAAGACACCCCCAGGAGACATGCAAGCTGCCCCAACCAGGGCCCTGTCCATGCCCCCATCTCCCCTCTGCCTGTCCACCTCCCTCCCTCTCTCCCTCTGTCCACCACCTCCACGCCCTCCCCAGCCTGTGTTCTTCCCCAGGAACCCCTCTCCTCCCCAGGAACAGCACGGGCAGCAGAAGTGGCCCCATGTGATTGCGGGGCCTGGGCAGGGCAGGGACAGAGGCTCCTGCTCCCTGGCTGCATCCTGGCGCCCCCGGGACAGCAGCCAGGACCCCTGCTGCAGCCCAAACTGGAGGAAGGGAGGAAGGGCTGAGGCGGGCAGGAAGGGAGATGCCTCCACCCCTTTCCCGAGAAGCACGTCCTGCTCGGGCAGAAACAATGTCTCGCTAGGCCCACTGCCGGGGGTCAGGTGGGGGCAGGGCCTGGGTGGACACTGGGCTGACCAAGCTGCTTCGGAGGCCCTGGTCCTATGCTGTACTGATCTGCTGTGTCCCTCTGCACCCAACACCGCCACATTCCAGTGCTGACAGTCTGTGCGTCTGATGCCCTTTGCAAAACCCAAGTCCAATCAGGTCACTGTGAACCCAGACGTGGTGCTTCCCAACTGTGTGACCCTGGGTAAGTTGCTTAACCTCTCTGAGCCTCTATAAAACAGAGATCATCATAATTATGCCTCCTCCCAGGACAAAGGGCATGCTGTACAAGAGCCAACAGCTGGCCTTACAGTTAATAACCAAACCCTCCCAGGGTTCCCAGAGTCTACAAGCCAAAGTCCGCACTCTCCCAGCCTGACTTAGGACGCCCTGACTTCTGCCCTCCCCCTCACTCCCCCTGCAGTCACTGGATGCTCTCCCTACCTGCCCTCTCCTCCCAGCTGAGTCCCAAGACCACAGTGGCAGTGCGGCCCCCGCTGTGCCCCAGCCCTCCTGAGATCCACTGGCAAGTCTGAACAGTGGCCACACACCGTGGCCACTAACAGCACGTGGCCTGCAGTGCACACTCTGCACTAATGGGCTTTGTGACTCCTGTTACCGGCCTGTGGCTGGTGCAGTCACAGGGAGTCCCAGCCCACCCACAGCATGAAGCTTTGCTGGGCGGCTCAGTCCCAGGGACTCAGGATAGGCAGGACATTGGGACAAGGAGAGCTTGTAAGTAACAACTTTTACCGAGCACCTGCTGCAGGTCTGGCAGAGCTGGGGGCTTTGCTTATGTGAGCAGAGCCCTCAAGACCCACATGCAAAAATGTCATCTCCCTTTAGCTACTGAGGAAACAGGCCCAGAGAGGTGAAGGGACCAGCCGGGGTCACAGGGACAATCAACAGTGGCGGCAGGATTTGAATCCAAGGGCTGCCCTTGTCTATGGACCTTCATCTTCCAGCAGTTGCATAAAGCAGGGGTGAGGCAGCTTCTCCTCCCGCCTCGCCCCTGTTGCCTCTCAGTCCCCCTGGCTCCACCCACCGCAGGCAGCCGCAGTACCTGTTAAGGAAGTCCAGGCCACAGCCCCGCGCCAGGAGGCCTTCCGGCTTTCCCAAAGGCCACACGCTGTCAGAGGAGGACGACGAAGAGAGGCCAGGGGACCAGGGCTTAAGTGTCACACTCCCTGGGCAAGAAGATTGAGGTTCAGGGGTCTAGGACCGGGAAACGGGCAGCCAGAGTCCATGACTGGGACAGACACCCTCTAACCCAGGACCTGAGGGCCTTGGCAGGTTTGACCCAGGAGCACGTCAGACCCACGTGGGCTGAGAGAGAGGTCAGGGCCCACCAGGCTGACCCCGCAGTTTCCCGGAAGAGGGTAAAAGGTGGCCCAGAACTGAAGAGCCTCATACATCACAGCCAGGAAGAGGAGTGAGGGCCAGGACTTGGCTCAGGGTGAGAGGCCAGACACAAGGCCCCAGGGGCCTCCCAGGCACACAGTGGGGCATCAGGGAAGGGGATGCAGGCCAAGGGTGGGGCAGGTGGCACAGACTCCAGGTGGGCTGCAAAGCCATTCCCCCGACCCGGGATGAGCCCTCCCCACTGAGCTCCAGGGCTGTTACCTGTGATGTCTGACATGCTGCTGAAGGATCTGGGCAGAGAGAGGGCAGGGAGGGGGCAGGAGGTGAGGCACGGTGGGCACTCTGCCTTGCTCCCTCGTCCTGCCCCCACGCCAGAAAAAGGTCTCACAGCCACCAAGCAAATGCAGGCTAGACTCAAGGCGGGGTCCCAGGCACAGGGCACCCATGCCACCTGGCTCTCCTAAACTCACAGGGCAAGAAGTTAATGTCCTGGTCTCTGTCCATTGTTGTTCAACCCAGAATTCCCTGGCATGCCCTTCAAAGCCAGGTCTTTCAATGCCTCCTCCTCCTAGAAGCCTCCCCTGATCTCTCACCCCCTCATCTCACCCTCCTTTGCCACCTTTGTGGTTTGTGGCTCCCAGGTACGCCTCCTAAATTAAACCATGACCTCCTCATCGGACACCCCCTTGGGACAGACCCATGCAGACCAAGGCCATGCTGATCACAGCCTCTCAGTGCCCAGCTCCTCACCGGTAAAGGAATAAATCAAGGGCTACTTACAAGGGGGAAACAGTGACAGGGAACGTGCCCAGGAGGCGGGTATCTCCCACCCTTGGTCTTGCCATCAGAGGCTGTCCCTTGGTTTTTCTGGTCCCTATTTGCTGCTGATGCCCAAACCTGGGGCCTGGCTTTCCTGCCCAAGGTCCCTGACACCTTGAACTATTCTCCACGTCCCCTAGTCCTGAAGCATCAAGCTTCTCCTTGGGCACAGATCTTCAAGGCTTGACCTCCAGTGACTCTCCTGCCAGGCTAGGGCTGAGTTCACTCTGCCCACTGGCCTTGTCTTAACCCTGACCTCGGTCACCCCGTGACTCACAGGGCCTGGATTTCCAGAGCTCCAGCCACCTGAAGGCAATAAAGGGAGGTGACTGCCTGGACCGGACTCTGGCATCGCAGACTGTGAGAGCTGGCTGTTCGGGAAACAGCAGCCCCACCTCCCTGGGCGTCTGCTGCTATCTCCAGCCATCTCACCTCTTAGGGGGTTCGGGGTCCTCCTCGCGCTGCCGGCGGAGGATGGAGCCGGCACTGGGCGGGAAGGGCAGGATGGAGAGCCGGTTGATCTCCTTCTCACTGTCTGTGGCCTCCTCCTGCAATGCCATGACAGGGCCTGGGTCACCCCTGCTGCCCGGCACCTTCCCAGTCCTCAGCACACCTGGTTTGTGCCCATTCCACAGATGAGGAGCAGGGCACAGGGCACAGGAGCGGGCTCTGCAAGGTTACAGTGTATGGTGGCTCCCCAGCTCTCCCAGCACCCAGCCCCGGCAAGGAACTGGTTCTGGGTGAGCTTCAGTAAAGTCCTTGGCCCCCCTGCGCCCCAGTGTCCTCCCCTGTGAAATGGATCCTTCAGAAAGCACTCTCTGCCTTAGTAATAACGCCATAGCAGCGTGCCCCTTTATTTGGGATGGGGCAGGTGTCTTACCGAGGGGTGAGGCTCAGATCCCCCCGTGACAGCGGCCTCCCCTGTTGCCTCTGGGCCTCCCAGAGGGGAGGGGAACTCGCTCAGGCTCCAAGTGCTGCTGAGGTTGGAGCACAGGGAGTGGGAGGAGGCACAGGCCTGGAAGAGGGAGAGGAGAAGGTGAGCAGTGCCAGGCCCATGCCAGCCACAGCCTTTCCTGACCGCCTGCCACGTGCCGGCACGGGACAGATCCCTGTCCTCAGGGAGCTCACAGCCTAGAAGGAGAGACAAACTGTCAATCAGCAGACACAGGAACAAAATAACGCCAAGCTGAGACCACAGCAGAAGGAAGCTGCCGGCCGGAAAACACACAAAGACCCCACCCAGCCTGGGGCCCAAGTACTTTCCAAAGAAAGTATGGTTTGAACTGAGAGCCCGGGGGTATGCAGGTGCTAAGCAGGTCCAGCTGGGATGGGCCAGGCAGAGGAACAGCATGTGCAAAAGCCCTGAGGCAGGACGGCGATGCATTCCAGTTAAAAGGCCAAAACCCATAGAATCCGGCTAGAGGACAAGAGGAACCTCATCTATAGGGCCTCTTGGGCAGGAAAAGGGACTCTGTCTCTACCTAACCGCAAAAAAGCCAACTGGAGGTTTAAAAAAAAGTCATCAGGCTGGGCGCAGTGGCTCACGCCTGTAATCCCAGCACTTTGGGAGGCTGAGGTGTGTGGATTACCTGAGGCCAGCCTGACAACATGGAGAAACCCTGTCTCTACTAAAAATACAAAATTTGCTGGGCATGGTGGCACAGGCCTGTAATCCCAGCAACTCGGGAGGCAGGAGAATCTCTGGAAGCCGCGAGAGGGAGGTTGCAGTGAGCCAAGATCGTGGCATTGCACGCCAGCCAGGGCAACAGGAGTGAAACTCTGTCTCAAAAAAAAAGTCAGGGATTCATGCTTACCTCCAGACCCCAGTGCTTCAAAACCAGGCCTGCAGAGTTCACTGTCAGGCAACTCAAAATAAGCAAAAGCAGGCTAGGCGTTCACGCCTCTAATCCCAGCACTTTGGGAGGCTGAAGCAGAAGAATCACTTGAAGTCAGGAGAGTGAAACCAGCTGAAACCCCGTCTCTACTAAAAATACAAAAAACGTAACTGGGCCTGGTGGCAGGTGCCTGTAATCCCAGCTACTAGGGAGGCTGAGAATAGTTTCAACCTGGGATCCAGCCTGGGCGACACACCGAGACTCTATCTCAAAAAAAGAAAAAGGAAAAGTCAGAGCTCCCGGCAGCAGCCTGAGGACCATGGTCCAATGTACAAAGGGTCTGGGCCTCCAGCTCCAGTGCCAGCTGGCTGTGTGGCCTTGGGCAAGCCCCTGACCCTCTCTGGGCCCTGTCCGATGAGAGGATTAGACCAGCTGGTCTCTGAGGCCCAGGTTTAGCATTCTGACATGCGCACAGGACCCCGGGTAGCCAGCCTTCCCCAGCTAAATGCAAAGACCACCTCCAAACTATCCTTCGTGTCCCAGTAGCAACTCCAGAAACTCAGAGACCAACATGCACCTTTCCCCCCCACCCCCCGGCTCACCAGCCCAAACCCAGCCCACCCTGGGTCCCAGTTCCCACGCCTAACAGGGCTCTTCCCACTTCCCCCAAGCTTCCTCCCCTGGCTGAGGTCTCCCACCAGGGCTGGCGTGTTCCCAGCCCTGGCCAAGAGCTCCTGCCAGGACCCCCACAATCCTGACCTGCTTACCTTGAGGCAGGTGCCACCCTGGGCCCGCTGCAGCTGCACCTCCAGCAGAGCCTTGGTGCCCTCCAGGCTGGTGAGCGCCGTCAGCAGCTCGTCCCGCTCTGCCTCCAGGCCCCGCACCTGCTTGCGGTACTGGTCCTTCTCAATGAGGCTCTGCGAGTACTGCAGCTGGATCCGGTCGCGGCTCTGGATGGCCTGGGGTGGGGGGGAGGGGGGCAGCAGCTGAAGGAGCCACCCTGGCCCAGCTGTCCGGGCCTATGACTTGGAGAATGGGGACAGTAACGAGAACTGCAGCTATCACTTACTGGGCAGTATGTGCCGGGCCCTGAGCTCAGTATCAGTTTATTTAAATATCTTCACACTAACTGGCTACGTTAGATACTATTAATATCATTCTTTTCATTCTGCAGATTGGGGAAACAGCCTGGAGGGAGACAGCTGGGATTCCAATCAGGAAGTCCATTTGCACAATCCCGGCTCTTACCATTCCACCAAGAACTGAAAACCTTTCCATGAGACCTGCTATGTGCCAGGGGCTTTACTCACGGCATCCCAGTTGGTGGAGAAGCCGAGTCAAACCCAGCCTATTGCATCCACGGTGAAGACCAGGGGCTCTGCAGCTGGGCCCATGGCCCAGACCTGTCACCCACGGCCTTAGAGCTGGGGGGAGCCCCATAAAATGCAGATTCCTGAGGCCCACCCCGGACACCTGAATCAGAATGTCCAGAGAATGAAGCCCCAGATTTGCAATATGAAGCCTGCCAGGGGATCCTGAGGCCATTTCTAATATACAGACTTCGGCTGGGCAAGGTGGTTCACATCTGTGATCCCGGCACTTTGGGAGGCTGAGGGGGATGGATCAGTTGAGTCCAGCCTGGTCAATATGATGAAACCCTCCCCCTACTAAAGATACAAAAACTAGCCAGGCATGGTGGTGCATGACTGTAACGCCAACTACTTGGGAGGCTGAGGCAGGAGAGTCATTTGAACCCAGGAGGCAGAGACCACAGTGAGCTGAGGTTACACCACTGCACTCCAGCCTGGGCGATAAAGCTAGACCCAGTCTCAGAAGTAATCCTAATAGTAATATGTAGACTTCAGCTCTTCCAGTGGAATTCACACTTGGTCAAGGACAAAAAACTCCTGCCCGCCACTGCTGCACATGGAGCCTCACACCAGGAGGCTTGGGGGCCTGGTGGCACTGGCCGGAGGTCCTCAGCCCACCCCACAACCTTGGCAGGAGACAAGGGTCATAGTGCCCAGGGACTGAGAGCCAAGCTTTGGGGAATTTCTTCCTCAGCAGCGACTTCTAAGCACCTCCTCTGTGCTGAGCTTGTCTTTGAGATGGAGAGAACAAGGGATTCAGAAACGAAGACACCAGGGTCAACTTCTGTAGCTGTCGCGGAAGCTGAGATGAGGCCGGCGGCTCCAGGGTGTCAGGTGGGTATCTCAAGGGCTCCAGGACCCGTCTGTCTCCCCGCCGCCTAGGTGCCGCATCCTAACCCACAGGAACTGCTCACTCTCTTTCTACCATTCTAGTCCCCTCCATTCCTCCTTGTCTCCCCCCACATGAGAACTAGCAACTGGCTGAGGGCCTGGCACACAGCAGGCCGGGCTCACCTGGTCCCGCTCCTTCTCAATCTCCTCCAGCTGAGCCAGGACAGTGGCCATGCGGTGCTTGTACAGGTCACAGTCCTTCTGCAGTGTACGGTGCTTCAGCTGCAGGTCTTCCATCCCCTGCAGGTACTGAGGGCGGCACAGGCGGGGTCAGACCACAGGGCTGGGGACCATGAGAAATCTCACCAGCAGGTGCCCGGGAGGGCCAGTGAGAGACGCTCTCCCAGAGCCTGAGACCCAAAACACGCCCCCTCCTGCCCAGCGGAGTGGTCTGAGCCACTGACTTTACCTCCCAGGCCCTCAACTGCCTAATCTGTAAAATGAGAAGAATGACCATCATTTCACCCAGCTGGCCACCCTTGGCCTCCCCACTGAAGCCGAAACCGGCCCCTTCCCCAGCTCTGCGTCTCCCACGGTGCTCATCGCCTTCAGCTACAGGAAATAGCTGACGTGGGACTGTGTGTCTCACGTACTGCCAGCCTCCCCTGCTGGAGTTCCCCCTAAGGGAGCAGGCACCTTTGTTTTGCTCACTGCAGCGTCTCAAGCACCTAGAAGGGTGACTCCATCAATATCCGAGAGTGAATGAACACAGTCCTCAGCACAACACCCGTGTGAAGTGGATGCTCAGGGAAGGCGTGAGCACGCCGGCCCTGCCGGACACCCTCCCCCACCAGGGGCAGAGCACGGGCAGGGCCCCACCTGGTCTCGCAGCTCCTCGGCCCACTGCAGCTCCCCCTGCACGGCGTGCAGCTTCTGGCACAGCTCCTGCCTGCTGTCCTGCGCCTCCCTCCAGTCATGCTCTAGGATGTCCAGCAGGATTCGCTCAGAGCCCGGGGCCCCCGGCCGGCTCGCCTCCTGCGAATCGCAGGGCAGGGCCACCTCAGGGTCTGGCTCAGGGCCCACCCTAGGCATGGGGAGGAAGGGGACATGCAGCTCTCCAAACCCACCCGACCAGCTCTGCCATGCTGGCCTGGGGCCTTGACCTCTCTGGATCTCCGTCTCCGGCTCTGCAGAGTGGGCGTGGCCCTGCCAGCCCTACCCACCGTCCAGAGAGCATCTGGGGTGCAAATAAGCTAAGTGGATGAGGGTGTGGCTGGACAAGTTCAGCCAGGATCTGATTCCAAAGCAAGCACCAGGCGCGCACTCAAGTATTGGCCCTCACCCAGCATCCGGGCCAACAGACAATGGCCACTTCCAAGGCCTACCCGCCCCCCATGACTAGGGGTCTTCAAGGGGCTGAGCCTGGCCCAAACAGGTAGACCCTGGGCCTAAGATCCTGCCCGCAGAACCATACCCAGTCAAGTGCCCCAATCCCAGGAAAGGCACTAGCTCCCATCCCCCACTTCCTGCATGGAACAATGGCCAGGAGCAGGCCCATGCAGCCGCTGACCTGCCGCTGACCTGCCACAGGACACTACGCAAGCCTGGACCACCAGACCACACCCTCTACAAATCAGACCAAAGCTGGGACCCTTTCCCCAGAAAAATGCTCACACTCAAAATCAAGTGGACAGTTTTAGGGAGTTCGGGGGCCTTCTGGAGGCTGCTCACACACCCCAGACCAGGCGTCCAGAGACAGCCACGTGCTAAGGGCCCTCAGCTCAGAGCTTCAGGCAGGAGGCTGCTGGGACTCCATCCAGATCTCAGATTCCTCATTCTGAAATCCTCAGCTTCCCAGGCCTTGGGAGGATGAGTGAGCAGCAAGAGGGCCTGTTTTCCGGATCTGACCCCACCCCACCTCTGTGCCCACAAGCCCCAGCCCTGGTACCAGCTGCAGGCCCTCCTAACCCCCATGGCCATGAGCCCCGGCCCTGGTACCTGGTGCAGGCCCTCCTGCAGCTCCCGCAGTGACGCCGTCAGCCGCTGGTTCTCGGCACGCAACTCACAGACAAGGTCCACATTGTCCGGCTCTTTCTCCTTCTCCTTCTCCTCCGCCCCAGGAGGCGGCCCCCTGGCCCTTCGCAGCAGTGCACACTCTTCCTCCAGCCGACTCACCTTCAGCTTGAGCTGATCCACCTGGAGCCCAAGACATGGGTCAGCCCAGAGGGGGACACACTGGGAGCCACAGGTCACAGGGGAGGAAGACCTGCTCCCTCACTGGGTGCCTCCCAGATTCCCAGAGAGGCCTGAGCAGAAGCCCTCCCCAGGCTTGTCTGTGAAGACGGGACAGGCCACGCAGACATAAAACAAACGGCTGAGGAAGGAGCATGGGGTAGCCAGGTCAAGGACACCTCCCAGGGGAATCCACTCTAAGAACTTGTAACCGGATGTGCCGCCTCACCACGTGCTGTCTGACCGGCATTCCGACACTGAGTGCCATCAATTCAGCCCAGTATTCTCATGGCAGAAAAGGAGGGGCCACATCAAGAATGAGAAGAGCCAGGCACGGTGGCTCACGCCTGTAATCCCAACACTTTGGGAGGCTGAGGCAGGCGGATCATCTGAGATCAGAAGTTTAAGACCAGCCTGAGCAGCATGGTGAAACCCCGCCTCTACTAAAAATAAAAAATTAGCCAGGCATGCTGGCACATGTCTGTAGTCCCAGCTACTCGGGAGGCTGAGGCAGGAGAATGGTTTGAACCCAGGAGGCAGAGGTTGCAGTGAGCTGGGATTCCACCACTACATTCCAGCCTGAGCGACAGAGCGAGAGAATGTCTCAAAAAATTTTTAAAAAAAAGGGAGGTGGGGACCACGCTAGGTGTGGTGCTCACACCTGTAATCCTTACACTTTAGGAGGCCGAGGCGGGCGGATCGAGACTAGCCTCAGTAACACAGTGAGACCTCGTCTCGACAAAAAATTCAAAGCATTAGTTGGGTGTGGTGGTGAGCACCTATTATCCCAGCTACTCAGGAGGCTGAAGTGGGAGAATCACTTAAACTTTGGGAGGTTGAGGCTGCAGAGAAGCATGTTCACACCACTGCACTCCAGCCTGGGCAACAGAGTGAAACCCAGTCTCAAAAGAAAAAAAAATGGGAAACAGGGTCAGACCCCAGCTCTGTTTCTAGCTCTGTGTGACCCTGGGCAAGTTATGGCCCCTCTCTGTGCCTCAATCTCCTCATCTGTACCTGGGGTACAGGAGAGGAGAGGGTGATGGTTTTGAAAGTTGAGGGTCTCATCCGGCACAGGAACTAGAGGCCCCCCAGACAAGCCAACATCTCACCTCAACATCTCACACTCTCAGGAAACAGACTTGAATCTGTCCACCCTGAAAGGAATTCCTAACAGAGCCTCTGCTCTCTAAGATCTGGCTGTTCGTTCATCTCCCTCAAAAACTCCACTTCCAGGGTTCAGGTTTCAACTTTGCTACTTCTAGGCTCTGTCATCCTCAGCAAGTCACTTACCTCCTCTGGGCCTCAGTTTCTTCATCAGTAAAATGGGCCCAGTCAACCTCCTGGCCTCATCATTCACCTCCCAAAAGTGTTGCAAGAATCAAACAAGACAGCAAGTGGGCAGAGACCTCTAAATGGTGAAGGGCAGGCTACAGAGCTGCCACACTGTGACCACAGCTTTAAATCAAATCCCAGGCCCCTAACTGGTCACCAGTTTGGAGTGGGCAGAGACCTCTAAATGCGAAGGGCAGGCCACAGAGCTGCCACACTGTGACCACAGCTTTAAATCAAATCCCAGGCCCCTAACTGATCAGCAGTTTGGAGTGTGCAGCCAGAATTGGGCCCAGTGCGATGAGTGGGCAGCTGTGGGGTGACCGCTTGGCTGGGGGAGCAGATGTGCACGGCCAGTTTGCTGGACTATGAGAGCACTCGGCCAGGGGTGACGCACATGGGGTCTGAGGTGGCCAGACAGTGACAAGAGTGGCAGCAGGTGGCAGGCCATAAAATGAAGTCATTGTTGGGAAAAGGTCACAACGACTTTTGGTGCTATAGTTAGGCATGCAACATCTGGTGCCCTAGGACCGCCCTGGCCTCTCGTGGAAAATGACTTGCTAGTCCCCCAGCCTTCAGAGGCTAGAATGGCACACCACACACACATACACACACACATATACATGCACACATACTCGTACACACGCACACACAAGCACACATACACACTCATACACACACGTACACACATACACACACATGCACACATATACATGTACACACGCACTCACACACATGCACATACACGCACACATACAAACGTGCACAGGCGCACACACATACACGCGCACACATACACACACACATACACACGTGCATACACACACACAGGCACACACACATACGCACACATATACACACACACCTACACGCACACACACACACACACAGGCACACATACACACGCATACATGCACACACACAGGCACACATACACACATGCACACATACAGGCACACACATACATGCACACGCACACACATACACACATACATGCACGTGCACACACAGGCACACATACACATACACACGCGCGCACACATACACAAAGGCACACATGCACACACACATACACACAGGCACACACACACACAGGCACACATACATGCACACTCACACAGGCACACATACACACACGCACAGGCACATGTACACAAATACACACATACACACACACACACACAGGCACACATACACACACGGGTTTGGAGGCTGGGTCAGGCAATTCCACAAATGAACAGTCCACTCCTCCTCCTCCGCAAGAGACAAAGAAATTCATGACTCCTGCATTCCTTTCCACTCACAAAACACGCTTGTGAGCAGCCAGAGAAAGCTCGTTACAAGGACAACTGGGGTCACACCCGCTCAGCAAACCGCAGCCACACACCAAGGCCTCCTCCCTGACCCTGGGCCAGCCAGCTTCCCTGATTGAGCTCAGAGGACAGGACACCTGGGTGTCTCCGACGGGCACCAGGAAATATGGATGTATTTAATCCCAGTGTACAAACCCACTGGGCACAAAATTATAGTGTTCGTGCCTTCAGTTTATGTTGCTTTGAAATAACAGCTCATTAAATTTGCACCTTATAAAACATGGTATTAAATCTCAGCCACCACACACCTGTCCATGGGAGGTGGGGACACAGCTGCCACGCACAATCAGCTGCTCTGTTCAGATCCATCTGCAACACCTTTGTTAATTTTGGCGCAGAAAGCTCCAAACAGTTAAAGTAAATTTATAGCAGTTAAGTTTAATTTCTTTATTTTATTTTTTTTTTTTGAAACGGAGTCTTGCTCTGTTGCCCAGGCTGGAGTGCAGTGGCACAATCTCTGCTCACTGCAACCTCCGCCTCCCAGGTTCAAGCAACTCTCCTGCCTCAGCCTCCGGAGCAGCTGGGATTACAGGCGCCCACCACCATGCCTGGCTAATATTTTGTAATTTTAGTAGAGACGGGGTTTTACCCCAGGATGGTCTCAATCTGCTGACCTGGTGATCCACCCGCCTCCCGAAGTGCTGGGATTACAGGCGTGAGCCACCGTGTCCAGCCAGTTTCACATTTTAGGCCCCTAAAATAGGAAAAAGCAGCCACTCTGCTTCAAGGCAGATAACCTAACTCCTAGAAGGTCATCCTATGCAGACTTGCAGCTGACCTGCACACGTGCAAAGGCATCTCCAACCATCTCTTTTCCATTCCCCTCCCCTGTCCCAGCAGCCCCCAGATGGTCACACACTCAGGACATACCCCCCATCCCAGTCACATCCAACCCAAAGGTGGGGCAAGCCGTGCGGGCTGCAGCCTCTCCCAGTGCCCCTCCCCTCGGCCCCCACACTGTCCTCTCTGAGCAGCGCATTATTTCTTCTGAGAAAACCTTACAGCGACTCAGAAATCCTTCAATCCAACCAGGCACAGTGGCTCACACCTCTAATCCTAGCGCTTTGGGAGGCCGAGGCGGGCAGATCATCTGAGGTCAGGAAGTCAAGACCATCCTAGTCAACCTGGTGAAACCCCATCTCTACTAAAAACACACACAAAAATTAGCCAGGCGTGGTGGCACGCCCCTGTAATCCCAGCTACTCAGGAGGCTAAGGCAGGAGAATCGCTTGGACCTGGGAAGCGGAGGTTGCAGTGAGCTGACATCGAGCCATTGCACTCCAGCCTGGGTGACAGAGCAAAACTCCATCTCAAAAAAAAAAAAAAAAATCCTTCACTCCTGGGACATTGGGAAAGTGCTCAAAGCAACTTCTCTGTGCCTCAGTTTCCTCCTCTAGAAACAGGAAAGGTACTGTTATCCACCCCAGCATAGGGTGGCTGGAAAATTAAAGCGGTCTGTGCATGGTAAGCACTTAGGACAGTACCTGGTGCACGGGGGTCTTTCATAATTGTTACGTCATCCGTATCTGTGATGAGGATGAGGAAACTGAGGCACAGAAACGCAAGCCCTGCCCATGCCACATGGTTTTTCACAGGAGATCTGGCCTGAGATTTGCATCCCTGTCCCTGCCCAGCACCCCACAGAAGGCAGGGCCAGGCGCACTGGCTCATGCCTGTAATCCCATAGCTTTGGGAAGCCGACAGAGGCAGGCGGATCACGAGGTCAAGAGATCGAGACCATCCTGGTCAACATGGTGAAACCCCGTCTCTACTAAAAATACAAAAAATTAGCTGGGCATGGTGGCGCGTGCCTGTAATCCCAGCTACTCAGGAGGCTGAGGCAGGAGAATTGCCTGAACCCAGGAGGCGGAGGTTGCAGTGAGCCGAGATCGCGCCATTGCACTCCAGCCTGGGTAACAAGAGCGAAACTCCGTCTCAAAAAAAGAAAGAAAGAAAGAAAGAAAGCCTCCGCCTCCGCCTCATGCCACACACCAAACAGGACCTGGAACCATGGCCTCCCGGTGACCTCACCACCTCAAAGCAGCCACCCACATCCTCAAGCTGGACCCTTCAACTGTGGCCTCAACACCCCCATCGGGGCTCACCTCCCCAAGATATGGACCCACCTGGCATGCACAAACTCAGGGACTGGCACACGGGTGTACCTGCGCCCCCAGGCTCACAGCCACCTGCCGTGCTGCAGCCACAGCCTCAGGCTCCTGGGGTAGGGAGGCTTCAAACTTCAGTCACAACCCACCATGGAGCCTCGAACAACGTGGCTAGAGGGAGCGTCCTGCGTGCCGTGTGGCTGGCACTTCTAAGCCCTTGATGTGGATCAGCTCATTAAATCCTTGCAACGATGCCCCGTGGCAGTCAAATACCAGTATGATCCCCCTGCTAAGTCCCATTTGGAAACCAAGAAAGTAGATGCAGTAGGAGGCACGGCCTCACCTGCCCGCTGGCGGGAGTCAGGTGAGACCTCCCCACACAGGGAGCAGACGCAACAGCAGCATGGAAGGGAACTGGCACTGGGGCCAGCCGGGCCAGGTTCAAATCCAGGCTGTGCTGCTTCCTGGCTCTGTGACCGTGAGCAAGTCCTTTCCCAAATCTGAGTCTCGGAGTCTGTATTTGGAAATGAGGATTTGGCACACGGTGCTTTGGGGAGAATTAGAAGACGTGATGCTTGTCATCTGTGTGCCTCTTGATAATATCAACAATGGCTACTGATGACACAAGTTGCGAGCAGTATGCTGGGCACTGCACATGTCTGAAACTCTGTGTCTTAAACTCACTGGGCCAGGTGCGGTGGCTCACGCCTGTAATCCCAGCACTTTGGGAGGCTGAGGCAGGCAGATCATCTGAAGTCAGGAGTTCGAGACCAGCCTGGCCAACATGGAGAAACCCCATCTCTACTAAAAATAGAAAAATGAGCTGGGCGTGGGGGTGTCCGCCTATAATCCCATCTACCTAGGAGGCTGAGTCAGGAGAATCACTGGAACCCAGGAGGCACAGGCTGCAGTGAGCTGAGATCGCGCCACTGTACTCCAGCCTGGGTGAGAAGGGCGAGACTCTAAACTCACTGAGTCCTCATAACCCAAGGTTTCTCAGCCCCGGGCCTACCAACATTTTAGGCTGGGTAATTCTTTGTTGGGTACTGCCCTGGGCGCTGCAGGGTGTTCGGCAGCATCCCTGGCCTCTACACAGCAGATGCCAATAAAACCCCACTAGTTGTGACAACCAGACGCGCTTCGAGACATGGCCAAATGTTTCTAGGAAGTCAACATCGCCCCCCGTTGAGAACCACAGTCATAACCCAATGAAGTAGGCACACCAAGCAGTAAAAGGACTTATCCGTGTCAAAGAGCCAGCGATGGTGGCTCTGGGACACAGGCTGGCTGGCTACCGTACTGCAAAAGCTGCCCCTTCCCTTGCCTCCCCAACCTGTCTCCCCAGGGCCTACCGCCAGCTGCAGGTCACGGCTGCGAAGCACAGCGGAGTTCTTCTCCTCACTGAGCTGGGCCAGGCGCATGGCGATCATGTAGTTCTCATCCTTGAGCCGCAGGAGCTCCAGGCTGCTCGCCTCCCAGTCCTCCCGCAGCCGCTGACAGCGCTCCTGAGCCTGCTGCTGGTCCCGCAGCCGCTGCTCCAGCCCTGCCCGCTCCTCCTCCAGCACCCGGCCCCGGGCCTGCAGTTGCTGCTCCCGCTGTAGCTGGCTCTTTCGAGCTTCCCGCAGCCGCCGAACCTCTGTCATCAAGAATTGGGTCAGGCCCTCAGGCCCCTCCTCATCTGCCAGGACAGAACAGGGGACAGAATAGGCAAGTCAGGTAAGAAAAATCCAGGAGACGACAGACTATGTCAAAAACCTCAAACCATAAAAACACTAGAGGGAAATTCTGGAATATATTTTTAGAATTTGGGAGCAGGGGAGATCTTCCTAAACAACACACAAAATCCAGGAGTTATAAGAAAAAAGATGGACAAATCCATATCAATATGTTTAAGCCTTTAGAAAATGAAAGATGTAACAAAGTTAAACAATAAGCAACAGAGTGGGAGAAAATATAACAAATATAACAAGAACTCAGAGCCATAATATATAAAGAGCTCCTACAAATCAATAAGAAAAGAACAACCACCAAGTAAAAATATAGACAAAAACTATCAGTAGGCAAGTGCCAAAATAAAAATGGCTAATAAATACAGGAAAATATGCACAAACCTACCAACAGCCATTACGGTGGTTACTAATATTTGCTAACTTCATTCTTTGTTCTAGATACAGATATATATAGATATATAAATAATCTTAATCTTTATGATAATACCATAAGGTAGGTACTATTATTGTATTCATTTTAAAGAAAGAAAAACTGAAGCACAGAGCAGTTATTTACCCAAGATTTACTAACAAGTAACCAATGAACTGTATCGCTCAATGAATATTAACTTAAAACAATAACATTATTTTTTACATATCAGAATGGCAAAAATGTTTAAACACGATCCCCAGGATTCAAATGGGCACTTACACACTCCTGGTAGGAAGCATGTTGATTTAACAGTTAAAATACGCACACTCTGAGAAATTCTTCTCAGAGCCTCTTCTCCTGAAACACATCTGCACAAAGACGCATATGCAAGGATGCTCCCCGCATTGTGGTAATAACACAAAACTGGAAACCAGGTATCCATCAACTAGAAACGGGTTAAAAGAATTATGTCCTAACTTCGCTAATGAACAGGACAACTGTATGTAACAGAGGGGAAGGAATCACTAAAATCAGTTGTTCTAAGAAAAGGCAAAATACCTATGTGTGTATGTGTGTGTGTGTATTTTTTTTACATAAAAAAATTCAGGCCAGGCGCAGTGGCTCACACTTGCAATCTCAGCACTTGGGAGGCCACGGTGGACGGACCACGAGGTCAGGAGTTCAAGACCACCCTAACCAACATGGTGAAACCCCATCTCTACTAAAAATACAAAAATTAGCTGGGCATGGTGGCGCAGGCCTGTAATCCCAGCCACTGAGGAGGCTGAGGCAGGAGAATCACTTGAACCTGGGAGGCAGAGGTTGCAGTGAGCCAAGATCGCACCACTGCACTCCAGCCTGGGCGACAGAGCAAGACTCCATCTCAGAAAAAAAAAAAAAAAAAAAATTCAAAGTCACCTGGAGCCTTTGGATTTTTATATACAAAACCTGGACATCTGTGTACGTCAGACATACGTCTGAAAACAGTATCAAGAAAAAGAACCATCTTAAGCATGTGGCTCTGAACTTGAAAGAACAAGACTAGCATCCAGCCCCACCCTCAGCCCACCCTGGGGTCCTAAGCAAGCCCCTTCAGTTTCTCTATGCCTCAGTTTCCCTTACTGTTCAACAAGGATAGTGGGAGCGCCTCCCTAACAGGGATGGGATGAGGAGCCTGTGCAGTGGAGGCCTAGGCCCAGCATCCACGCAGATCCACTCACCGAGGATCATGGAGCAGCGCTGGGCGGGTTCCTGGCCGGTGAGCAGCGTGAAGTGTTCAGGGTAGTAGAACTCCAGGGCTTCCAAGAAGGCCTCATAGCCCCTCTTGCCACGGCAGCGCAAGATATCCATCAGGCGCCCTGGAGAGCAGTGGGGGAAATGCACCCAGGGTCCAGGGGAGGGCTTCCCCAGGTGCCTGGTTGCTTCTGCCCCCACCATGCTCCAGGCCCACGTTCCCCAGATTTTTGAGCCAGTGACACACACAGGGGCCTGTCCCAACACATCAGGGAAAAGAGCCCGTCTGCCACAGCCAGAGGAGTCAAACTCCCTCATGGCTCCTGGTCTCCCTAACACCCCCCACAGACACAGATGCGGGCCGCAAATGCGCACAGAGAAGCCCCCTCCATCTCCAAAAGCAAAGTAAATACTTCTCCCAATGGGCCATGCCTGAAATTCTACCATTAAAGACCATTCCATCATGCCTTTGTCAGCTCTGGTTCAAAGGCACACTCTGTGGGAGAAGGGACCCTCATAAAGCTGAGATGGGTCTTGACTCTGGAAAAATAACTCTCCCGGGAGTGTGTGGCGCACAGCGGAGGGGACAGACAGAACCCGGAGATCAAAGCGCGCAGGAAAGGTGCCAAGTCCGCCGGCTGTGACCGGGAGGTCCCAGGCCCAGCCAGCGCTGGCAGCCACATCAACCCTCCGCTTTCATGTGGGCCCAGGAAGTGGGAGGGAACCCCAAGAGACAAAACCCTGACGCCGGTGTGGGCAACGCGGACCGCCTGGGCGCGGCGGTGGTTGCGGAGGACGCAGGCTGTGGGCATTCCCCGCCGGGCCCCTCTACCGCTGCGGAGCCCGAGCCCCGGGACAGCAGAGCCCTAGCTTCTCGCTCCACGGCTCTGGGCGCTGCGCCCAAGGGCACGGTCGGCCGGGACGGGACCCCCTCGGGCCCCGAGGCTCACCGGTGCGGTTGACGCGGCACGGGAAGCGGTAGGTGCTCAGCACCTCCTCCTCGTCCTGCTCGTCGATGACCCGGCACTGGCGAAGATACGGCGTGAGCTTGGCCGGGTTCAGGGCGCGCGCCAGCCGGTGCCGGACGCCCTCGATCCGCTCCCACAGCGCGTCCTCCTCCGCCTCGGACCCCGAGCCGGCCCCCGCCTCCTCCTCGGCCTCCCCCGCCTCCGCCCGGCCCGGCATGGCCGCGTCCTCGGGGTCTGCGGGCGACAGGCACACGGGGGTCGACCGGGGCGCCCTGGGGCTGGGTGTGCCGCCGAGCCCACCCCGGGGCGTTGCCCGCAGGACTCGCCGTCGGGGTCGCCAGCGTCCCCTTCCCCGCGCCCGGCAGCCGTCGGGGGCGCGCCCTGAGCTCCTCGGGACTCACCCCGCACACCGCAGCCGCCTCGGGCTCCCGGGTCCGCGCTCGGGCGGCGGCTCCGCCGGCGCAGGGGGGCGGTGCCCGCGGCGCCCCCGGCTCCGCCCCCGTCCCCGCCGCCCCCGGGGCTGCCCGGGCCTCCCCACATCGCCGCCCGCCCCGGGCCCGCGCCCCGCCGCCGGCCGCCCCGCACGTCCGCCCGCACGCCCTCCCTCCCTCCCGGCCGTCCGGCCGCGCCTCCCCCCGCTTCCTGTTTCCCGCCGGCTCTCCCGGCCCGACTCGGCGGGGTCCGGGCCGCCTGCCCACACCTGCCCGGCCTCGGGGCGGGGCGAAGGCGGGCACGCGCGCTCACACCCCCCGCGCGCCGCTACACACCTTCCCCGGGCCACGCGCATCGCCTCCCCACGCCCACAGCGCGTCCGCCCGCGCAGGGGTAGCCGCTCACGCCTGGCGCAGCCCGCGGGCACACAACCTGGGGATGCCCTTCCCCGGTCCCCACAAGAGACTGCAGGCTCCTGGAGCACAGGACAGCCCCGCCGGGGGCGGGAGGGGAGCAGCAAAGGGCAGAGGTCATGGCGCCTTCTGCAAGATAGGGGGTTCTGAACCTGCAAGGCGGCACTGCCAACTACCCTCTTACACAAAGTCCCATGGCACATGGGGACCATGGACCCCGCAATTCTCAAAGGGCGTTCCTCCAGGTGCTGGTCCCAGAGATGCCGGGGGTGGGTTGTGACTAGTCATCCATACTCCCGCTCCCGCTCCCGCCTGGGAGGCGGATGGTCACTTCTCGTGATACTGGCTGAGTCTACACGGTACCTGCAGGTGCATGCGATACCATCTTGCTATGCATTAGAGGTACCTGCTGCCAGGGAGAAACAGAGGAGGCACAGCTGGTACAGGAAAGAGGCGTGAGCTTCCCAAACCCCTTCCACAACTTCCGAGTTAGAAGCCATGCACATACGTATTACTTATCCAAATAAATGAGGTTTCAGTCAAGGCTCTGAAAAGCCTTGCATTAAGGCCAGGTGTGGTGGCTCACGCCTGTAATCCTAGCACTTTAGGAGACTGAGGCAGGTGGATCGCTTGAGGTCAGGAGTTCGAGACCAGCCTGATTAACATGGCGAAACCCCTACTAAAAATACAAAAATTCGCCAGGCGTGGTGGTGCGCGCCTGTAATCCCAGCTACTCAGGAGGCTGAGGCTGGAGAATCGCTTGAACCCAGGAGGCAGAGGTTGAGAGTGAGACTCCGTCTCAAAAAAAAAAAAAGAAGGCCCTGCATAAAGAGACAGATTTAACTTTATATATCATGGTGTCCTTTTCCAAACTTAATTAACCACACCCTTTTTTTGGTTTGGATTTATTGTTCACTTGTTTTTGCTTTGGATGTCACCCATTTACATGCAGAAGAAATGCTTTGGGAGAACTGAATTCTGATTCAAATTCTTCCATTCACAGAGTGGGAAGCAGAGCTCAGAGAGGGCTAGGAACTTGCCCAAATTCACACAGCCAGGCTGAGGCCATAGTGAGAATGAGCTGGAGGCCAGCCTCTGGCCTCTCTCCTCATCAAGCCCTGAGTCCAGGCACACAGGAGGCCTCCCTTTCAACACGTCCTTTCCCTCTCTGTGGCCTTGGCTGCCCTCCCACGCAGAGCAGCAGCTCCTCCCACCAACAGCCCTACTCCTTGTGAATATTTTTAACATGGCCAGCAAGGCGGGATGGACGCCTTGGAAAATGAGGCTATGATTAATTATTTTTTCATCAAGAAGCCTAAGCAGGGCCCAGGGATAAGGCACAGAAGCCAAGAGGTCTCTGCAAATAAGTGGACAGAGAAATGAGGGCACACTGGGTCTGAACAGGCAGGGAGCTGGGTGCCCTGGGTGCCCCGGGGGCCTGGCATTCCGGGAAAACGACAGGGTTCCTGTGGGCACCACACTCACACATTCACACGTACAATTACACAGGCACGCAGAGTCACATACATATGCACACATGCACACATACACACTCGCCCACTTCGGGCATCTGGCCAGGCAGGAGGCGGACAGGGGCGTACCCACTTCCCCACAAACATCTGAGCCTCCTCATCCTTCCCCTGTCCCTTGTTGTCCATAGTACCGAGCGTGGAAGCGTGTGATTAGGCACCACGTCCATTATTGTCCTCTTGTGGGTTCCGCTACATTCATCTTCTCCTTAGAGCTATGCCAGGGAGCTGGGCAGGGACTGCAGCAGGGACACAGAGAATCTAGACTTTGTACCAGAGGCCCCGGGTCCTATGGCGAGCTCACCGCTCTGAGTATTGTTCTTCTTCGAGTCTCCATTTCCCTGTCTGCAAAAGGCAGGCGGTGAGTAGTCCCAGCCACACCTACAAAGGCAAACAGTCCAGGAGCAGAGTCCTCTGGAGACCAACATTCAGCCTTAGCTGCGTCTACTCAGACAAATTCCTCCCCCTCTCAATTTCTACAGCTGAAAAATGGCACAATAGTCCCCCAGGTGCAGAGACTGCCTCTGAGTTGCAGTTCCTCGGTCTGTGAAATGGGTACAGGAATGTCAGTCCTCTTCACAGTTCATCGAAAGGCATGCCCCCTTGTCTCAAACTGGTCCACGTCCTAGCACCTGCAGCCCCGAGGGTCCAAGCCACACCCGCCCCTCCACACTCCCACCCACATTGCTCTGGGCTATGCTTTGTTCTCTGCTGTGCAGCCTTAATGATGTTTGATTGGTTGGGAGTTTTTTTGGGACAAGGTCTCACTCTGTCACCCAGCCTAGAGTACAGTGGCCCAATCAGAGCTCACTGCAGCCTTGAACTCCTGGGCTCAAGCGATCCTTCTGCCCCAGCCTCCCCTGTAGCTGGGACTACATGTGCACCACCATGCCCAGATACTTTATCTTTTTTTTTTTTTTTTTTTAAGACGGAGTCTGGCTCTGTCACCAGGCTGGAGTGCAGTGGCACAATCTCAGCTCACTGCAACCTCCACCTCCTGGGTTCAAGCGATTCTCCTGCCTCAGCCTCCTAAGTAGCTGGGATTACAGGAACCCACCACCACACCCAGCTAATTTTTGCATTTTTTAGTAGAGACGGGGTTTCACCATGTTGGCCAGGATGATCTCGATCTCTTGACCTCATGCTCTGCTGGCCTCAGCCTCCCAAAGTGCTGGGATGACAGGCGTGAGCCACTGTGCCCAGCCCCAGCTACTGCTTTTTTTATTATTTGTAGAGAGAGGTCTTGCTACGTTGCCTAAGCTGAAAGAATATTTGTAAAAACAGAACAGGTTTTTCTCTGGCTTAAAACCTTTTAATGGTTTACCACCAAACTGGAATAAAATGCAAACTGACTCCAGACCCTGCCAGCTCCCCCGCCTCCCCCTGCCCCACTCATTCACCAGACTCATTCTCTTCCGGGAATAGGTCAGCTTTTTCTACCTCAAGGCCCTTGTCCAGCCTGTTGCCTCTACTGGGACTGCTTGTCCCTCCGCTCCTGGTATGGAGGGTTCCTTCTAGGTTTTCAGATCTCAGATCAAATGTCACCTCCCTTGATTCAGGGGCCCCTCAGGCAGGGGGGTTCCATGCACCCCTTCAAAGCCACTCGGTGCTACGTGGGGACCAAAGACAGCTTCCCCTTCACACTCTAAAGGTTCGCCAGAAACATACTGACAATAGACAGATTAGGCTGGACAAAGTGCCTGTAATCCCAGCACTTTGAGAGGCCAAGACAGGCGGATCACCCAAGGTCAGGAGTTCGAGACCACCCTGGCCAAAATGGTGAAACGCTGTCAACTAAAATACAAAAATTAGCTGAGTGTGGTGGCGGGCAAGCTGAGGCAGGGGAATTGCTTGAACCCAGGAGGCAGAGGTGGCAGTGAGCTGAGATGGCGCCATTGCCCTGGGCGACAAGAACAAAACTCTGTCTCAAAAAAGAAAAAAATAAGCAGATGAATAGAAGAAAAAAGCATAAAAAATGTATTTAACATGCATAGCACAGGGGAATCGTGGGAAAATGATTATCCAATAATCCATTGAGGTGCAGATGTTTATATCCGATTCTTCACTGGGGAAGGGAGATGGGGCTATAGGAGTAAATGCTCATTAGGCGGCATTAATGCACCTGGGAGGCAGACATTATCTTATAAATGACTTTCTTTGGAAATTGAATGGGACCAAAGGAGACGCACTTGTTTGGGGCAAAGTTAATCTGGACTCTAGACGTGGTGTTAAATTTTCTCTTCCTCTGTGATGTGAATTTTTTTCTCCAGTTAATGAAATTTCAGGGAAGGGATCGAAAGCAATCGTGTTCCTCTTTGCAGGTCCGGTTTCTAGTAGATAAGGGAACTTCAGGAAACAGCCTCCTCCTGTGCTTTGGGAGAGACAGAATTGACAGACAGGATAGAGGAGAGGTAGGCAGAGAGACCTTGAGGCTGCATCTTTATTCAGCCTGTCAGAGCGCCGTATTTGGCAGGTATCGTGTTCTGAGCCGGACAGCTATTTTCTCCCTGACATTTTCCCGGTGCTTGCTTTACTGCACCGGGAAAATGTCAGCAACCTGTATGTTGCCTGCTTTCATCCCAAGAACAGAGCCATCCTTGGCTAGCAGGAGTGGGCGGGAATGTTCCAAGAGCGGTGAGGATGAGGAGCGGAGCAGGGAGAAGGGGAGGTTGGAGAAGGACTGGAAGTGGGGCAGACAGAGCAGAAGGCTTTGAAGGTCATTGTCAGGACTTTGACCTTCACTTTTCTCGGTGGTAATACTTCACAATCATCGTCTTCCCCAAACTGGCCACAAAGCCCACAGAACAGGAATCCACCTTTTTGTTCATTCCTTCAAGCATGCCCCTGGCCCCAGCAACCCTTCCGTTCCTCTTTGTCAGCCTCTGATTGCATGCAGAAATGTAGGTCTGGAGTTCTCTATCCCTAAGGATGGCTGCGTGGTGAATCTGCGCTCCCCAACCCCAGCCCCCAGCCCACCTCGCCTCTTCTGGCCATGTCTTCACTAGGATCAGGGCCTGGGCTGCATCGATCCCAGCACAGGACCCAGCACTCAGGTGTTCAGCAGGAGATGAGTGAGTGGGCCCAAGAGTGGGGAGAATTCCTGTGATGAGCTGCTCTACACCGCAGCTGGAACGCCCAGGGTTCAAATCCCAAGACAATGTGTGCCTGTGATCTTGAGCAAGTTCCTAATCCTTTCTGTTCTCGTCTGAGGGCCTCTAGCACAGCCTGAGCACAAGGCGGATGCTAAATGCCCATCCTCCACTGAATTCGTCCCGAGATGTCGCTTCTCCTCCCGGTTGCCCCGTGGCCCCCTGTACATGGCAGCCTTCCCTAGGTCCTATTCTGTGCGACTGGGGAGAAAAGAGGCTGGAGAGGCTACTGCCCCCAGTCACAAGAGTCTAGGCTGAAAGGTCCTTCAGATCTTTATTTCAAATCCAGGCACGGTGGCTCACACCTGTAATCCCAGCACTTTTAGAGGCCAAGGTAGGTGGATCACTTGAGGTCAGGACTTCAAGATCAGCCTGACCAACATGGTGAAACCCCATCTCCACTAAAATTACAAAAAAATTAGCCAGTTGTGGTGGCGTGAGCCTGTAATCCCGTAATCCCAGCTACTTGGGAGGCTGAGCAGGAGAATCACTTGAACCTGGGAGGCAAAGGTTGTAGTGAGCTGAGATGGTGCCACTGCACTCCAGCCTCAGCGACAGAGCAAGACTCTGTCTCAAAAAAAAAAAAAACTATTATTTTACAGATATTGGGGAAGCTGAGGTCGCAGTGGCCCAAGTGCGCAGCGAGCCCTAGGTTCCCCAAGGCAGAGAGAGCAGAGTAGAGGGAAGCAGAGACAGGAATGGCCAAAGGGATGGCGCTGGCCTTCCAGTATCAGGTGACTGCCTGTCCCTGAGAACCAGGGACTGCTGCAGGGGCCAGGGGAAGGGTGGCCCTGTCCCCACCTTCCCTTTCTCCCACGGCTATCCCCAGCAGCCTTGCCAGCAAGGAGTAGAAATGCTGACCCACCTTCACCCCAATTCCGACCAGTTACAGAGATGCGTGCCAACTGCCTGGCCTTGGGCTGGGCAAAGAGCTGGGCTGGACTGGGCTGGGGGGATCCAGGGTGGGGCAGGAAGCTGTGCCCAGAGGTGAAAAATGGGGCTGGAGCAGGCTGGGAGCAGACAGAAAACTGAAGCTGGGCTCCCCAGGCCTGGCTTCCCTCCCTGAGGCTGTGCCCCCCAGCCCAGTCCCTGCCCCTCTCTGTGCCTCGGTTTACCCCTCTGCACCACAAGGTGATTGGAGGGAGATGCTCATCCTAGCAAACCCCCTACACCTGAGAAGAGCTCCGGGGGACACAGGACACAGCCAAGGGCAGCCATGGGAGCTCAAGCCACTCACCAGCATCTCCATGGAGGAACACTGCCTGGGGCCCTGAATTCCAGAGAAGAGCCTGTGGAATCACCATGGCTGAGTCAGAGGAAAGGGCGGGCCAGGGGAGCAGTGGCTCTGAGTCACTGGGGCTCCGCAGGCTAACATGCCTTCCTCTGCCGCCCACCCAACCACCAAGTCCCAACCATGGAGTCATCCTGACCTGGATTCAAATCCCAGGTCAGTAAGGTTATGAGGTCGTGACCCTGGATGGGACCGATCTGTAGAGACAAGAATGATTGTGTCTGATTAAATGAATTACTTTGCCGGGCAAGGTGGCTCATACCTGTAATCCCAGCATTTTAGGAGGCCGAGGTGGGAGGATCACAAGAACAGGAGTTCAAGACCAGATTGACCAACATGGTGAAACCCCATCTCTACTAAAAATACAAAAATTAGCCAGGCGTAGTGATGTGCACCTGTAATCCCAGCTACTCAGGAGGCAGAGGCAGGAGAATCACTTGAACCTGGGAGGCTGAGGTTGCAATGAGCCAAGATTGCACCACTGCACTCCAGCCTGGGCGACAGAGTGAGACTTCATCTCAAAAACAGAAAAAAAACAAAGAATGAGTTTATGTAAAGTGCTTGGCA
The DNA here is from genome assembly GCF_001604975.1 of Cebus imitator. Classification (NCBI taxonomy): domain Eukaryota; kingdom Metazoa; phylum Chordata; class Mammalia; order Primates; family Cebidae; genus Cebus; species Cebus imitator. Next base: position 659,895 of record NW_016107719.1, read on the forward strand.
CAAAGTTGACGCTCAGTGGCAAACACTTCTCTCAGTAGCAAACAGCTTGGAGCACTTACGATGCACCCCACATATTAGGTACAAGCATTTTCCAGGGTTAGCTCCTTAAATCGTCTTAATAAACCCAGGAGGTAAGTCCTCCGATTCTCCCCGCTTTTCAGATGATGGAACAAGCTCGGTGAGGTCCCAGAGCTAGCACATGTGGACCTAAAACAGTTACCAGTGATGTTAAGTGTGCGGTGAGGGTCTGCCCTGCGCCGTCCCTCACCCTGCAGCCCAGATTGTGACCTTCCCCCACCTGCCAGCACGGTCCCTTGCCCAGTCTCTGTGCCCAGCCCTGTCTGGTGCCCTGAGGGCCCCCATGAATGGACCAACCCAAGCCCTGATCTGAGAAAGCAGGTTCATACCCGACCACTTTAAGTTGCTCGCACTGATGAGAGGAGGAAATCCTCGACTCTGCCCAGAAGCATCAAAATCTAAAGCAGAAAAAGAAACAAAAGAGGAAAAGTGATCCAGGCGGGAGGAACAGGCAGTGCAAAGGCCCAGAGCCCCGAAGCCTCATGCCAGGCTCCCACGGGGATCCTCGTGCTTCGCTTGCTTTAACTTGAACAGTTTCTTGCACAGTTTCAGTCCTGTTCACCCTTGTTCCCATGACTCAGATGCCCCCCGCACAGGGGAGGAGGAGCCGGAGGGTGGGCAGTCCCTGCCCGGAAGGCTAGTGAATAATTGTCCCACTGGTGTTCACACTAGGACCGTGCCAGGTGCTGAACTCATTCCATCTCAGGCTACCCCAGGGGGCGGGGCCTGTGACTGCCCCAGTTCCAAGTGGGAAGGCCCAGGTGCAGGTAAGGCTGTGGGCAGAGCGGCCCCATCCCATTCAGGCACCTACATCAGCCTCAGCACACTCCTGGGAGAATGAGCAGCCTCTGTGGCTGTGGAAACCTGAGTTCAAATCCCTACTCTGCTCCTCCTTTGTTATTAGACTCTGGGGAGTTGACACCTCCTTTCTTGGCCCTATTTTCCATCCCTGTGCAGTGGGGGCGGCCTGAATGAAAAAGACTGCAGCATGGCCTGTGGTCAGGAGCACGGGCTCCGGAGCCGGACCGCCTGCATTCACACCCTCTCTCTGGGCCTCAGTCTCCTTATCTGTAAAATGGGAGGACAGGAGCACTGTCAAATGACAACACATTTAGTTTAAAGATCCAGTTGGCTTTTAGGGCTGGGTGCCGTGGCTCACACCTGTATTCCCAGCACTTTGGGAGGCCAAGGTGGGTGGATTGCTTGAGGTCAGGAGCTCGAGACCAGCCTGGCCAATGTGGTAAAACCACATCTCCACTAAAAATACAGAAATTAGTCAGGTGTGGTGGTACATGCCTGTAATCCCAGCTACTTGGGAGGCTGAGGCAGGAGAATCCCTTGAACCCGGCAGGCAGAGGTTGCAGTGAGCCGAGATTGTGCCATTGCACTCCAGTCTGGATAACAAGAGTGAAACTCTGTCTCAAAAAATAATAATAATTGCCAACATTACAGAGTGTTTGTTATATGCTAGGGAGCGTTCTGAGTGCTTTCCATAGATTAGCACCTTTCATCCTCACAACAAACCTGTGAAGCAGTCACTATTTCTTTTTTGTCTGTTTGTTTGTCTGAGACTGAGTCCCACTCTTGTCGCCCAGGCTGGAGTGCAGTGATGCAATCTCGGCTCACTGCAACCTCCACCTCCTGGGTTCAAGCAGTTCTCCTGCCTCAGCCTCCCGAGTAGCTGGGATTACAGGCACGCACCACCATGCCCAGCTAATTTTTTTATTTTTAGGAGAGACGGGATTTCTCCATGTTGGCCAGGCTGGTCTTGAACTCCTGAGCTCAGGTGATCCACCTGCCTCAGCCTCCCAAAGTGATGAGATGACAGGAATGAACCACTGCACCTGGCCAGCAGCCATTATTTCTATCCAGATTTTATGGATGAGGAAACTGAGGCTCAGAGGCAAGTAACTTGCCCAAGGGCACCCAGCTGTGTGACCTGGGATTTGAACCTAGGCACACTCTAGTTCCTATAGTCTGCTTGCTTTTCAACACTGCCCACTACTGCGAGCAGGAAAGCTTCCTGGAGGAGATGTGGCAGAAGCTGGGCCTGGGAGAGTGGAACAGAGTCCTACAATAGGGAACTGGGTGTAGCCGGGTGCAGCAGCTGGCATGCATGAGCAGCGAGGGCACTGGGGAATAAGGTTGGCAGGTGTTTCAGTCGTCCATTGCTGATAGCAATCCACCCCAAAACGTGGCGGCAGTGACTTAGCAACAACTATATACTAAGCTCAGGAATCTGCAATTGGTGGGACTCAGCAGGGACAGCTCATCTCTGCTCCCATGACATCAGTCCCCTGTGGTCTCACTACCTGGCCTCCACAACATGGTGGCCGCAAAGGACAGCCAGCTTCCTACATGGTGGTTTCAAAGACACATGTCAAGAGACAGCCAGAGGAAGCCATCGCCTTTTATGATCTGGCCTTGGAAGTCAGCCAGTGTCACTTCTGTTATGTTATATTAGTCAAAATCTAAGTCTGCCCAGGTTCAGGGGAAAGGGGAGGACTGGGCATATAGCCTGTTTTACACAGTATGAGGGATAGTTCTGGAGGCTGACAAGTCCAAAATCAAGGAGTCAGGAGATTTGGGTCTGGTGAGGGCTCACTTTCCGGTTCATTGATGGTGCCTTCTCACTGTGCCTTCATGATGAAAGGCACAAGGGGTTTCTCAAAGGTTTCTTTTATAAGGGGACCAATCCCACTCATAAGGGTTCCACCCTCATGATCTAATCACCTCCTCAAAGTCCCACCTCCTGACACCATCACCTTGAAGGTTAGGGTCTCAACATACGAATTTTAGGAAGAAACAAACACTCAGACCATGACATCATGAAAAAACAGCATTTAAATGTTATAATCCCTGACAAAGCAAAAATCGCATAAACTATAATGGTAGGAGGGGAGCCGGGCACGGTGACTCACGCCTATAACCCAGCACGTTGGGAAGCTGAGGCGGGCGGATCACAAAGTCGGGAGATCAAGACCATCCTGGCTAAGACAGTGAAACCCCCGTCTCTACTAAAAATACGAAAAATTAGCCAGGTGTGGTGGCACGTGCCTGTAGTCCCAGCTACTCAAGAGGCTGGGGCAGGAGAATCCCTCGACCCTGGAAGGCGGAGGTTGCATTGAGCCAAGATGGCACCACTACACTTCAGCCTGGGTGGCAGAGCAAGACTCTTTCTCAAAAAAA
>NW_016107719.1:664351-673013 GCF_001604975.1 Cebus imitator
AAAAAAAAAAAAAAAGAGTAGAATTTAAGGTAAGAAGCGTTAGCAGAAACTTTATTTCAGTTAGGAAGGTATCAGAATCCCAAATCTGTATACAGCCAACAGCAGAGCTTCAAAATGCAAGCAAAGTCTAACGGAACTAACAGGAGAAATGGGCAAATCTAGTCATGGAAAGAGACTTGAACAAACATCTCTAAAAAACTTATGGGAATTTAGCAGTCACTAGATATGGATCAATATATAAGGTCAACTGTATCTCTGTCTGCTACCCACAAATATAAATAATGTTTTTTAAATGAACCCATTAAACTCCTAGCAGATGACGTAGAAGAAAATCTAGATGACTATGGGTTTGGCAGTGACTTTTTCTTTTTCTTTTGTTTTTGGAGACAGGCTCTTGCACTGTCACCCAGGCTGGAGTGCACTGGCACAATCATGGTTCACTGCAGACTCGACCTTCTGGGCTCAAGCAACCCTCCCACCTGGGCCTCCCGAAGTGCTGGGATTACACACGTAAGCCACTACAGCCAGTCTTATTTTTTTTTTTTTATTGCTTTCCTTTTGGTTTGTCATGGGCTCAGAAAGAGGGAATGACTTTTTAGATACAACTGCAAAGTCATAATCCATAAAAGAAATAATTGATAAGTTGGGCTTCATTAAAACTTAAACCCTGTGCTCTGAGAAAGACACTGTCAAGAGAGTAAAAAGGTCAGACCAGGAGAAAATATTTGCAAAAGGCATATCTGATAAAAGACTGTTGGCCAAAACAGATGAAACCTTTAAAGCTCAACAAGAAAATAAACAGCTCACGCCTGTAATCCCAGCACTTTGGGAGGCCGAGGCGGGTGGATCATGAGGTCAAGAGATCAAGACCATCCTGGCCAACATGGTGAAACCCCGTCTCTACTAAAAATACAAAAACTAGGTGGGCGTGGTGGCACATGCCCGTAGTCCCAGCTACTCAGGAGGCTGAGGCAGGAGAATCACTTGAACTGGGGAGGTGGAGGTTGCAATGAGCCGAGATAGCACCACTGCACTTCAGCCTGGGTGACAGAGTGAGACTCCCTAATGAGCTATCAGGCCACGGAAAGACATGGAGGAACCTTAACTGCATCTTCCTAAATGAAAGAAACCAGTGTGAATAGGCTACATACTGCGTGATTTCAAGTATATGATATTCCGGAAAAGGCAAAACCAGGAGACAGTCAAAGGATGAGTGTTTTCCAGGGACCCTGGGGAGGGAGGGATGATGAGATGGAGCACAGAGGATTTTTAGGCAGTGAAACTCTTGACTATGATACTATAATGGTGGACATATGTCATTATAATTTGTCAGTTTCACAGAATGTACATCAAGGGTTCACAATGAAGCCTTGTCAGCTATGAGCTTTGGGTGATAAAGATGTCTCTATCTGTGTTCCTTCACTCATTATAGCAAATGTGCCACTCTGGTGTGTGATGTTCACAGAGAATTCCAGGTTGGTGGGGGTGGGTGTTATATGGGAAATCTCTGTACTTTCAGCTGAATTTTACTACGAACCTAAAACTGCTCTAAAAAATAAAGAACGTCTATTTTTAAAATGAAGCCATCTATGGAAGCATCAAACATCAGCTTCTTAGGAGCCAAACAAACAAAAGACGTGTGAGATCTGTACACTGAAAGCCACAGAACGTTATTACGTATGAGTAACTCGGAAATGCAGATCCAAACCACAATTCGATAGCACCTCGCACCCACTAAGACGGTCGTAATCAAAAAGACAAACAAAGCAAGCGCTCGCCAGAATGCGGGGAAATGAGCTCCTCACACATCGGTGGTGGGAATGCACAATGGCATGGTCGCTTTGGGAAACGGTTTAGCAGTTCCTCAAAAAGTTAAATATAGAGTTACCATATGACCCAGCCACTTCACTCCTAGGTATAAAATACCCAAGAGAATTGAAAATACGTGCCCACATAGACACTCACACATGATGTTCATAGCAACATTATTCATAATAGGAAAAAAGTGTAAATGACCCAAATGCACATAAATAGGTGAGTAGATAAACATATCATTCAGCCACATAGAAAGAAAGAAAGTTCTGCCAGCGGCAGTGGCTCACGCCTGTAATCCCAACACTTTGGGAGGCCAAGGCGGGTGGATCACGAGGTCAGGAGTTTGAGACCAGCCTGGCCAACACGATGAAAACCTGTCTCTACTAAAAATACAAAAAGTATCCGGGCATAGTGGCAAATGCCTGTAATCCCAGCTACAAAGGGGACTGGGGCAGGAGAATCACTTGAAACCAGGAGGTGGAGGTTGCACTGAGCTGAGATCGAGCCACTGCACTCCAGCCTGGGCGACAGAGTAAAACTCCGTCTCAAAAAAAAAAAAAAAAGGTCTGATATGTGCTACCACATGGAAACCTTGAAAACATTATGCTAAGTCACAAAAGGCCACATATTGTATGATCCCATTTATATGGAAAGTCCAAAATAGGCAAATCCATAGAGAAAGAAAGTAATTAGTGGTTGCTAGCGACCAGGGGAAGGGGAAACGGGGAATGACAGGGATGGAAGGTGGCAGCTGCTGTGTGGGGCTTTGAGGGGAGTGAAAACATATTCAGAAATTAGCAGTCGTGATGACTGCACAACTTTTTAAATATACTAAAAACCCGGCTGGGTGCGGTGGTTCACAGCTGTAATCCCAGCACTTTGGGAGGCCGAGGCAGGAGGATCACCTGAGGTCAGGAGTTTGAGACCAGCCTGACCAACATGATGAAACCCCGTCTCTACTAAAAATATAAAATTAGCTGGGTGTGGTGGCAGGCGCCTGTAATCCCAGCTACTCAGAAGGCTGAGGCAGCAGAATCACTTGAACCCCAGGAGGTGGAGGTTGCAGTGAGCTGAGATCACACCATTGCACTCCAGCCTGGGCAACAAGAGCCAAACTCCATCTCAAAAAATAAATAAATAAACAAATTAAAGCCCCCTAAATTATATACTTTAAAACAGGTGAATTTTCTTATATGTGAGTTATATCAATTTTTTTAATTAATAAAATGACATTACTGTGGGAAATTAAATAGGATCTAAATACATCACTGGACACAGGGGCTCACACTTGTAATCTCAACACTTTGGGAGGCCAAGGCAAGAGGATCGCTTGAGCCCAGGAGGTCAAGACCAGCCTGGACAACATAGTAAGACCCAGTTTCTACAAAAAATTTTAAAGATTAGCCAGGCATGGTGGCACATGGCTGTAGTCCCAGCTACCGAAGGGAATCACTCAAGCCCAGGAGGTCAAGGCCACAATGAGCATGAGAATCGTCTGAATCCAAGAAGGGGAGGTTGCAGTGAGCCACGATCATACCATGGCACTCAAGCCTGGGCGACAAAGCAAGACCCTGTCTTAAAAAAAAAAAAAAAGTGGTATGGTATATTCATACAATGGAGTGCTACGTGCAAATAAATAAGAAATGTAAAACTTCAGGCAACATCGTGGATGAATTCCATGAACATCATGTTGAGTGACGGAAGCCAGACAGAAAAGAGGACAGGGGACAAAACCAGGTCAAAGTCTTTGAGGTCAGGACAGGCCTTCCTTCTGGGAGGAACTGCTGAAAGTGGGCTTGCAGGGGTTCATGGGGGCTGGCTGCCTTCTGTGTCTTTATCTGGTTGCTGGCTACATGGTGTGCTCACGCTGTATACACTTATTTCATATATATAATATTTCAATCAAAATTGTACCCCTGCTTCTCTGCCATGGGCTGACTGACATGCGTTCCCCAAAAATTCATATGTTGAAGTCCTAACCACCAGTATCTCAGGATGTGACCGTATTTGGAGATAAGGTCTTTAAAGAGGTGACTGAAGACTAGGTAAGCTGGGCGCTGTGGCTCACGCCTGTAATCCTAGCACTTTGGGAGGTCAAGGTGGGCAGATCATCTGAGATCAGGAGTTAAAGACCAGCCTGGCCCATATGGCAAAACCCCATATCTGCTAAAAACACAAAAATCAGCTGGGTGTGTTGGTGCATGCCTGTAATCCCAGTTACTCAGGAGGCTGAGGCAGGAGAATTGCTTGAACCCAGGAGGCGGAGGTTGCAGTGAGCTGATATTGAGCCATTCCACTCTGGCCTGGGCAAACGAGCAAGACTCTGTGTCAAAAAAAAAAAAGACTGGCACTGTAACCCTAGCACTTTGGGAGGCTGAGGTATAAGGACGGCTGGAGCCCAGGAGTTCAAGCCAGGCTGGCACCATAGTGAGATCCCCCCCTCAATACAAATTAACCAGGTGTGGTGGTGTTATGTCAGGCTAACCTGGAGACTGAGGCATGAGGACAGCTTGAGCCCAGGAGGTCAAGACTACAGTGAGCCGTGATTGGGCCACTGCACTGCAGCCAGGGCAACAGAGCGAGACCGTCTCTAAAAACAAAAAACATACAGAGGTGACTAAGTTAAATGAGAGGATGGGTGCAGTGGCTCACACCTGTAATCCCAGCACTTTGGGAGGCTGAGAGAGCACTTAAGGACAGGAGTTTGAGACCAGCCTGGCCAACAGGTGAAACTTTGTCTCTACTAAAAATACAAAAATTAGCTGAGCGTGGTGGTGCATGCCTGGAATCCCAGCTACTCAGGAGGCTGAGTCAGGAGAATCACTTGAACCCAGGAGACAGAGGTTGCAGTGAGCCAAGATCTCACCACTGTACTCCGGCCAGGGCAACAGAGTGACACCCTGTCTCAAAAAAAAAGTTAAAATGAGGTCTTTAGGACAAACTCTATTCCAGTATGATTTAGGTCTGTATTTGGTTGCTGGCTACATGCCAAGCTCACTCTGTATACACTTATTTCATAGATATACTGTCGATCAAAATTGTACCCTTGCTTCTTATAGGAAGAGGAGATTTGGACACAGAAGGGTACAGAGGAAAGATGATGGAAGGCAGCCATCTGAAAGCCAAGGAGAGAGGCCATACCTTGATCTTGAACCTCCAACCTCCAGACTGTGAAGAAATCAATTTCTGCTGTTTCAGCCCCGCGGTCTGCAGTAGTTTGTCAAGGCAGCCCAAACTAACACAACCCCCAAAGGTCAATTGTATGTAATCACATGCAAAATAAATGCAAAAATGTCATTAGGTGGCAAAAGAAAGTACAGAAGTGTATGTCGTATGCCACCATTTGTTTTAGAAAAGAAGTAGGGGAATGTGTGTGTGGTGTGTGTAACTGCATGTAATGTTTACATATACATATGTACATACATATGCATATATAAATCAACCCAGATCATCTCTGGAAGAATATGGAGGAAACTGCCATTAGCTGTTGGTTTTCATTTATTTTATTACTTTTATTTTTTATTTTATTTTATTTTATTTTTTGAGACGGAGTTTCGCTCTTTTTACCCAGGCTGGAGTGCAATGGCGCGATCTCGGCTCACCGCAACCTCTGCCTCCTGGGTTCAGGCAATTCTTCCTGCCTCAGCCTCCTGAGTAGCTGGGATTACAGGCACGTGCCACCATGCCCAGCTGATTTTTTGTATTTTTAGTAGAGACGGGGTTTCACCATGTTGACCAGGATGGTCTCGATCTCTTGACCTCGTGATCCACCCGCCTCGGCCTCCCAAGGTGCTGGGATTACAGGCTTGAGCCACCGCGCCCGGCCATTACTTTTTTTATTTTTTTTTAAGATGGAGTCTCACTCTGTTGCCCAGGCTGGAGTGCCGTGGTGCGATCTCGGCTCACCGCAACCTCTGCCTCCCGGTTCAAGCACTTCTCCCTGCCTCAGCCTCCGGACTAGCTGGATTACAGGTTCCTCCCACCAGACCCAGCTAATTTTTGTATTTTTAATAGGGGTTTCACTGTGTGGCCAGGCTGGTCTCAAACTCCTGACTTCAGGTGATCCGCCCCCCTCAGCCTCCCAAAGTGCTGGGATTACAGGCGTGAGCCACGACACCCAGACTTTTTTTTAATAGAGACAGGGTCTCACCATGTTGCCTAGGCTGGTCTTAAAGACCTGGCCTCAACGGAGGTTGCAGTGAGCGGAGGTGGCGTCACTGCACTCCAGCCTGGCGCCTGGTGATGGAGCGAGACTCTGTCTAAAAAAAAAAGGACCTGGCCGCAAGTGCTGGGACTGCAGGCGTGAGCCACTGCGCTCAGCCAACTCTCGTCTTTTAGAGGGGAACTTGAGGACTACATAAAATTAGTTTCATTTTGTTTTGTTTTTTTGAGACAGAGTCTCGCTCTGTCGCCCAGGCTGGAATGCAGTGGCACGATCTCAGCTCACTGCAACCTCCGCTTCCCAGGTTCAAGCGATTCTCCTGCCTCAGCCTCCTGAGTAGCTGGGACTACAGGCCTGCGCCACCATGCCTGGCTACTTTTTGTACTTTTAGTATAGACAGGGTTTCACCATGCTAGCCTGGCTGGTCTCGAACTCCTGAACTCCAGTGATCCACACACTACGGCTTCCCAAAGGGTTAGGATTACAGGCATGAGCCACTGCACCCAGCCCTACATAAAGTTTAACCCAGTAAGCATATTTTAAAAATCACTAAATAGTTCACACATACATAAATGTTTAGAGAAAAACAACACCAAAACATTCAAAAAGACCAATGTTTGGAAAGTACTCAGAACTGTGTTCCCCCAAAATTCATTCCCCCAAAACCCACAGGACACCTCGGCCAAATCCTCAGGGGTCTACAGGTTTCTCTCGGGGCCAGAGACGGGGAAGGAGCTACCTGGCAGGGGAGGTCGTTGGCTCCGTCCCCACTTTACGGAAGAGGAAACAGGACATCCTGAGAAGTCTGAAGATTCACACCCAGACCCAAGTAGAGGTCTGGTTTCTGTCTGTCCACAGCATGGCGAGGGTGTGGCTTTGGAGTGGGCGGCAGCTGAAGGCTGAGTGACCTTGGCAGGGTCTGAGCTCAGTCTCCTCATCTGAAAAGCTGGATAGTAATCCCTCTTTATCTTGCGGCCGTGAGGAAGAGGACTGATGTGCGTGGAGTCACTGGTGGACGGCAGGCGTTCTGTAAGTGGCTGTCAGCAGGACAGGGGCTGGGCTCAAGCCTGCGACCACACTGCTCCAAGCTGGACACACGGTGGCGCCCTCGTCCCGCAGGTGCAGCCAGTTCAGGCCTCTGGTGGCCTCGTTTATTGGAGGGAGGGAAGAAGAGAGGAAGTTATATCTGCAAACATATTGACCACTCTGGGCCCCAGGGGTGGAAAGGTGAATGAGGACCACACAGTTCCTACTCAAGGAGGCTGGATTGCCGGGGCCGGGAGCCCCGAGGAGGAGAGGAACGTGGGAGAGAGCGCTGCCTGGGGATTTTGCAGTGGGTTGACCGGTGACCCTCCTGCAAAAGACACTTCCACCTGGAACCTGGGAATGTGGCCTTATTTGGAAAAGAGTCTTTGCGGATGTAATGAAGATAAAAATCTCGGCCGGGCGCCGGTGGCTCACGCCTGTAATTCCAGCACTTTGGGAGACCGAGGCTGGCTGGCGGATCACCTGAGGTCAGGAATTTGAGACCAGCCTGGCCAACACAGCAAAACCCAATCTCTACTAAAAATATAAATTAAAAAAATTACCCAGGGATAGTAGCAGGTGCCTGTAATCCCAGCTACTTGGGAGACTGAGGCAGGAGAATCGCTTGAACCTGGGAGGCGGAGGTTGCCGTGAGCGGAGACCATGCCACTGCACTCCAGCCTGGGCAACAAGAGCGAAAAAGAAGAGAAGCCGCTGACACAGAGGGAGCTACCCAGAAACGGTGGCAGAGGCAGGAGCGAGGCTGTCACAGACAAGGACACCTGGAGCCACCAGAGCGGGAAGAGGCCAGGAAGGATTTGCCCCTAGCCTTTCAGAGGGAGCGGGCCTCCAACACCTTGGTTTCAGACTTCCAGATTCCAGAACTAACCAGTTTGGTTTTTTATTTTTTTTTCAGGGACAGGGTCTCGCTCTGTTGCCCTGGCTGGAGTACACTGATGTGATCGGAGCTCACTGCAGCCTTCGCCACCTGGGCTCAAGGAATTCTCCCACCTCAGCCTCCCGAGTACCTGAGACTACCAGGGCACACCCACCACCATGTCCAGCTAATTTTTAAAAGTTTTTTGTAGAGATGAGGGTCTCACTATGTTGCCCAAGCTGGTCTCCAACTGCTGGGCTCAAGCGATCCTCCTGCCTTAGCCTCCCAAAGTGCTGGGACCACAGGCAAGAGCCCTGCATCTGGCATGGACAGAGTAAATTTGGTGGTGGTGGTGGTGGTGAGTTTTTTTTTAGATGGAGTCTTGCTGTGTCACCAGGCTGGGGTACAGTGACGTGATCTCGGCTCATTATAACTTCCGTCTCCCAGGTCCAAGTGATTCCCCTGCCTCAGCCTTCCAAATAGCTGGGACCACAGGCTAATTTTTTGTATTTTAATAGAGACGGGGTTTCAGTCCTGCCATGTGGGCCAGGATGGTCTCGAACTCCTGACCTCGTGATCCGCCCGCCTTGGCCCCACAAAGTGCTGAGATTCCAGGCATGAGCCACTGTGCCTGGCCGATTTGTGGTGTTGTTTCTTTTTTTTTCTTTTTTTTTTTTTCTTTTTTTGAGACGGGGTTCCGCTCTTGTTACCCAGGCTGGAGTGCAATGGCGTGATCTCGGCTCACCGCAACCTCCGCCTCCTGGGTTCAGGCAATTCTCCTG
>NW_016107719.1:673165-676561 GCF_001604975.1 Cebus imitator
CTCCCAAAGTGCTGGGATTCCAGGCGTGAGCCACCGCACCCAGCGCTTTGTGTGGTTTTAAGCCACCAAGTTTGTGGTCATTTGTTACAGCTGCCACAGGAAACTAACAGAGATGTTTAAATTCTCTTCCTGCCACTCGGTTCGCTGACCCCACTACCCATAGCCTACAGGATGGTGCCCAAGGCCCCAAACTCTTGGCCCTCCCACCTTCCCCCAAACCCAAACTCCACCACGTCCACTGCTCTCCAAATGCACAGGATCTTTGACACCTCTGCACGCTTGCTTTGGGGGCTCTCTGTCCGGGATGCCCTTCCCTTGCTGACCCCCTGGACACCTCTCACAGACACTTTAAAGTCCTCCTTCAAGCAGTGGCTCACGCCTGTCATCCCAGCACTTTGGGAGGCTGAGGTGAACAGATCACCTGAGGTCGGGAGTTCCAGAACAGCCTGACCAACATGGAGAAACCCTGTCTTTACTAAAAATACAAATCAGCCGGGCGTGGTGGCGCATGCCTGTAATCCCAGCTACTTGGGAGGCTGAGGCAGGAGAATCGCTTGAACCCGGGAGGCAGAGGTTGCAGTGAGCCGAGATCGCACCATTGCACTCCAGCCTGGGCAACAGAGCGAGACTCTGTCTCAAAAAAAAAGTCTTCTTTCAACATCCTCTCCTAAAAATATTAGTATACTTGTCCTTACTCTGCACACACTTATTCATATATATAACATTTCAATCAAAATTGTACCCCTGCTTATCTGCCATGGGCTGATGTCCTAACCCCCAGTATCTCAGGATGTGACCATATTTGGAGATAAAGTCTTTAAATAGAGTTTATCTTTAAGACTGGGTAAGCTGGGCATTGTGGCTCACACCTGTAATGCCAGCCCTTTGGGAGGTCAAGGCGGGCAGATCACTTGAGGTCAGGAGTTCGAGACCAACCTGGCCACATGGCAAAATCCCATCTCTACTAATAATACAAAAATTAGCTAGGCGTGGTGATGCATGCCTATAATCCCAGGTCCTCAGGAGGCTGAGGCAGGAGAATTGCTTGAACCCGGCAGGCGGAGGTTGCAGTGAGCCGAGATCTTGCCACTGCACTCCAGCCTGGGCAACACAGCAAAACTCTGTCTCAAAAAAAAAAAAAAGAGAGAGACTGGGTGAGGTGGCTCACACCTGTAATCCTAGCACTTTGGGAGGCTGAGGTATAAGGATGGCTTGAGCCCAGGGGTTCAAGACCAGCCTGGCATGACAGTGAGACACCCCCCGCCCATACGAATTAGCCGGGCGTGGTGGTGCTTCCAGGACACCTGCACTCCTCCACCTCCCTCAGCCCGCTGTGTTTCTCACTCCTTGTTCCATCACTGTCAGCTCAGCTACATGTCCCCCCGCTGGTCCTCTCCTGGCCTCTCCATCCCCAGAGCTAATGCCCTCGTTCAGACCCCCCATGTCTCACCAGGCTTCTTGTGCCGCCTTCCCACTGCTCCCTCTGCCCCTGTCTGGCCGCTCCAGTCCATCACCACTCTGTAGCCCTGGAGTTCAGCTCTATCATGTCACTCCTCTGCTCAAGAGCCTTCCATGGCTCCCTGCTGCCCTGAGGAGAATGCCCAAAGGGAATGATAGTATCTTCAGATGCTCCTTCCCACCTCTCACCCCACCAGTGTCCAACACATCCATGTGCACAGGCTTGGCACAGGCTGTGGCCTTCACCCGGCGCATCCTCTCCGTCTGCCAGGCATGCTGCAATCCAGGTCTTGGGCAGCCCCTTCCATAGTACCTACCACTCAGCAATGGCGTCAGCTAAAACATCGCAAAGCTGACCGTACACCAGCTGCTGCATGGTCAGCCTCGTGTATGGTGTTAAAGCACTTACTTGTAACACATGTGTCAGCAGTTTGTTTTCTGTCTCAAAGCGAGGCTGGAGTACAATGGCGCGATCCCAGCTCACTGCAGCCTCTGCCTCCAAGGTTCAAGTGATCCTCCTGCCTCAGCCTCCTGAGTAGCTGGGATTACAGGCGTGCACCACCAAGCCCAGCTGATTTTTGTATTTTTAGTAGAGATAGTGTTTCACCATGTTGGTCAGGATGGTCTTGAACTCCTGACCTCATGATCCTTCCACCTCAGCCTCCCAAAGTGCTGGGATTACAGGCGTGAGCCACCGCGCCCAGCATGTGTTAACCCCTTGAATTCTCATAAGAACCCCAGGAAAAAGGCACCATTCCTGGGTCCAGCTCACAGATGGGAAACTGAGGTCCAGATGGGTGAAGAACCATTCCGAAGTGGCAGAGGAGTCAAACCTGCCTGTACTGTCACCCCTCCTGGTGCCTCAGAACTGTGGAACCTCCCCTTAACCACACCAAGCCCAAATTCACCACCCTCTCCTCCGTGGATTCCAAAGTTTGTAAACACATTGATTCCAAATTTTCCCTCGCTGTGCTGTGCAAGGGTTACCCCGATTACATGGTGGTCTCCCCTTCCGGAAGCTCCCGGAAAACTTCACTGTACTTGCCTAGGTCCCTGGTAACTGGCGCAGTGCAGGGGTTTAATAAACGAGAATGAATGAGCTCATGAGCGAAAGGTTTCCAGGGAAATCGGGCCCTGGGGATTTCTCACCCTCCTCAAAGAACAAATTATGCAAATTTTCTGGACCAGGCCCTTTGCTTTCCCCCTCCCCCCTAGGTTTCTGGGAGGGTGTCTGGGCTCACCAGAAAGTGCCCCAGGCTCTCTAGTGGCCCGTTTCCTGATTACAAATGAAACTAGGGCTTGAAGCTGGTGAATCACTAGCAACCGCCAGCCAGGGCGTGCTGGGTGTCAGGTGGGGTGGACGGGAGAAGGCAGGCGCGCAGCCAGGCTTCCTACTGCTCCTGCCACCCCCTACTTTGCCGTCGCGGTGTGACCTCCCCAGCCACTGGCGACTTGGTGGCACTAGCCAGAAAAGAGCCTAGCTCTGGGGACGGACAAGCTTGAGCAACTCCTGGACTGTCCACTCTCCTAACCCTGGGCCCACCACCCCCGGGTCCCAAGGAACCCACAGCCTGAAGGGGGCTCGCAAACCCCCTTCCCAAGTCCCGTCTCAGGAACTCAGGGGTGGTATCCAGGGAAGTGCTGTATCCCTATTTTAGAGATACAAAAACCAAAGCTCTGGGCGAGGGAACTACCCAAGACCACCCCAGAGAAAGTAAGTAGGGGCTAGGAAGGTGAACCCCAGTCTTCTGCCTCCCCAGGGGGGCTGAAAGCAGAGAGTGGGAATGGCCCTGGGGCCCAGGCTGGAGTGCGGTGGCACGATCACAGCTCACTGCAGCCTCAAACTCCTGGGCTCAAGCGATCCTCCTGCCTCAGCCTCCTGAGTAGCACCACCACGCCCAGCTCATTTAGCTAATTTTGTTTTTGTTTTGTTTTTTT
>NW_016107719.1:677420-699897 GCF_001604975.1 Cebus imitator
GAGTCGCTTGGATTACAGGCATGTGCCACCATGCCCAGCTAATTTTTTGTATTTTTAGTAGAGACGGGGTTTCACCACGTTGACCAGGATGGCCTCGATCTCTTGACCTCGTGATCCACCCGCCTCGGCCTCCCAAAGTGCTGGGATTACAGGCTTGAGCCACCGCGCCCGGCCTACAGCAGGGTTTTTAAAAGTATTTTGAAGGATTCACTTCCTAAGGAGGAATCATTTGGAGTGAGTCCTTGTCATCAGAGAGGAGTGTTCCCCACACCTGCCTGGTAGAAGGCTCAGGCCTGGGGCCTCCTTAGAAATCCCAAGACCTGTCCCACACACACCTACCCTGTCAGACTTAGAGGAGGAAAGGTGATATTTTGGGTTTCTTTTTTTTTTTTTTTTTTTTTGAGGAGTTTCAGTCTTGTTGCCCAGCTGGAGTGCAATGGCGAGATCTTGGCTCACTGCAACCTCCGTCTCTTAAGTTCAAGTGACTCTCCTGCCTCAGCCTCTAGAGTAGGTGGGATTACAGGCATTCGCCACCAGGCCCGGCTAATTTTATATTTAATCTGTATTACTGAAGTAGAGACGGGTTTCACCATGTTGTCAGGCTGGTCTCGAACTCCTGACCACAGGTGATCCACCCACCTCAGCCTCTCAAAGTGCTGGGATACAGGTGTGATCCTCAGTTGCTCCACCATGCCCGGCCTTTTTTTTTTTGAGATGGAGACTTGCTCTGTTGCCCAGGCTGGAGGGCAGCTGCACAATATGAGCTCACTGCAACCTCCACCTCCCAAGTTCAAGATTCTCCTGCCTCAGCCTCCTGAGTAGCTGGGATTACAGGCATGCCACCACACCTGGATTTTTTTTTTTTTTTTTAATAGTATAGATGAGGTTTCACCAGCCCAGGCTGGTCTCAAACTCCTGAACCTCAGGTGATCCACCCACCTTGGCCTCTCAAACTGCTGGGATTATGGGCGTGAGCCACCGTCCCAGGCCAGAAGCTGACATTTTGAACCACAGCCCCAGGGAGTTTCTTGGATCAGGCAAGTCTGGGAATCCTAGGGGCCGAGTATCAGGTCCCTCTTTGAAGACTTCAGGTGAAACGCCTTCCGCCCACCTGTCAACACGTCCTGGAGGTAAAGCCAACTTTCTCTACTTCTCATTAATCTTAATACTTCCCAACTGGAATTGGGTGCTCACTAGCACCAGGTGGTTTCCAAAATGTAAATTAATTTCATCCATCAATTGTCCTCTGGGGCAATTATTTTTAGCTCCATCTTACAGAGGGGGAAACTGAGGCCAGGGAACTGAGGCCCATTCATAACTCACCCAAGGTCACACAGTTGGAAACTTGGAAGAGCCAGGACTCTCTTCCCCACCAGAGAACAGCCTGTGAGAGCCGCCCCAGTGCCCCAGTCAAGCACCAACAGGTCTCACAGAGCTGAAAACCTGGGGTCTTCTCAGGGCAGTAGGGTGGCTTCACAGAGCTAGAGGCTGGAGTCCTGGTCCCAGTCCCCAGGCCCGTCCCCTCGCCAAGTCTGCAAAGCCACATCAAGTTGTGGTGGTTGCTTTACCCGGCTTCCCTCTGCCTTCCTGCCTGGGGCAAAAGAGGGCGCTCCAGAGCCACAGAAAGTCCAGTGGGATGAATGACCTCATCCTTCCACCCCAGCCCTCCGCTCCTAAAACCTCCCCTCCTTCCCTCACCTTTCTCCAACCCTATCATGTCACTAGCATTTCCCTAGAAGTGCCATGCCTTTAGCCAGGTTGTTTCCTGGGGCAAGCACACTCTTTCCCAATTTTAGGCTTCTATATGGAGGGTGGCCTCCTCCAGGAAGCCCTCCCTGACTGCTTCCTCTAAACTAACTAGCTCCAATGGGACCCCACAACCTCTGGGGGATGACTGCCTCAAGCATTGGTCATTTTGAGCCCTAAGGGACTGGGGTTGGAGAGGGGAGACAGAGGACAGGGGTCGCCTACCTCCTTTGGGGTTAGGTGAGGGAGCGGTGGGGGATGGGCGGTCTCCCTCTGCCCGGCCTCTTCTGGCCCAGCGGCCGTGACCCTCAGGCCCTCGGTCAATACGGTTGGGCAACCACGGGACTGATTGGCTGGGGCTGCCTGCAGCGCGAGGTTGGCAGGATTGTTTGCTTCCCCAGGGGCACCTTTGGCCAGCCCCACCCCTCCGTGGAGGCCTCCCCTGCTGGTCCCAGTCTCTGGGATGGTGGAGGCAACAGGGTGGGAAAAAAGAGGGAGGCAGCAGCAGATGGGGGCTGACCCGGGAGCTGGCTCCACGCCCCGCCCTAGGAATGGAGAGACTGAGTCCGCCAGAGCCTGGTCAAGCCAGAGCTGCAGGCTCGCGCCCCCGCGGGACGGGAAGGAATCTGGTCTCCTCCTTCCTGGCTCCGTCAGCCCCGCCCCCATCAGAGCTGGGGAGGCCCCGGGATGGGAGGAGAGGACTGGGGCGGGGCATCCAGACTTGGAGGGGGCCTGGAGCCAGGGATGCTTCCTGCGGACCTTCAACTCCCACATTCCAGGCTGTTCCCAAGACTCCTCGCTCCTCCTCTTTTCTCTACCCACCTCATGTTGTGGGGGCGGGTGGTAGTGGCCTGGGTCTGAACTAGCCGCCTGGGGCCTGTGGGGTGCTGGGTGGCCCCTCCTAGGGAAGGATTGGATCTAGACGAGAGGGGCTGCCCTGGAGGCCTGTCCAAGCGCCACCCGAGGGTCCTTGTGACTCTCGTAAACAGGAAGCCCCCCCTCCCCGCTGCACCATGTAGACAGGCCCTGTGTGTGCTGCGCTGGGCTCTGGTGGCCGGGGGCTGTTGACCTCCCCGGCTGCGTTTCCTGTTAGCTGAGCCAGTTGAGAAAGAAGGGGACTGAAATGGGCTGAACAGGGGAGGTGCCCTAGGGAGTGAGAGCAGAGTGGGAAAGAGCTCCCGGGAGAGTGAAGGGCCACACTGGCCGCTTGGCACACAGTAGGTGCTCAATAAATAGTGTGTGGCCTGAGGTTGAGTAAGCAGGGAGGGGCCCCACTGAGGAGAGCCGCACAGTTACAGGGAAGAGCCTCTGGAGGATCCACCCCTCTGCCACCGAGGCCTGGCACATAGTAGGTGCTCAGGAAATACTGGAGACTCATGTTTAGAATAGGCCGGGGAGGAGGTGTTCCTGGAAGAGCGGTACTGTTTTGGGAAGAGAAAAGGAGGCCACCTTGGCTTTGCAGCCTTCAGTGGCCTTAGCATTCCCCCACCGTCCCTGTCCGGCCCCCGCCCCGCCCCATGGCTGCCTGGGCCAGGCCACTGTCTCAAGGCCCTTTATTTTTAAAATCCCTGTGGTGTTCCTGCCCCAAACCTAAGGAGCAGTGCCAGTCAACAGCTCAGCCTGCGGCCTGGGCTCAGGGCCCAAAGGCGCCAGGGGTGGGGCATCCGGCCACCCCACAGCTGCTGGGCCAGCCGGCCTGCCTGAGCTGGGTGAGGAGGCCCCTGGAATGTCCCACTGTGGGCCAGAGGCATTAGTCCTTAGTCCCTTGGTGAAGGCACAGAGGCCCACAAGGGTGGCAGCCACAGCCAGGCTTTGCGTGTTCTTCTTCCCATGACCTCCAAATAAATACGTGCACAGCGCCGACTATGTGTAAGGAGGAGGTGCGGGCTGGACTTCATGGGGGGTGACAAAGGGGTAAGACGCGCTCTCTGTTTTCCAGGGAGGTAGCGCCTGCAGAGGACACAGGCGTGGCAGTTGTGGGGCATTTCTTGAAAGAGCCACGGACTGGAATCTAAGAGGCCTGGCCAGGCCTGGCCCCATCCCTTCAGCTGTGCAGACTTGGGCAAGTCATTGGGTCTCTCTAAGCTTCTCTGCAAAGGAAGACAATGACAGCTACCTCGGAAGGCTGCAGTCTGTCACTACACACAGCGATGAGCCAGGCAGTCACCATCCCTGCCCTCATGGAGCTTAATGTCATAGGGGAAGACGGTCCTCTGAGCAAGGTCATGGCAGTCACTAGAGACACAGAGGAACAGCACAGAAGGGAGGGTACTGGGGGGCAGGGGTGGGAGAGAACTTAATTTGTTTTAGTTTTTTTCTTCTTTTAAGATGGAGTCTCACTGTCACCCAGGCTGGAGTGCAGTGGCAAAATCTTGGCTCACTGCAACCTCTGCCTAATGGGTTCAAGCAATTCTCCTGCCTCAGCCTCCTGAGTAGCTGAGATTACAGGTGTGCACCACCACACCCGGCTAATATCTTTGTATTTTTTTGTAAAGGTGAGGTTTCACCATATTGGCCAGGCTGGTCTTGAACTCCTTGACCTCAGGTGATCCACCCGCCCTGGCCTCCCAAAGTCTTGGGATTACAGGTGTGAGCTACCGCACCTGGCTTGTTTTGTTTTTTTTGAGATGGAGTTTCGTTCTTTTTGCCCAGGCTGGAATTGCAATGGCGCAATCTCTGTTCACTGCAACATTCACCTCCCGGGTTCAAGAGATTCTGCTGCCTCAGCCTCCCGAGTAGCTGGAATTACAGGCACGCATCACCACGCCTGGCTAATTTTTGTATTTTTAGTACCGATGGGGTTTCACTATGTTGGCCAGCCTAGTCTTGAATTCCTGACCTCAGATGATCCACCCCCCTTGGCCTCCCAAAGTGTTGGGATTATAGGCATGAGCCACAGTGCCCAGCGAATAATTCAACTTAGGTCCCTGGACCTGTAGGCCTCTGAGGAGGGGACATTTGAGCTGAGCAGAAAATAGCCTTTCGCTTATCTGGGAGAAGAGTATTCTCTGCAGAAGGAAGGGCAGCACGAAGGCCCTGAGGCAGCAGGTGACCGGTATGGGAATGGAAGGACTTTGTAAACCTTCCAGGACTGTGTGCCTGGCAGGAGGTGCCATCGTTATTAGTTGTCACTATGTTAGGCGGGGAGAGGCAGAGATGTCGGGCAGATCAGGTCACAGCTGAGAACTGCCTCTGCGTCCCCTTCCGTTCACTTGCTCCCCTAAAGAACCCCAGGTTGCCGGGCACAGTGGCTCACGCCTGTAATCCCAACACTTTGGGAGGCCGAGGCAGGCAGATCATGAGGTCAGGGGATCGAGACCATCCTGGCTAATATGGTGAAACCCTGTCTTTACTAAAAAGACAAAAAATTAGCTGGGCGTGGTGGCACACACCTATAGTCCCAGCTTCTTGGGAGGCTGAAGCAGGAGAACCGCTTGAACCCGAGAGGTGGTTGCAGTGAGCTGAGATCAGATCGCACCACTGCACTCCAGCCTGGGCAACAAAGCGAGATTTTGTCTCAAAAAAAAGAACGCCAGGCTGGCCAGCCAGCATGTGTGGGCCTTTGCCCTACAAAGGGCATTCCCTCCAGCTCAACTTGTTTTTGCCTTTGATCCTCCCAACAGCTGTGGGGAAAGGCAAGCAGGGTGTTTTATCACAAATACCCATTTGATGGATGAGGAAACTGAGGTGGGGCACAGGATGATGTGTCTCACTAAGATCACCCAGCTCATTCGTGGCAAAGCTGGCCGGGTGCAATGGCTCATACCTGTAATCCCAGAACTTTGGGAGGCTGAGACGGGAGCATCACTTGAGCCCAGGAGTTTGAGACTAGCCTGAGCAACGTAGCAAGACCCCTTCTCTACAAAAATTTAAAATTTAGCCAATCAGGAGGCTGAGGCTGGAGAATCGCTTGATGAGATCGCTCCACTGCACTCCAGCCTGGGCAACAGAGTGAGACTCCATCTCCAAAAAAAAAAAAAAAAATTAGCCAAGCCGAGCATGGTGTCATGTGCCTGCAGTCCTAGCTACTCAGGAAGCTGAAGCAGGAGAATCGCTTGAGCCTGGGAGGTCAAGGCTGCAGTGAGCTATGTTCATACCACTGCACTCCAGCCTGGGCAACAGAGTGAGACTCCATCTCCAAAAAAAAAAAAAAAAATTAGCCAAGCCGAGCATGGTGTCATGTGCCTGCAGTCCTAGCTACTCAGGAAGCTGAAGCAGGAGAATCGCTTGAGCCTGGGAGGTCAAGGCTGCAGTGAGCTATGTTCATACCACTGCACTCCAGCCTGGGCAACAGAGCAAGAACCTGTCTCAAAAAAAAAAAAAAAAATGCTGATCCACACAGCCAAGTCGCCCAGTTCCCAGGCTAATTCATTAGCTCTGAGGTGGTCCTTCAGGAAGCCATCCTTGACCCCCCAAAAAAACATTTCCTGCCTCACCCCAGTATCTGTCCCAGCGCCTGCAAACCAGATGAGCTCTCCAGCACACAGACTCCACCAGGAGGTGCCAGCCACCCCTCAGGCCCCAGCCAGAGAAGAATGTGGCCTGACTCTCCCCATGGGAGCTCTGGCCAGCAGGCCTTGGCAGAAGAGAGGCCGGCTGAGTCAACAAGAGGCTGGCAGAGGCTCAAGCTGCCCCCTGAGGAGAAGTCAGAGACCCAGAGGGGCTGCCCATTCCCCAACCCTCACTCTCTATGAGATCCTCCCTCCTGCTTGGCAGGCGCCAGCCAGCCCAGTTAACCCCTGCAGACCCACTCGGGGAATGGCCTGGTGAGAATCTCAATCCTCTATGGAACGGTGCTGTGGGACTTCAGGTAGGTTACTTCACCTCTCTGGGCGGTTTCCTTGCCTGCGAGATCCTCCATTTGCCCATAAGAATGTTGTCAGAGTCTTTATGAATTCATAAAGGTGACTCCACATAAAACCCTAAACCATCGCGTCCCCTCTCTGCAAGCTGGGAGTGTGAATTTCTGAGTTCAAAGGCAGTGGCTGGGCCGGGCCAGTGGCTCATGCCTGTAATCCCAGCACTTTGGGAGGCTGAGGCGTCCATGGGTGTTTCACCATGTTGCCCAGGGTGGTCTCAAACACCTGAGATCAGGAGTTCGAGACCACCCTGGGCAACATGGTGAAACCCCATCTCTACTACAGAAAATTAGGCAGGGTGGTGCGCACCTGTGGTACCAGCTATTAGGGAGGCTGAGGCACCAGAATTGCTTGAACCCAGGAGGCGGAAGTTGCAGTGAGCCAAGATCACACCACTGCACTCCAGTTTGGGCTACAAAGTGAGACTCCGTCTCAAAAAAAAAAAAAAACAGAGGCAGAGGCAGCGGCTGTGCCCCATTGCCAGGTGCTGAGCTGGTGCTTTATGAGTGTTTCCTGTGATGTGAGTTAAGTCCATCAAACAACAGAAAAGTACAAGGAGCTGGAGCCTCTGCAGTGATCATGACACACCCCCAGCCTGTGGTTCTTTGTTTTTTTTTGTTTGTTTTTTTATGAGACAGAGTCTTGCTCTGTCGCCCAGGCTGGAGTGCAGTGGCGTGATCTTGGCTCACTGCAATCTCCGCCTCCCAGGTTCAAACGATTCTCCTGCCTCAGTCTCCAAGTAGCAGGGACTATAGGCGTGTACCACCACGCCTGGCTAATTTTTTGCATATTTAGTAGAAATGGGGTTTCACCATGTTGGCCAGGCTGGTCTTGATCTCCTGACCCCATGATCTGCCCGCCTCAGTCTCCCAACGTGCTGGGATTACAGGCGTGAGCCACCACGCCTGGCCCCCAACCTGTGTTTCTAAAGCTCCTTTCACAGACGTGTTTGATCACAGGCATTGTTACCCCCACTTGACAGATGAGAAAACGGAGGTCCTGGGAGGCTAAAGAACTTGCCCAGGTCCACAGCTGGGAGGACTTGGAGCCGGGTCTTCTGACTTCTTTGGCAAAGGGAAGCGTCTGGAGAACTCTGTTTTCAGGGGTGGAAGAAGGAGCAGTGAGCAGAGGTTATGGGGAGTTGATTTCTGCTCCATTTCAGGGAGAAATTCTTGGCTGGCACAGCTGTCCTCTTGGGGAAGTGCTGAGCTCCCAGTCACCAAAGGGATGTAAGTAGAGGCAACAGCCATCAGTCAGGGGTGCTTCTCAACAATGCCTGCCCAGGAAGGACGTGCGTACAGCATGGACAGTTCCTCCTTGCCCCTGGAGACCAGGAAAGACCACAATCCCTGCGTGCGTGGTCCCAGAGCCTTTGTCCTCAAGGCAGCAGGCCACTGAGAGGTGACAGGCCTGGACTCATCCAGTGTGACCATTTCCAGTGAGAGGTGACTTTACCTCCTCGGCCCCCGTTTCCTCATCGGCTCAACGGTGTTGTGAGGATGACAGCAAATACAAGTGAAATGTCAAGCTCTGAGCTGTGTACGGCAGTCAGGAGACACTCAGTTACTGCCCCTGCTTCTGCTCTTCTTATCAGTCCAGAAAAGACAGGAGGAAACCAGGGGCTAAGGACAAGGTTAGGGCTTGGGAGGTTGTGGATGAACCCAGGACCCGGAGCCAGGAGCGCCAGGGCCGACTCCCAGCTCTTTGACGAGCAGCCAGGTGCCGTGGGCAAGATGTGTTCCCTCGTCCATTTCTGTCTCTGTCACACCAAGGAGGTCATGAACACGGAAGGGCTTCCTTAACCAAAGTGGACGGGCTTTTGTTAGAAAAAAACAGAGAGATCCGTGTGTCCAGGAATGCGCTCGTGGCCATGGGGGTGAGGAAGGCGCCCCCGCGGCCTACCCAGGCGGGGCCACGTGAAGCCCCCAGGGCTGGGCCAGGCTGAAGGAGGCCCTGCAGGAGATGGTCAGGGCTGGCCTGCAGCCCACCAGCCTATCTCTTGGGCCAGGCTGGGCCACAGAGAATAGTCCATTGTTTCTGCTCCTCAAACGCCTTTCCTGTCCCCCTCTATGCCCCTCCTCTCTCCACCCCACCCACTTCACAATGAGAACAAAGGTCTCCTAGAGGACCCCTTCCCCACCACCCTTCCATCCAGGCCCCAACCACCTGGCCCAGGTCTGGAGAGCCCACTCCCATCACCCAGGGACAACGGGGTCACCTGGTCCTGACTCCTTCGGCCGCCCCATTCCCCGGCCCCTGCAACTACAGCGGCCTTAGACCCCCACTCCACCCTCAGTCCATCCATCTGTCTGTCCTCCTTGGGGGTGGGGCTGGAGGAACTGACCCCACATCCTTCCTCAACCCCCGTCCAACTTCTTGCTCTCCAGGAGAAAGGGAGCCAGAGGGGTTAGGGGGGCTTCCCCACCCCCATTTCCCTGCAGACCAGTGAATAAGAAACCAGAGCTGGGTCTGTCTGGAAGGCTCCGCCTGAGAAAGCTCTCCCACAGGCCGGCCCTTTTCCCAGAGCCTGGAATTCCAGAGGCGTTTCCGGCCCTGACAGCTGTCTCCTGGAGGCATGCCCTCCCCTTGGGCCTCACAGCCACGCCCTCCAAAATGCCCCTGGGATTAACTCCCATCCTGACCCTACAGCTCCAAAGAATCCTTTCACACCCAGGCATCACCTCCAGGAGCAGCTGGGTGACACAGATAGGGACACATCTGCCATCACCCAGCCCCCAGGCCACCCCCTAGCCTCAGGTCAGGCCTTGACTCTGCATGTCTGACTGCAGCTGACACCTTGACCACATACACCCGTGTCAGACACACACACTTCGTGTTCCCAGCCTGGCTCTCACTGTGTGCACACAGCCTCATCCATCTATAGAGCCTCGCTCATCCTGCCTCCTCCAGGCAGTCTTCCTGGAAGCCCTGCCACGTCAGTGCTGAGTCTTACCTGTCTGTGAGCCTGTTTCACCGTGTTAGGCTAAGAGATGGCACAAACTCAACAGATGCTGTCACCCTCACTGGAACCAACCACGGCGTGTGGGGCAGCCCAGGACTCCACACTACTCTGTCTGGGCCTCAGTGGCCCCAGAAGCTTTTTTTTTTTCCAGTCATCCAGGCTGGAGTGCAGCAGCACCATCTCAGCTCTTCGAAGCCTCCACCTCCCGGGTTCAAGCGATTCTCCTGCCCCAGCCTCCCTAGTAGCTGGGATTACCAGCAAACGCCACCACGTCCGGCTAATTTTTATATTTTTAGTAGAGATGGGTTTTTGCCATGTTGGCCAGGCTGGTCTCAAACTCCTGACCTCAAGTGATCTGCTGGCCTCGGTCTCCCAAAGTTCTGGGATTACAGGCATGCGCCACCGCGCCTGGCCCCCAGGAGCCTTCTGAGAACCCTGAAACACGCCTCCTCCCCCACTCCACCGCCCACCAAGTGTTGGCTCGTCATGGGGATCTGGAGTTGAAGGAAGGTACCGAAGAGCCAAAGGGTCCTTCCAGGAGGGTCTCCATCTCCTGGCTCCCTCAGAACAGATTCCTGTCGCCAAGGGCTGCACGGAAAAAAAAAAAAACGGAAAACAAAAAACAGCATCAGGCAGGGTTGCCCCAGCCTCTGCTAATGAGGAAGCCCCATCAAGGATCCTGAGCCACCGCCAGGTCTGTGATGTCCAAGGGCCGCCATCTCTGGGTGGGGCAGTGGCCCAGCCTAGCATCCGCCACTACCCTCCCCATGTGTGGCATTCAGTGCCTCTGCCCGCTCCTCCACAGTAGACCCAGTGCAACTTCCAGCCTCCCAGCACCAGATCACGATCCGCCCTCAGGTGCGCCCGTTCCCACCTCCACCTCTCTGCTGAGGCCAGTTCTCTCCCCAGCCTCACCTACAGACCATCTTACCCCAAGACAGAAGGCCCAACTCAAATGCCTCCTTCTCCAGGAAGCCTCCCTGGCCCTCCTCCGGCGATCTTCTGCCTCCCTGCCCCGTCTACCGCTGCCGTGACCTTTCATCACCACCAGTGTCCCGCCCTCTGTCTGCCCCAGCAGACTCTAAGTGCCTTGAGAGGAGGGACCACACTCCTTACTGCCGCCCTCACACGGTGCCCAGCCCAGGGCCCGCTGCAGCGGGTACCCACTGAGCATGTGTTCAATGAAACTGCCTACCCGTAAAGGGAAAATGATAAAGTCATGATGGGCCAGGCGAGGCGGCTCACACCTGTGATCCCAGCACTTTGGGAGGCTGAGGTGGGCGGATCTCTTGAGCCCAGGAGTTTGAGAGCAGCCTGACGAACATGGTGAAACCCAGTCTCTACTAAAAATACAAAAATTAACTGGGCCCGGTGGCAGGCACCTGTAGTCTAGCTACTTGGGAGGTTGAGGCATGAAAATCGCTTGAACCTGGGGGGCAGAGGTTGCAGTGAGCTGAGATCGCCACCACTGCATTCCAGCCTGGATGACAGAGGGAGACTCCATTTAAAAAAAAGAAATGGCCGGGTACAGTGGTTCATGCCTGTAATCCCAGCACTTTGGGAGGCCGAGGCACACGGATCACCTGAGGTCAGGAGTTCAAGACTAGCCTGGCCAACATGGTGAAACCTCGTCACTACTAAAAATACAAAAATTAGCCCAGCATGTTTGCAGATGCCTGTAATCCCAGCTACTCGGGAGGCTGAGGCAGGAAGATCGCTTGAACCTGGGAGGTAAAGGTTGCAGTGAGCCGAAATGGCACCATTTCACTCCAGCCAGGGTGACAGAGCAAGAGAGAGAGAGAAAGAAAGAAAAGAAGGAAGGAAGGAAAGAAGGAAGAGAGAGAGAGAGAAGGAAAGGAAGGAAGGAAGGATACTCAGGAGTCAGGAGGCTGAGGCAGGAAAATTGCTTGAACCTGGGAGGTGAAGGTTGCAGTGTGCCGAAATGGCACAATTTCACTCCAGCCTGGGTGACAGAGCAAGAGAGAGAAAGAAAGGAAGAAAGAAAGAGAGAAAAGGGGGGGGGGGGGAGGGAGGGAGGAAGGAAGGAAAGGAAAAAGAAAGGAAAATGTCATGATAACAGCTACCCTTCCTTGACCATGATAACCACAGGTCAGGCTTATTACAAATAATGGAACTGACACCAGTGGTAGGGACCGACTTATCCAAGGTCACTCGGACAGTGAGAGACAAAGTCCTGATTTGCACTCAGGTTTGTCTGACTTGGAAAGGCACACTGGATGGCAGAGGGGAGAGCTTGGGGTCAGCCTCCTTGGTCCTTTGTCAGTTTCCCCTAGATGCAAGGTCACCTCTGGGGATCTAGGTCACAGCACAAACCTCTTGAAGACTCCAAAGTTGCCCCCTTCCTCTGCAGTGTCCAGGTGTGTCTGAGCCCCTGCAGGGGTCTAGCTGGTGAGTATATCTGGAGGGGTCCCAGGAGGAGGGTACCTACCCTTGTAGGGCTCAGTCAAGGAATGAGGAACAAGGATTCCTATGTTGGTCCCGATCATTCATTTCCCAGTGTGCCAGGAGCACAGAGCACGCATGGACATCACTATCTCATCGGCGATCTCACCGGGAAAAAGATACCAACATGGAGGATGGAACAGATGCAGCGCGGAGGCTCATTTTGAAGGAGTTCTTCCAGGAGGAGGTGACATTTCAAAGCAGTCTTCAGCCAGGCGTGGTGCCTCATGCCTGTAATCCCAGCACTTTGGGAGGCCAAGGCAGGTGGATCACCTGAGGTCAGGAGTTCGAAACCAGCCTGGCCAATGTGGCGAAACCCTGTCTCGACTAAAAATACAAAAAAAAAAAAATTAGCTGGGTATGGTGGCACACGCCTGTAATCCCAGCTACTCAGGAGGCTGAGGCAAGAGAATTGCTTGAACCCGGGAGGCAGAGGTTGCAGTGAGCCAAGATCACGCCACTGCACTCCAGCCTCGGCGACAGAGCCAGACTCTGTCTCACACACACAAAAAAAGCAGTGTTCAAGGGTGTTTTGCCTCCAGGTAGCCCACTGATGAGGTGAGTGAAGTGCATGTGTGTGAAAAAGATGAGGACATGCTCAAATACCTATTATTGGTCAGCAGAGACCAGGTGTGAGTCAGTGCAGGGGCATTACAGGATGGAGGTGGCAGGAGTAAATGGACGGGTGGGCAGATGGCCGTAGGTGTGGGCAGTGGATCAAGCGATGCTGGAGAGAGTGGGTGGGTAGGTGTACAGGTGGGTGAATGGACAATGGGTGGAAGGATGCGTGGGTGGGTAGGCAGCTGGATGGGCGGGTGAGTGGATGGATGAATGGGGGACAGGCAGTGGGTCAGCGGAGGGGTGGGTAAGTAAGTGGCTGCGTGATTGAATGTGTGTGAGTAGCAGATCAAGACACGGACGGGAAGTAGATGGGTGAATGGGTGCATGGAGGGGAGGGCAGATGGAGATGAAGAATGGGAAAGGCCAATCAATTGGTCAATAAGCAGATGCATTAACTCACCAAAAGCTCAGCCGGACTTTGAGGTACAAAAAGGACATGCACCCTAGGGAGGGGCTGCGAGGGGCTGATAGCTGTGGCCTCAGTTTAGAGCTCCCATTCCAAACCTCCCTGGAACCTGGAAGCAGCCACTGGCATCCCTGGGTCCCTAGCTGTGCCCTGCCCTCTCCTCCCTGGCTCCATAGACTGCTCCCTGCCCCGGAACTGCCTCCTTAGGCCCCCTGCCTTGGCCAACCCAATCTGCTGGGCTGAGTGGAGGGGGCAGCTGAGCTCTCAGACTATAGCCTGAGGGGGCTGGTTCCTTCAAGACAGGGCAGGAGGTAGGGGACCCTGAACTCCGGCCAGTCAGTTGGTTCGCCTAGCAGCTCCCAGTCCCAGCTGGGAGGCATTGGTTCTGCATTCTGCACTGCGATTACAGCTCTACCGAGGTTAACCCCTACACTCCTGGGCGCAGCCTCTTGAAGGGAAGGAAGGGGACTGCAGGAAGTTGGGGGAGGGGAAAAGCATAAGCAACGGGGACTGCCCAACCCTGGATCCTTCTTGGGGATGTTGAAACTTCTCCCTTTCTCCCATTTTCCAGAGGGAAAAACTGAGTCAGATCCTTAAATCAGGAGTGGAGCCAGGAACAAGGGCACAGCCTACATGGAGATAGATTTCTCTCTGGAGACAGGCTGCAAGGAGGGAGAGGGCCCCACTCCGCCTCAGCTTACCCACCTGTAAAAAGGGGCAAGAATCCCTGCTTCACGGGTTGCCTGCCAATGAGCTGCAGAAGACGGTGTGTGGCATACAGTCGGGAGGTTCTCACTTGTTCTTTCCTGCCTGCCCTCCCTGCCCAGGGGTGAAGAGGATGGAGCAAGCGTGGGGCAGGTTGTAACCATTTCCATCAAGACTGCTTGCTCGGTGCTCTGCCTGGGGCTCACAACACCCCTGCAACTAGTAAATACCTGCACTGCTATTAAACCCATTTCAGAGATGTGGAGCTTGAGACTGAGATGGGCCAAGTGCTTTGCCCACAGTCAGCCACTGGGCCAGGAGTTGAGATCAGGGCCTTTGGCATTGCACCAAACCACCTCCTTTACCAGCTGCTCTAGGGATCCTCTGACTAGAGTGACGTGTAATTGATTGTCTAACCAGGTCACCTTTGAGAATGAAAGGAAGTGCTATTAATAATCACGCTTGGAACAGTATGTGTAATCTGGGCCTGTCCTAGGCCAACTGGAAAGTATGGCCATCCTGCCAAAGGAGGGGGCTCGACGCAAGTCACTTCACTTCTCTGCAAAAGGGACATGATGGTAGTACTTTCTTTTTTTTTGGGACGGAGTTTCGCTCTTGTTACCCAGGCTGGAGTGCAATGGCACGATCTCGGCTCACCGCAGCCTCCGCCTCCTGGGTTCAGGCAATTCTCCTGCCTCAGCCTCCTGAGTAGCTGGGATTACAGGCACGCGCCACCATGCCCAGCTAATGTTTTTGTATTTTTAGTAGAGACAGGGTTTCACCGTGTTGACCAGGATGGTCTCGATCTCTTGACTTCGTGATCCACCCGCCTCGGCCTCCCAAAGTGCTGGGATTACAGGCTTCAGCCACCGCGCCCGGCCTGGCAGTACTTTCTCTATGGGGCTCTCACAAGGAGTAAATGTCATAATGCATGTCAAGGGGCTACAGCACCTGGTATGCATCAGGCGCTCAATAAGTGCTGGTTACGACCGAAGCTGTTAATGGTAATGACCACAGCGGTACTAGTTCTTTGCCTCCTCCACTATCCCTCCAGTGCATTCCCCACTCACAGTCAGAATTCTGGGTTTTTTTGGTTTTTTTTTTGAGACAGAGTCTCACTGTCGCCAGGCTGGAGTGCAGTGGTGCGATCTCAGCTCACCACAACCTTCATCTCCAGGTTGAAGCCATTCTCCTGCCTCAGCCTCTGAAGTAGCTGGGATCACAGGTGCGCCCGCCACCACGCCTGGCTAATTTTTGTATCGTTAGTAGAGACGGGGTTTTTACCATATTGGTCAGGCTGGTCTCAAACTCCTGGCCTCAGAAATCTGCCTGCCTCGGCCTCCCAAAGTGCTGGGATTATAAGTGTGAGCAACCACATCTGGGTGCAACAGTCAGACTTTTTTTTTTTTAATTGAGATGGAGGTTCGCTCTGTCGCCCAGGCTGGAGTGCAGTGGCACGATCTCGGCTCACTGCAACCTCCACCTCCTGTGTTCAAGCGATTCTCCTGCCTCAGACTTCTGAGTAGCTGGGACCACAGGCGCGTGCCACTGCACCCAGCTAATTTTTTTTTGTATTTTTAGTAGAGACAGGGTTTCACCACGTTAGCTAGGATGATCTTGACCTCCTGACCTCGTGATCTGCCTGCCTCGGCCTCCCGAAGTGCTGGGATTACAGGCGTGAGCCACTGAGCCCGGCCGACAGTTAGACTTCCAAATGCACACCTGCCAGGGCTGCCTGCTGGCTCACTGTCCCCACGCTTTCCAGTTCTCCACGGGACAAAATGCTCCTGGGCTGGCTCCCAAGGAAAGAGCTCCTACTGCTGTGCCACTTCAGCAAATGCTAGAATGCGTTGTGCCTGTTTCCTCGTTTGTCCAGCTGTGGAAATAACTCCTTCCCTTGGTGGCCACATGGGGATCCAGGGAGCCTAGCCCCTGGGTGAACAGTAAAGACCTTGTCTCCACCTGCGAGTAAACACGGCTCCTCATCCTTGGCCATGACAGTGCTCAGTCGGGTTTGCCTCCTCTTCAGGGTCCTCGGCTCCCAGCCTTTGCTGTGCTGTCCTCTGCCAGCTGCGCACTGTGCATTTCCACTGCCCCTCCCTCTGCCTACACGTCCTTGAAGATTTAGCTCACGGCCGCATGGTGGCTCACACCTATAATCCCAGCACTTTGGGAGGCCGAGGCGGGTGATCACCTGAGGTCAGGAGTTCAAGACCAGCCTGGCCAACATGGCTAAACTCCCTCTTGATTAAAAAATACATGGCCGGGCGCGGTGGCTCACGCCTGTAAACCCAGAACTTTGGGAGGCCGAGGCGGGTGGATCACAAGGTCAAGAGATCAAGACCATCCTAGCTAACACGGTGAAACCCCATCTCTGCTAAAAATACAAAACATTAGCTGGGCATGGTGGCACGTGCCTGTAATCCCAGCTACTCAGGAGGCTGAGGCAGGAGAATTGCCTGAACCCAGGAGGCAGAGGTTGCGGTGAGCCGAAATCGCGCCATTGCACTCCAGCCTGGGTAACAAGAGTGAAACTCCGTCTCAAAAAATAAATAAATAAAAATATAAATAAATAAATAAAAAATACAAAAATTAGCTAGGGCATGGGTGGGTGCCTGTAATCCCAGCTAGTCTGGAGGCTGAGGTGGGAGAATCGCTTGAACCGGGGAGGTGGAGGTTTGCAGTGAGTGGAGATCGTGCCACTGCACTCCAGCCTGAGTAACAGAGACTCTGTCTCCAAAAAAAAGACTTAACTCAGGTATCATCCTTCTAGGAAGCTTTCCTGAGCCCCGACACCCCCCAGACAGTGTTAGGGACCTCTCTGTGCCCTGACACCCGGAGAACTCTATAGTCAGAGGGGAGTAGTCAGGAGGGCACAACAACGGGGAGTCAGGGGCCAGAGATCTATCTCCCCTCCTTGAGGATGGCACAGGGGCCCGGGTATGGCTGATTCCCTGCCCCCATGGAGGTGGTGGTGGGATCTGTAAAGTCTCTGAGATGCAACATCATTTATCTGCAAGCAAGACTCATAGGTGCTCTGAGAGCAGAGAACACTTAACACATGTGATGCTGTTATCTATCCCACTTTCAGATCTGGAAACTGAGGCACAGAAAGGTAAGCAGTGACTAAGGCAGGACAGGAACCCAGGCTGTCGCGCTCCAGGGTCCCGGCCCTGCCGGCCCCTCCACCTCACTCTACCAGTGCCTGCGTGGCCTGCCGCCCCAGTGTGGCTGTCTTCCTCCTTGGAGCCGCAGGGCCTGGACCGGGTGGAAGGGAATGGGAATGGGGAGGAAGGGAGTGGGCATCCCAAGCTTGTAAAAATCAAGGTTTAAAGGCCCAGGCATTCAAGGCCTCAGATCCTGCTTCCCGGTTCCTCAAACTCCCGCAGGGAGCTGCTGGAGGGCCCAGGAGGGAGGGGAGCTCATCAGGCCTGGAAGCCCCAAGGCCACGCGGGGAACCAGTGGGGGAGGGGTTGGCAGCTGGGGACCGGAGTCGCCTCCCCGGGGCAGATTGCGCGTTCCCCGGCTGGCCCTGTTCGGGGCGGCGAGCAGAGGCCCAGCCTGGCCCCTCCGCTGCCGTGTCCCCCTTGCCAGCTCTCGGCGGCATGTACGGTGCCGGGGAGGGGGCCGGGGAGAGGTCCGGGCCCCGCCCGCGGGCGGGAGGAGAGGGGCGGGAGGCGGGAGCGCCCACACCCCGCCCCCGCCCCCGGATCCAGCCCGCGGAGCCCGCGGCCAGGGCGGCGCAGACCAGCCCAGCGACTCTCCCGGGCTGCCAGCCGGGACGCGGGGCCGCCGCCGCTGCCGACGACGAGTCTGCCCTCGTCCCGCGCCCCCGGGGCTCACGGAACCAGGTAACAGCCGTGGCGCGCGGGTCCTCGAGACGGGGGCCGTCCGCGGAGGCCGGTGGGTCCCGGCGCCTGCGGGGGCTCTGCACCCTCCTAGGCTCCCGAGGCTGGGACGGGGAGGGGACCCGCCCGGGAGAGGCGCCTCCGGGAGCGCACGGGAAGGCCCGGCACGGCCGCGGAGCGGCGCGGGGAAACTCCGAGCTTTCGGGCTGTCGCGCGTTCCGGGCGGGCAGACGGGGCAGAAGATCGGACGGGGCTGAGCGGCCAAACTGCGCGCGTAGGGGGCGAGCCGAGGGGCCGAGCGGGGGCCGTCTCCGCGCCTTCCTGCGCTGGGGAAGGAAGGGCCGGGGCGGGGGGCGGGCGACGCCGCGGAATGTCTCCCCTCCGCCGAGGCCCACGCGGAGAGCGGGAAGTGGGGGGTGGGGGGCCCGGGGAGATGGACAGGCACCCTGCCCCCTCCCCGACCGCCGCATTCCAGGCTGGAGCCGCGGATGAGGTCATCCCGTCCGGTTCCCCTCTGGCCAAGACAGCCGGCCGGCCCATTCCCCCGCGGAGCGACCCTCCGCGTCCTGAGCCCGTCCCCCCAGAGAATGTGGGATGGCCGAAGCCCTTCTCGGACTTCCAATCCCAGCCGCCCTCCAGATCGTTCTGCCTTCGCCCCAGCCGTGCCAGACCCGTGACTTTCCAGGCCCTTTTCCTAGACCGGGAAACTGAGGTTTAGACATGAGAGAAGGGACTGGTCGGGAGGCCGCAGCCGTAAGAAACGTGGCGCTGGGACCCGAGACGCGGCCCGCGGCCGCTTCGCCTCGTGAGGTCCAGGGCTGATTCGACTCTAACTCGGGGCGGTGGGCACGAAGAGCGTCTCCTTTCCACTGTCCCTGTCGCTCCCTAATGGCCCACGGTGCCCTTCTTGGAATACGGAGGACTGGGTCCTCTAGCGCGACTGAGGACAACTAGCCACCCCGTTCTGGCTTCAGTTTCCCCATCTCTCCACCTTGAAGCGTCTTGACTTTGAGGGGCAGGAGAAGCCAGCCCCTCGGGTTAACCCCTTATCCCAGGGGCCAGCGCAGGTTTGGGGGAGCTGCCATAACCAAGACAGGGACCCGCTGTCCAGCGGTTGGTGGGGGGGAGGTGTCACCCAGCTGGATGCCTGCAGGAAGGGGGCTGTGTGCACCCGAGCAGAGGCCTCCAGGATGAAACGTGGGGCCCTGGCCAGCCCTGCGGCCTGCGGGAGACCCCCAGGTGAATGCCAGGCTGCAGCTGCCCCCATGCTCTCCTTCAGAGCCGCCCCTGGCCTCCCCGGAGCACATGTGCATCCACAGCGGCCCCTGTTGGCCGGATCCCGGCTCCAAAGCTTGTCCTTGTGTCATTCCCACCCCTGAGTGAGCTCAGGCTCTGCGCCCAGGCCCTGACTGTATCTACATGGTAAATATAAGGACTCCAGGGACACCGAGACTGTGTGGTGACCTCCTTGCCCAGGTCACAGGCACCGAATCTGCAGAGCTGGGTCTCCTGTCTCCCAGGCCTGCACCGAACCCCATGCCTTCTCAGGACTGGGCATCCAAACCCTCTACCTCTCCCTCCCCATTCCCCATCACCTTTACCCCCACCCTGGGGCAACAGCGACGTTGGTCTGTGACTGAGGGTAAATGCCTCGTTTTTCCCATCTGTAAAAGGGGTGCTCTGAACACTAACGGGTGGTATTCCTGGGCAGGTAAGGGGAGGTGAACCTGGCACCAGGACGCTTGGAGCCCTGCTTACTGCAGTGCCAGGTGAGGCACACTTGATGGCCAACAGTGAGTGCCCTGTGGTTGGCAGCAAGTGCCACGTGGCTGCCACCAGGGGTCCCTGGAATGAGAGATGTTAGTGTAAAGGTGACAGAGTTGAACCCCCGGCTGCCCTGCTCCAGCATCTGAGGGTTTCATTACATCTCTACCCTTACAACTCCCCTGGGAGGGAACTGCCTGTCATTTCCACGTGGGAAGACGGGTCCCAGGAGCAGTGCCCTGCCCTCAGCCCCACTGTGCCGCAGGGTCTCTCTACTACAGTAGGCAGGGTGGAATGGAGGTGGGGTACTCTTGGGGGGTGCCCAGAAACATTTGAAAGATGAGATCATCACAAGATTGGGAAGGAAGCTGGTCTCCCAAGTCAAAAGTGACCATGGGGGTTCAAGGAGGAGGAGCCCCTTGCTGGGAGATGAGGTCCTGCCTTAAGAATCAGGGAGGCCAGTCGTGGTGGTTCACACCTGTAATCCCAGCTCTTTCAGAGGCTGAGGCAGGAGGGTA
Source organism: Cebus imitator (assembly GCF_001604975.1). Taxonomy (NCBI): domain Eukaryota; kingdom Metazoa; phylum Chordata; class Mammalia; order Primates; family Cebidae; genus Cebus; species Cebus imitator. Next base: position 697,313 of record NW_016107719.1, read on the forward strand.
GCTAGAGTTCAGGAATTTGAGACTAATCTGGGCAATGTTGTGACACCCTGTCCTTACAAAAAGTGGAAAAATTAGCTGAGCATGGTGGTGTGTACCTGTAGTCCCAGCTACTCAGGAGGCCGAGGTGGGAGGATCACTTGAGCCTGGGAGTTTGAGGCTGCATTTAGCTGTGATGGAGCCACTGCACTCAGCCTGGGTGGCAGAGTGAAATCCTGCCTCAAAGGCAGGTGGATCACCTGAGGTCGGGAGTTCGAGACTAGCCATGACCAACATGGAGAAACCCCATCTCTGCTAAAAATACAAAATTAACTGGGCGTGGTGGTGTGCACCTGTAATCCCAGCTACTGGGGAGGCTGAGGCAGGAGAATCACTTGAACCCAGGAGGTTGCCATGAGCTGAGATCACGCCACTGCACCCCAGCCTGGACAACAAGAGCCAAACTCAGTCTTAAAAAAAAAAAAGAAAAAAGTCAGGGAGCTGGGGTGGGGGCAAGCGGGTGAGGCCACATGGCAGACCCTTCTGCATGACATTACAGCACAGGAACACCCACCCCACCCCCATTCCACCCCTCAGAGACACATCCTTAAACCCTGCTGGGCAGGGAAACTTGGCCCTGCCTCGACCTGTCACTTAAGCCTGGACAGTTCCTCCTTCCCCACCGAACCTCAGCGCTCCCTGTCCGATGGGCCACCCTGCAGCTCTGTGGGCTTGTTGGAGAATCAGATGACATCATGTAATGGTTGGCCAACTGTGGAGCGCTTCAGAACTTCAGCAAACATTCCATGAGGACTTCATGGTGCCGGGGGTGCCAGGGAGGGAAAAGGATGATTCAGAAGCCCCCCCCATCCAGGGGGAGGAGTTAGGGTTGGGGGAGGATCAGATGGTGGGAAGGGAAGAGAATGCAGTCCGAAAACAAAGCAAGCTTTGTCTTATTGCCTTCTTTGTTCTTATCTTGTTATTTAACCTATTTTGAATTTCAAATAACATCCGAAGCGCAGTATTGAGATTTTTATGCTTGGAGGAGGCAGCAGTGGTTTATAAAAAAGAAAGCAGGCTGAGCCACAGATGTAGGTGTTCTTGTTAAGGATCATGTTTGACTTTGATCAGCTGAGGTCCCAGGTCTGTATAGGTAAGTGACTGGCCCAAGGTCACAGTGTGAGGACACCGGGTACCCTGCCTGCCCTCCCACTCTCAGCAGGGGTCGGGGTGATGTTTTGCCATTTGGGTTATCGCAGAGATCTGTGATTCACCTGGCATTAATTTGGCACTTGCTAAGTGCAGAGCCCAAGCTGGGTGCCCGAGGGAGGAAGGCAGGAAAATCCAGGCGGCCGCCCCACCCTCCCAGTGCGTTGCTGATCTCAAAAGGCGAGACTGGGTTCCACAAGCCAGTCAAGGGCTTATGTGAGTCAGAGGCTTTGAGTTCAAGTCTCGACTAGCTCTAGATCTGACCTTGAGCCAGCTTGGCCCTCTCTTGGCCACAGGAAAACCAGACGTGAGACCGAAGGATCACAGGTGCCCTCTAGCCTGGACTTGGTATGATACTGGAAGGAAAAGGTCAGAACAAGCAATCCTTAGAAAGGCAGGAGCTGGGGAGGATGTGTGTGTGTGTGTGTGTGGTGGGGGTGGGGAATCAGGAAGGGAGAGATGGGCAAGAAATAGCTTTTGGCACCAGCTGAGCTTTTTCCAGATCTTGTTCCCTGACAAGTCTTCTACAGCAATTTGACAAACTGTGATAAAGTCTTTTCCTGCGGGCCTTCTCAGAGCCTTGAATATGCTCACGCATGGAGGGGGCAGCTGAAAAAAAGCCACTTTTGACCACAGGATCCTTATTCCAGGAAGCTCCTTAAAGGTGGAGGGTTCAGAGGAGCCTCTGCTCTGCCCGTTTACCCAGCTTCACAAAGCCTTGGTGAGGTGTCCGCTCCCTCCTGGCGTCTCTGGGTGGCAGAGGTTTTAATGCACAGAGAAGGGAGGTGACTTACTCAATACTCCAGCAGAAGGCAGTGTAGCCTGGGACTCCAGGGCTCTGGGATGTGGGGTCTGTTTGTTTCCTATGATGTAGCCTCAGGCAAGTTACTTCACTCTGTGCCTCAGCTTCCCCTCTCTAACATCGTGCTTCCCTTAGGAGTATTGTATGGGTTTAAACGATGATGCAGGTGACGTCTTGGCACTTAGTGCTTCATAAGTTGACCCTGCAGAATGAGCGCTTTTTTTTTTTCTTTGAGATAGGCTCTCGCTCTGTCGTCCAGGCTGGAGTGCCGTGACACAATCACGGTTCATTGCAGCCTCGACCTTCCGGGCTCAAGCGATCCTCCCTTCTTAGCCTCCTGAGTAGCTAGGACCACAAGCACATACCACCATGCCCAATTAATTTTTTTTTTATGTTTTTGTAGAAACAAGGTCTCATTATGTTGCTCAGACTTAGAATGAGTGCTTCTATTTTTTCCTGACACACAGCTTAAGCATATAGCTCGATGAATTCTTTGTCCCTTGTTCAGTCAGTACCTGCTCAGACACTGCGATCATTCTGATTTCTCATGGCATCAATTGGTTATGCCTGTTCTTTTTCTTTTTTTTTTTTTTTTTTT
>NW_016107719.1:700202-708879 GCF_001604975.1 Cebus imitator
TTTTTTTTTAGGTAGAGTTTTGCTCTTGTTGCCCAGGCTGGAGTGCAGTGGTGCAATCTCAGCTCACCGCAACCTCTGCCTCCTGGGTTCAAGCAATTCTCTTCCCTCAGTCTCCCCAGTAGCTGGGATTACAGACGTTTGCCACCACACCTGGCTAATTTTTGTATTTTTGGTAGAGATGGGGTTTCTCCATGTTGGCCAGGCTGGTCTCAAACTCCCGACCTCAAGTGATCCACCTGCCTCAGCCTCCCAAAGTGCTGTGATTACCAGTCTGAGCCACCAAGCCTGGCTGTGTTCTGGAACTTTCTATACACGGACTTACTTGAGTCCCATTGTGCCTGGCTTCTGCCCCGCATTGGCCGGACCCCTCCATTCATGTGGTTGAGTATGATCGTCTGTCTGTCCGCTTCAGCTGCCCATGTTTGGACCCCGGATTTCCTCCTCTGCCCTGGGCCGGCCGTCACCACCCCTTCTGTCTTCCTTCTAGGAAACCACCCTGGGCAGGAGAGAAGCCGACCCTCTTGGGGGTGCTTTCTCTGCGTTTGAACATCTACAGCTGCTTCTGAGGGGCTGGGAGCCGGGCCCCGGGGAGAGACGAGCCATGGAGCCCCCACGACCTCAGCATTCAGGGACCTCACCTTAGGAGAGCGTCATCCACAGCTTCCGCCAGGGCAAAGGAGCTGAGCACCGGTCCCCAGCCCAGCCCACCTCCCTCCCCCAGCCCCTGGTGGGCATGGACTAGTGGCTGTGAGCCGCCAGAGCTGATGCCCGGCCCCCAGGGGGGCGGAGGCGCCCCCACCATGAGCCTGGGCAAGCTCTCACCTGTGGGCTGGGTGTCCAGTTCCCAGGGAAAGAGGCGGCTGACTGCAGACATGATCAGCCCCCCACTCGGGGACTTCCGTCACACCATGCATGTGGGCCGTGGCGGGGACGTCTTTGGGGACACCTCCTTCCTCAGCAACCACGGTGGCAGCTCCGGGGGCACCCATCGTTCACCCCGCAGCTTCCTGGCCAAGAAGCTGCAGCTGGTGCGGAGGGTGGGGGTGCTCCCCCGGAGGATGGCATCCCCGCCTGCACCCTCACCGGCTCCGCCGGCCATCTCCCCCATCATCAAGAACGCCATCTCCCTGCCCCAGCTCAACCAGGCCGCCTACGACAGCCTCGTGGTTGGCAAGCTCAGCTTCGACGGCAGCCCCACCAGCTCCACAGACGGCCGCTCCAGCTACGGTGAGAGCCTGGGTTGCTGACCCACTTTTCAGAGGCTGAGGCTGAGGCCCAGAGGGGACCAGGGGCTCCTCCAGGCTCCAAATGAGCTCTTTCCCCCAGGTCCCTTGGTCTCACCGCAGAGGTCAGGCCCAAACCCCACATTACAGATGAGGAGGGCCTGCAGAGGTGGGAACAGGCGGACTCCCCGAAACACCCGGGGTTGAGAGGGGGTGGAGTTTGAGTTCTAACTGCCCCTCACTTGCTGTGACCCGGGCAAGCACCTCCCCGTCTCTGGGCCTCAGCTGAACCAGTCAACCACCTGTCCTCGCCCCCTTCAGCCACGTGTCGGAATGATACTATGGAGAGGTGAGGGGCCGCCTGGGCTCTGCATTCCAGTCCAGTTCTGCCTAATTTCCAGGAAGTCGACTGACTTCTATAAGTTCAAGTCCTCACCTAGATAATGAGTCTCTGGGATCATTGCTAAGATCCAGGGCCAGGAGAGGCCCAGAGGCTGGCACACAGTAGGTGCTCAGGACACTGGAGCAGTTGTTATTTGAACTTGGCGTCCTGTAACTCGACAGATTTGGAAACCCACTCACAGGGGCCGAAAGCCAGGGCCCTTTCTGCCCAGCCAGAAGTGCCACCTTGGCTGTTAGGGAAGAGCTCACCTGGGAACCATGGGCCCCTGCTGCCACCTGGTGGCCACTCCCTGCCCCAGGCGGCTGCTCAGAATGCACTGAGGACCTGTCCACAGAAACACGATTATTATGTCTCAGGTCTGTGGTCCTGGATGCAGCAGCTGGACCAGATGCCCTTGGGAAGGCATGTGTCTGTCCTTCATTTCTATGCAGTCAGACCCCGACTGCTGGTCCCATCCCTGGTGGGTGTCCACAAACCAGCCTCGTGCTCTGGGGTTCCCCTGCAGCCATCAGCCAGCGTCATGGTAAGGGAGCTGGCCATGGCCGAGGTCGCAGTTGGGACTGAGAGTCAGGAGATTAGAGCTCCAGGCTTGATTCCACCCCGTCAGAATTCTCTGGCCTTGGGCTAGCCCCTTCTCATCCCAAACTGAGCCTGACTTTCCTCACCTGCAGAGTGGAAATGAGGGTGACGACTTTCAGTTCAGGATAGAAAGGAGATCACACAGGACCATGGAGCGTATTATATTGCAAAGATGGGAGAAACTGAGGCCAGAGAGGGGAGGGGCTTGCTAGAGGCCACACAACAAGCCAGGACTGGTCCTATCTCCCCTCCTTAATTCCTGACGAGGGACTCCAGCTCTGAGCCCATTGCCCGTTTCTTTTCTAGGCCTGGACTCTGGGTTCTGCACCATCTCCCGCCTGCCCCGCTCAGAAAAGCCACATGACCGAGACCGAGATGCTTCCTTCCCCTCTGAGCCGGGGCTCCGCCGCTCGGACTCTCTCTTGTCCTTCCGCCTGGACCTCGATCTTGGGCCCTCACTCCTCAGCGAGCTGCTGGGGGTCATGAGCCTCCCGGAAACCCCTGCAGCTGAGACCCCAGCCCCTGCTGCAAACCCCTCGGCCCCTGCTGCAAACCTCCCGGCCCCTGCTGCAAACCCCTCGGCCCCTGCTGCAAACCCCTCGGCCCCTGCTGCAAACCTCCCAGCCCCTGCCGCAAGCTCCACACCCCGTGGACGTTGTCCCAATGGGGTAACAGCGGGGTTGGGCCCAGTGGTGGAGGTGAAGCCCAGCCCAGTGGGAGGGGGTCCCCTTAGACCTGCTGACCCAGCCCTCAGCAGGCACTGGGGAGCAGGCTGGGGTGGCGACGCCCACTACCCGAATACACGGCGGGAGCGGGTGCCCCAAGCCCAGGCCTCCTGGGAGAGCCTGGACGAAGAGTGGAGGGCGCCCCAGGCAGGCACCAGGACCCCAGTGCCCAGCACAGTGCAAACACACACCTTCGAATTTGCAGATGCTGAAGAGGATGATGAGGTCAAGGTGTGAGGGGCTGGGGCCTGTTCTCGGGGCCCCACCTAGGTGCAGAGCCAGCCCCTCACCTAACAGCTGATTCCTGCCAGACCAGAGAGGGGAGAAGCCGAGTTGCCCTAAGTTCCTCCCCGCCTCTGCAGGACAGACGTGGGAGGAAGGACAGGGACAGCCAGGCTTGCTCTGGGACTTGGATGCTCCCAGGGGCCTGCCAGGCTGACCACCTCCCCCGACTGCCACTCTGGACCTCATAGCTATTCCTTAGGCCCCACCCCATGCCACCCCCACCAGCTGGAGGGCCCAGCCTCACAGTGTGGCCTTTGTGCCAGACCAAGCTGTCCGTGTGGGGTGGGGGGCAGGGAGTGTACCACACAGGGCCATTGTCTCACCTCCCAAAGGGACCGCCTGCCCCCAGCTCATCCCAGAGTGTCCCCGCTGCAACTGTGACAGCCCTATCCCAGACCACTTCCCCAACCTCCCCGCCCCAGCCTCCCACTTATCCCACGAAGGTCAGCTATGGCCTCACAGGGAGGAATCCCACCTGCCTGTATACTCCAGACCTGCCTCTGGGACCTGATTAAATAAGGCTGTTTTGATAAAAGGCGTCCTGCAAGGTGCTTGGGGACCTGGGAGAACAGCATCTGCTCCACACCTGCTTAAGTACCCCCACCCAGGGAGTTTAGAAAGCCACGGACCCCCCATCGAGGCCCCCAGCAGGGAAGGGGAGCACCAAGGGGAGGGTAATGAGTAACCAGGCTGGAATGCCCCTGAGATAAGAGGCCCAGGTGGGAGCCCTTATCTGCAGTTCCGGAATGGCCGCTGGCCCAGGTGCTTGGGACTAGTGTCTGCCCCATAATCCCACGAGGCAGGGTGGCATTTGCTCTGGTGATATGGGGGCAGGTAGACAGAAGCACATGCGTAGGACTGTTGGGAGCATGTCTCAGCCTCCCAGCGGGGCAGTCAGGTGTCCTTGTATCTCAGTTTCCTCCTCTGTATCATGAAAATGCCAGGAGCATTAAAATGCATGAAAAGAGAAATCCCGTGCTTAGGTATCTGAAGACCTGTTACGTTTAGCCACAAACAGTCAACATACGGTGGTGAGCTCCCTGTCACTAGAGGTATGCAACCAGAAGGTGTGTGGCGGGATCACTATGGGAGCCTGGGCTAGACCTTCAGGATCCCTGACAGCGGGACATTCTAGATCATGGCGTGCCTTCATTCAGGAGTCCTCAGACCAGGGGTATCCAGCGTTTTTGTAAGCTTGAGGGACCCAGGAGACTGAGTCACAAACCACAGTTCTTGCCACAGGAAGACACAATGGATTATTTTGCTTGCTTTTGGCCTTGGGGCAGGAACTGCAGACAGCGGTAGGGGACACACCCAGGACCCAAGGGCTGTTGATCCTGGTGTGACTCTGAAGAAAACCCAGGATGGGGAATCTCAGCTGGAGGTCTTTTATTCTTTTAACTTGAAAGAGGATAAGGTAAACCCGCCACTCACACTCAGGTAGCTCAGGTGGCTGTGGCCCAGCCTGTTGGGAAAGGTCAGCTGGTGCCCATCCGGCAGCTTCAAATTGAATTTGTCACTCTCAAAGGTCACTGTGAACTGTGGGGAGGGAGGGTGTCAAGGAGGCAGGAGGACCCGGAAATGGGCCAGGGCAGTGCCTGGTGGCTCAAACGGTGCCAGCATCTGTGTCCCGGCCAGACTCACTCCCATCTGGGCCCTCCCCTTGACCTCACCCCAGTCCCTTTTCCCCCTTTGACCTCACCTTGACCTCAGACCCTGGGCTGAAGCACAGGTGACCTTCCCGTTGTTCTTGTCCCCAGTTGCCGCCATCCCGTGAGTTGCAGACAATGGTGGATTCACTGAAGCGAGGGTTGAAATGCAGGTTCAGCGTGTCTGTCTTCTGGCCCAGATTAGTTACAAACCTGCAGGGGAAGGGGTAGCAGGTGAGGCTCAGGGCTCAGGCCTGGATAAAGCAGCTTGGATTGGAGGATCTTTGTGGACCACAAGCTGGAAGAATCAAAGCTCGTGTGAGTTGAGATCCATGCCTTAACAAGGGCGGTAACACCTGGGTCGGACTCAGTGCTGTGGTGGCGCATTTCCATTTGGAGCAGGGATAAAAGCTGTTGGTAGAAGGGTAACTGATAGTGACAGCTTCAGGAATTGGGGGTGGCTCTCCTGGGAGAGTGAAATGCTATCTCTTAGATATCTGAAGACCTATTAAATTTAACCACAAACAGCCAGCCTAATGTGGTGAGCTCCCCATCACTGCAGGGAAGCAACCGGGGTATTATTACTTCTTGGCAGGATCACTATAGGAGCCTGGGTTAGACCTTCAGGGTTCCTGAAAGCGGGGCATTCTGAGTCATGGGGTACCTTCATTCGGGAGTCTCAGACCAAGGGTATCACACATTTTGGCAAACTTAAGGAACCCTAGGAGAAAGAGGTCATTTTTCTCTTAGCTCCTTTATTTTTACTTATTTTTTGAGATGGAGTCTCCCTCTGATTCCCAGGCTGGAGTGCAGTGGTGCCATCTCGGCTCACTGCAACTGCCACCTCCCGGGTTCAATCAATTCGGCCTCAGCCTCCCGAGTAGCTGGGATTTCAGGCGCCCGCCACCACGCCCAGCTAATTTTGGTATTTTTAGTAAAGACAGGGTTTCACCATGTTGGCCAAGCTGGTCTGGAACTCCTGACCTCAGGCAATCCACCTGCCTTGGCCTCCCAGGGTGCTGGGATTACAGGCGTGAGCCACCGCACCTGGCCTTCTCCTAGCTCCTATGACGTGCACCTGCCAGCCCCCTCCCCAACCGAAAGTAGATAAAGAGCAGTTCCAAGATGCACTGACAGGTTCTGCAGGCTAGAGAGCCCTTTGCTAGACTGTGAGTCATCGAGGTGGTGTCTGAGGCCTCTGGTTCTAACCAAGAGGATGCCTGCGAGACCGCTCAGCATCCCCTGGCAGCTGCCCCAGTTTTATGCGCATAAAAGACTGGCCTGTGGCCATTCCGCTGGGTAAAGACTGTAGTGTCTCTGGGATTTGGGCTTTCCCTAGAGGTACCTGCCCCAAAGGGAGGCAGGCAGAGTTCCAGGGGCTTCTCCACCTGCCCCTTCAATGTCTGTTGGGGCCAAGGAACACAGCATATGGCGTCAAGTCTGAAATTCTGCAGGTCCCCAAACCTGGCCTCAGGCATGAAGGCAGACCCCACAGAAAGGCAGTCAGCAGGGGTGTGGGGAGAAGGGTATGAAAAAGGGCCCCTTGGCCATACATAGTGGTTCACACCTGTAATCCCAGCACTTTGGGAAGCCAAGGCGGGTGGATCACGAGGTCAGGAGTTCAAGACCAGCCTGGCCAACATAGTGAAACCCCGTCTCTACTAAAAATACAAAAATTAGCCAGCTGTGGTGGTGTGCACCTGTAATCCTAGCTACTCAGGAGGTCGAGACAGGGAAGTGCTTGAACCCAGGAGGTGGAGGTTGCAGTGAGCTGAGATTGCACCATTGCACTCCAGCCTGAGCAACAGAGCAAGACTCCATCTCAAAAAAAAAAGGAAAAAGGAAAAGAAAAAGGACCCCTTAGCCTGAGGTCCCTGTGGCTGGACCACTCCACAGAGCTGCCCCGCGCGCCCTGCCTATTCGAGGCCTGGGGACCCCCCCACCCCGCAACCTTGCTCACCCATCAGCGCCATCATCGATCCTGCCTGTGATCTTCAGGGTTGACCCCAGCTTCATGTCCATGTTCTTAACCTCAAATTCCCCCTGGGCCAACAGAGAAACAGTCCCCACAGAAAATCAATCCCACGCTTGCCCAGCACCTTCACCCACCTCACCCCAGCCCAGCCGCAGGTCTCACAATCCCCTGCCCACGTGAGGACACAAGAGGCCATCACGCCGGGAAGCGGCAGAGCCAGAGGCTCTGATCACGGCCTCCCGGAGCTCCCCACGCCCTGCCCTGCTTTGTTCTTATCCACCCCAGCCCGAGGCACAGGGCCCAGTTGGGGGAGGCTCAGTGTGCCCATCTATGAAATGGCAGGGTGCTTCCTGCCCGCCTCACAGTTTCACAAAGTGTTCAAGTGATAAAATCACACTGCCCTCAGCAGGACCCCAGACAAAAACGTGAGATGGAAAACGACTGTATCAGAGGCATGAGGTCTCAGCCCATCTAGAAGAGGCAGCAATGCTTAACCAGGACAGTGGGACAGTGGGCTGTGACAGCGGCGTGTCAGACAGTTGCTATTTCTTTGCGCTCTTGTTAACCGGGCTGGAGTGTAATGGCGTGATCTCGGCTCACCGCAACCTCCGCCTCCCAGGCTCAAGCGATCCTCCTCCCTCAGCTTCCCGAGCAGCTGGGATTACAGGCATGGGCCACCACACCCAGCTAATATTTGTAGTTTTAGTAGAGACGGGGTTCCTCCATGTTGGTCAGGCTGGTCTCAAACTCCCCACCTTGGGTGATCCGCCCGCCTCGGCCTCCCAAAATGCTGGGATTACAGGCGTGAGCCACCGAGCCCAGCCCAGGCATCTCTGTTGGGGCTGGCCCGTGCCATTAGGATATTGAGCAGCATCCCTGGCCTCTACCCACTGGATGCCAGTGACACCCTCCCCTGAGCTGTGATGACCAAAAGTGTCTCCAGACAGGGTCAAATGTCCCCTGGGGGGCAAAGCCTCCCTGCTTTAGAGAAAGCGGGGTTTGGAGGCTGGACGCCTAACCCCCCAAGTCAGCACTTAACATAATAGCAGGGTCCAGATTTTGGAGCCAGGCAGATGGGATTAAAATCAGTCTCTCACTGGCAAACAGCATTATCTCCAGGAGATGAGGTTACCCAGTGAGGACAGTCCCAAAGGGGCTCAAACAAGAAGCAGAACACAAGTGTGTCCGCCACACAGCAGGCACTCCCAGACATGCACCCTCCACACACATGTCTAACGATTCTCCTGCCTCAGTCTCCCAAGCAGCTGGGATTATAGGTGCTTGCCACCACGTCTGGCTAATTTTCTATTTTTTTGTGTTTTTAGTAGAGACGGGGTTTCACCATGTTGGCTAGGCTGGTCTTGAACTCCTGACCTCAGGTGATCTGCCACCTATGGCCTCCCAAAGTGCTGAGATTGCAGGTGTGAGCCACCGCACCTGGCTTCAATGTGGCCTACTTTAAAATAGGGCCTTTGCCAATGTGATCGAGTTAAGAGGTCAGAGGTCATACTGGTTTAGGGTTGGTCGTAAATCCAATACAACCGATGTTCTCATAAGAGGAGAGAAATACGGGCCAGGCGCGGTGGCTCACGCCTGTAATCCCAGCACTTTGGGAGGCTGAGGTGGGCAATCACGAGCTCCTGAGTTCGAGACCAGCCTGGCCAATATGGTGAAACCACGTCTCTACTAAAAATACAAAAATCAGCTGGGCATGGTAGCACGTGCCTGTAATCTCAGCTACTCAGGAGGCTAAGCAGAAGAATCACTTGAACCCAGGAGGCAGAGGTTACAGTGAGCCAAGATTGCGCCACTGCATTCCAGCCTGGGTAACAGAGTGA